>NC_035439.2:16362655-16674230 GCF_002127325.2 Helianthus annuus
TCCGATTCTTTTAGTTACGTAGTAATATGTTTTTTAGGTTTCTACGTACATAACTAAGTGGTCAAAACGAGCCAAGAACGTGTAGATGTTGTTTCGGTCTTATTACGACTTTATTCTTTGAGTTTTCTCTTTCTTTTGCTATAGCATATGTCGGAAATGCAACGGTACTTAATGAACGAAACCGCACCAAAACCGATTGAGTTCCCATTGCATCCCCACTGCAACACGCGGTTGAATTTTCTACGAATGTTTTACGTTTTGGTCAAATTTTGGTGAGTTAACACTTAACACCCCACATCACATGTTCGTGGTCCACTGTTTTCAGATCTATTTTTTTCAGCCGCAACAAGCAGGTCCTAAAGCTTGTATTTAAAAGGTAACAACTATTGAAAATAATAATATATAAAAAAAGGCTCGTCACGACGACAGTGTAAAACTATGTACCTGGTCCACCCAATTAAAAACATTTAATAACTAAAATGTCATTTTAGTTCCCATGGTTTGGGCAATATTATAACTTTAGTCTAAAGGTTTCATTTATCGCTTGTAGTCCAAAATGTTCATTGTCATTTTAATCCAACTGACTTACCCCCATCTATTGACCTCAGTTAGTCAAGGGTAATTTTGTCATTTCCCCTACCATTTTAATTAAGCCTTTATCCCCCACCTCTTTTCCCCTATTTATACAAACCCTGATTTCTATTCCTGGCAAAGTGAATTCGCCGCTAATAACTAAGATAAAGGTATCTCAGAATAGCATGTGTTATTGGGTTATTAAACAGAAAAGTTAGCCCAACACGCATATGCCTTTAATTGACTTCTTGGAGTGAAGGATTTGGATGACGGCGGCATCGCCTACCGGAGATGTGGGGATACAGGGTTGGGGAGCCAGAGGAGACAATGGGTGATGAGGACGAGAAGACCGGATTTGTATGGTGGGAGATTGGGGTTTTCTTCGTTGAGTAGGTTGATTGACGGTCGTAGAGATGATTCAACTACGCCTAGGCGGGGGACTAGGCGACCGGTGGTGGTGGTTTCCGTCGGGAGTAGCAAGTATCGATCATTGTTGGGTGTAGAGTTGTTTGTTTCTTAGGCGTTTTGGAAGTCAAACGGATTGTTGAATCCTTAATTCGCGGTCGTTGTCACACCCTCAATTTCCACTTGCAAGGTTTTACCGTGAGGTATGTGACAAACCAGGATCTCAGACATCAGTCATATTGAATATTGAATGACCTCTATATGGATAAAGGAACGTTTTTTAAAACATGAAATACGATTCGGAAGCATAACGTAAAATGTAAAGTAAATGAGTGCGTCAAACACGCGCCAAAGTAAACCAACAAGAGTTCAAAAGGTTAAGCCATGAAAATTATGAAAATAGTTTTTGACACACCATGCAGTGCATCCTAGCAATATGTGATACCTTAGCGACCTGAGAAAGACGTGCAAGAAAAAGTGTCAACACAGTGGAAGGTGATGTGTGTAAAATGCAACATATAAAACACATCAATTAAGGCATAAAACTAACCCTTTTTAAGTACTAATGTTGGAAAAAGAGTGTTTTTGTCTTCCTTTTGTATTTTCAGGATGAAATGAGCTCAAAATCACAAAAGAAGCAAAAAGACCACTAATTCTACCATAAATACAAGAAAAGGAACAAAAGTAAACTGCCCGGACCCTCAACGGCACCTCCCAAGACAAAGAGAAGAGAACAGAAGTCTGAACACGCCCCGTGTCCAGTGAACACGGGGGCGTGCCCAGGAAGCAGCAGAAAAGACAAACCAGTAGAAGCTTCCATTGCTCACCACGGGGCCGTGTCCAGCGGACACGGGGCCGTGTCCAGCGTTCTGTTCAGCCTATAAATAGAGGAGCT
This sequence comes from Helianthus annuus, assembly GCF_002127325.2. Taxonomy (NCBI): domain Eukaryota; kingdom Viridiplantae; phylum Streptophyta; class Magnoliopsida; order Asterales; family Asteraceae; genus Helianthus; species Helianthus annuus. The sequence continues at coordinate 16,364,529 of NC_035439.2, forward strand.
TGGTTTCATTCTCTCTAATCCCTTGGCACACCACCTCTCTCACACTTCATCCACCACCCATCACCACCATAACACCATCATCCACCACCATCATCCATTGTCCATCATAGAGTGTGTGAGTCGTCTCGGGATCCAAGATTGATCGTAAGAGTTCTTGACAATCAAGGCCATGTTTGCCTAAGTCTCTTACATCACTTGGTGAAGACAAGTGTTTAGTATAATACTTTTTATTTTTAATCTTTTGCACTTTTTATTTGGTTTTGTATTAATGACTTTAATAACTAGTTACTTATGTTGAAGGTGATCTTTCCTTATCGTTTGTCCGTGGTGTCTTGGCATTATTTTACTGTCTATATAAAATAAAAGATTTTCACCATTCATATCTCCACGGTCTATATGGAGGTATGTTGGCTACCTGGTCGGGGGTTAAGGGAACGGTTTGGTAAAGGTCTTGCCCTTGTTCAGCGTTTAGAGGTCCTGCTTGGGACCTGGGTCAAATTTAGTAGGATCTCCTTCAATGCCCATAGGTATTGGATGGCGGGGATCCAAACTCTTTGACCCCCTCATAAGCTAACTACTATTAATACTATAACCCGGCTATTTAGGACTGTATCCCTGCTGACTCAGACTACTTAGCCGAGGGTAACGTCACCGCCGAAAACGGGGCCTACCATAATTTGCATTAATAACTTAATTCATTATCTTTCAATAATCCGACCCTTTAGGATTGTATCCTTGCTGACTCAAACTACTGGGTTGAGGGTAACGTCACCTCCGAAAAAGGGGCCTACTACAATAACTAAGATAATCTCTTAAACAAGTGCAAAAGTGCGAAAATAATCAAAGGTTATACTAATACACGTGTCGGATCCAAGTGATTCATCTTGTCTATCTGTTTTTATTTTATTTTATTTTTCAGCATTTAGTTAGTTTTTATTTTTCTTAGTTTAAAACATTTTTTTAACTTTTTGATTTGATTAGACGTTGAGGATAAACCGGTATTAAAAGCTCTTGTGTCCTTGGACGACCTCGGTATCTTACCAACACTATACTACGTCCACGATGGGTGCACTTGCCCATATGTGTGTTTAGTGTTAGTAAATATCGTGTTTTATAAATTTAAAACTTGGCTAAAAGTGTAAAAAGGGCTTAAATAAACATCTAAAAATATATATACACTAACACGCATCAAGTTTTTGGCGCCGCTGCCGGGGACACAAGGATTTTAAGAAAGTTAGGAATCAACGGCCTAATCATCTTTTTATTTTTAGGATTTTTTTTAGATTTTTCAGCTTCTGCAGAGCTCAGCACGGGGCCGTGCCCGCTGAACACGCCCCCGTGCCCAATCATTGGAACTGGCAATCCTGTTTTATATCAGACAGTAGGCTGAACACGGGGCCGTGTCCACTCAACACGCCCCCGTGCCCAAGATTCAGTTGCTGAAAACAGAACCGTTTGATCCCGGCGGTTGGTAACTTCTGATACAAACATGAGTAATAGTGATTCTTTTTACTTTCGGCACTCTTATGGTTTGTGGTGTCAAATATGTGGAGGCGAACACGAGGAATTAAAATGTTTCTTCCTCACTTATAGGCCACACTATATAGACCCACCAATTCCTTGTAACTTTAAGAGGGGCGAAAGTAAAAATAAACACTATTTCTCCCTCGAGTGCGCCCAACCAGATATTCTAGGAGATATGCTCCTTGACGAGCTATTTCAACTAGAAGAACTACTTCTAAATTGGTCAAAAGAACTTAGGAAGGATTTCTTAGATCCATCCCAAGATGATGACCATGAGGAAATGTTGGAACCGCATTCTAACAACCTCGTTGCTCCCAAAAATACCTTTCTTCCTAGACAAGACGTGGACGATAGTCGTCCCTGTGCCGATTGTGCCGTGAAGGACTCCCCATCGACCTCGTTCGGTGCATACATAGACCTGAGCGATTCGGCATACACCTTCTTTAACGAGAGCCCGGGAAAGGGTTGGACTTGTCCACCTAGAATGAAAATAGGAATTACCCTCACCGACAACCTCTTGCGTTCTCGCCTTAGTATAGGACAATTAAGGTATCTTAGGCACTATGGGGTTGTTCCAACAAGTCAGGAGCCACCCGATAAGAATTAGCTCCTTAATAAAGACATAACTTCATAAATCAGCTTTCCGACACGGGGCCGTGCTCGGCCAACACGCCCCCGTGTCCATCAAAAGATTCCCTTCTGATCATGACGTCAGAATACGGACAAACTGTGTCAGAATTTCCGCTGCACACGGGGCCGTGTCCAGCAGACACGGGGCCGTGTCCAGCAGGCTGTCGTTTTCTATAAATGCAGCCAAAAATCCTGCACATTTGGACCAACTTGGGGACAGAGATTTGAAGGAATCTTCTCTCAAACAATCCTAGGTAAGTCTAAAAGAAGTTTCCAACAACCCATCTTGTCCTTTCCTCTTCTAGACATTTCCTTCTTCTTCATCTTTCTTCAAGAACTACCATGAAAAGTTTGAATTTTCAATCTTTGTGGTAGGGAACAATGAGTTTTGATCATAGAATCTTGGTAAAAACATGTTATGTAACATTGTTTAAAGTTATTTGCTGACAAAAAGCTTGCATAAACCCAGAAAATAACTTAAAAACCCAAGATTCCTTGCTCCAAAATTCTGCAGAAAGATGAACACGGGGCCGTGCTCAATGAGCACGGGGCCGTGTCCAGAAACTGTTTAGTCTTATAAACTATTTTTGGTTTATTTTTCGTAGAATGGCGAGTGAAAACAGCGAAACATCATCCGTTCATTCCTCAAACAGCCGAAGGGGAAGGAGGCCCTCCGTTGAAGCCACACTTGTGCACTACGTGATAGCACTAAGAGAGGCTCTCGACGAAATGACGTCCGTAGAGGAGGTCCTCATTGACCGTATCAACGATCTTACGATGGGATTGGAAAGCAGCTTCCAAGAGATTAACCTTTTGCACCAAAGGTTAAACATTTTGGTGGCACCTCCCATGGAACCAGTCCTTCCACAACAAGACTGGAACTTAGCACTCGGTATTAACAACCCTACCGGGTGGGGAGACATCCCCGCGGAACCTCCTATGGAAATCCCACAAGAAGTCCCGGCGGAAGTTGAAACTCCTCAAACAAATGCAAACGAGCCTTCCTTCCTCCTTCCAAGGGAGGTAGAGGAGTGGCTTGCCGACATATGAGGAGAAACGTGTCCGAAAGATGGAGCTCTACAAAGCCTTATCTAACCAAGATCAGTAGATTCTTGGAAATTTTGCTAACATTAAAATAAAACATAGGGCTAGAACTCCATAAGCTTACTATCTATGTAACTTTTTTATGTATTATCTCTCTATTAGCAATGTTATGATGGTTTTTATGGTTTATGGACTCATGGTGGTAATGGATGAAAAAGGGAACGAGAAAAAATGGAACCATGCAGAAGAACAGAACAAACCGACAAAAATCTCCATAACAGAAGGCTCCACACGGGCCGTGCCCAACCAACACGGCCCCGTGCTGAGCCCCCTGCAGGAAATCACCCAGTTCAGGTAACTGGACACGGGCCGTGTTCAGCGAACACGCCCCCGTGTCCAGGCTTCTGTTTCACTTCTATAATTTTTGTTACTGGCACTTGACCACGGGGCCGTGCCCGGTCAACACGGGGCCGTGTCCAGAGCGCCAGTAACACAAATCTTTGTTTTTAAACACACTTTTACATATTCTAATCAACCAAAAACTTTATTTTTGGACACATTGAGGACAATGTGTAATTTAAGTGTGGGGGGGATGCTAAAACCTTGGAATTTTGCAAAATCCTAAAACAAGCCTTACACAAAACTCTATTGGAACCGCTAAACACCCCAAATTTTTTCAAAAACTTTTTCATTTTTTTATTTACTTGTCTTAGTTTAAGTTGGGAATAACAAGTTATAAAAGGGTTATATTTTTACAAACTTACAACCGATAGCGTCGTGATAAAAAGAACTAACATAAGAAAATTATGAACCGGTATAACAAGCCTAGCTAAAATTCGATTATATATGCTTGGTCACATTAAAAACCCATTCCCACAAAAAGTGAGTTTTGAGCCTTTATTGAGCATAAAAATACACATATTTAGATTAAATGCTCATTTTTCGTTTCTTGTGTGAATAGCCGCTCGGTCTTTACAAATCTAGAACTTGCCACGACGATACATTCCCGGTCCTTACCAACTTAAACCCAAGTAAGTAAATGATGGAGGCATTAGGACTAACTATTTTTCTTTCAAAACCATTATTTTTCAATTTTTTTTTTACCTACCCAAAATCCCCCTAGAAAACCCCTTTGAGCCTAAACCTTTCATTTCATTACCCCCAAAACAATTTTTTACCCACCAAAAACCTTTTTCATTTTTTCACCTTTATTTTAGTAACAAACTCGGTTTTTCATAAACATACCCTTTACGTGACGAAAAAAAAAAAAAAAAATGAATGAAGTCAAAAACAAACATAAGCTACAAAAAGCTTGTTTGGAGAAATACTTCAAAAATAAATGTCACCAAAAATAAGGTATTTCACGAAAACCGACACTTGTTACGATTTTCGCCCTTTTTACTAACCACTAACCAACCACCCACCTTTAAACCCAAGCCTTCACCCCAAAAGACCTCTTGATATTTACAAAGGTAAAAAGTTAAAAAGGAGGAGGATTGATCGCTTGGCAAGCATATGGAGAATGTAAATCCGTGCCGCTCTCGAGCGATTCACTTAAATATACACCTTCGGCCGAGTGATTGAGTGATCTCCCGTGAGGTATGTGAACTTGTATATAAATGGAATTTTAATAAGGCATGCTATGCCCAAATAAGTAGTTTATCTTATGAAAAAGTTCAAAATAAACCATGACGAATAAGATTGTAAATAAAATAAAAATAGAACCTATACAAACCTTGGATTCCCGACACTCTAGGACAAGTTAAAACTTCTCTTCTACCTATTCCATTTGGGAGTGTAAGCCACATTAAAAGAGTTTTGCTTGAGGACAAGCAAAAGTTCAAGTGTGGGGGTATTTGATGTGTGTAAAATGCAACATATAAAACACATCAATTAAGGCATAAAACTAACCCTTTTTAAGTACTAATGTTGGAAAAAGAGTGTTTTTGTCTTCCTTTTGTATTTTCAGGATGAAATGAGCTCAAAATCACAAAAGAAGCAAAAAGACCACTAATTCTACCATAAATACAAGAAAAGGAACAAAAGTAAACTGCCCGGACCCTCAACGGCACCTCCCAAGACAAAGAGAAGAGAACAGAAGTCTGAACACGCCCCGTGTCCAGTGAACACGGGGGCGTGCCCAGGAAGCAGCAGAAAAGACAAACCAGTAGAAGCTTCCATTGCTCACCACGGGGCCGTGTCCAGCGGACACGGGGCCGTGTCCAGCGTTCTGTTCAGCCTATAAATAGAGGAGCTTGGTTTCATTCTCTCTCATCCCTTGGCACACCACCTCTCTCACACTTCATCCACCACCCATCACCACCATAACACCATCATCCACCACCATCATCCATTGTCCATCATAGAGTGTGTGAGTCGTCTCGGGATCCAAGATTGATCGTAAGAGTTCTTGACAATCAAGGCCATGTTTGCCTAAGTCTCTTACATCACTTGGTGAAGACAAGTGTTTAGTATAATACTTTTTATTTTTAATCTTTTGCACTTTTTATTTGGTTTTGTATTAATGACTTTAATAACTAGTTACTTATGTTGAAGGTGATCTTTCCTTATCGTTTGTCCGTGGTGTCTTGGCATTATTTTACTGTCTATATAAAATAAAAGATTTTCACCATTCATATCTCCACGGTCTATATGGAGGTATGTTGGCTACCTGGTCGGGGGTTAAGGGAACGGTTTGGTAAAGGTCTTGCCCTTGTTCAGCGTTTAGAGGTCCTGCTTGGGACCTGGGTCAAATTTAGTAGGATCTCCTTCAATGCCCATAGGTATTGGATGGCGGGGATCCAAACTCTTTGACCCCCTCATAAGCTAACTACTATTAATACTATAACCCGGCTATTTAGGACTGTATCCCTGCTGACTCAGACTACTTAGCCGAGGGTAACGTCACCGCCGAAAACGGGGCCTACCATAATTTGCATTAATAACTTAATTCATTATCTTTCAATAATCCGACCCTTTAGGATTGTATCCTTGCTGACTCAAACTACTGGGTTGAGGGTAACGTCACCTCCGAAAAAGGGGCCTACTACAATAACTAAGATAATCTCTTAAACAAGTGCAAAAGTGCGAAAATAATCAAAGGTTATACTAATACACGTGTCGGATCCAAGTGATTCATCTTGTCTATCTGTTTTTATTTTATTTTATTTTTCAGCATTTAGTTAGTTTTTATTTTTCTTAGTTTAAAACATTTTTTTAACTTTTTGATTTGATTAGACGTTGAGGATAAACCGGTATTAAAAGCTCTTGTGTCCTTGGACGACCTCGGTATCTTACCAACACTATACTACGTCCACGATGGGTGCACTTGCCCATATGTGTGTTTAGTGTTAGTAAATATCGTGTTTTATAAATTTAAAACTTGGCTAAAAGTGTAAAAAGGGCTTAAATAAACATCTAAAAATATATATACACTAACACGCATCAGAAGGCTAGTTCACATGTTTTATCATTAAGAAAAACAACTTAGTGTTTCTGTTAATAACAACAATGTGATATCTATAGGTAGCTTACCTAAGCGTCATGTCATTATGTAACACCTCGAAAATTCATGTCCAATATTATATCTACACGTGTCATGGACTTAAAACGTGTAAAGGATTGAATTAGAGGGACTAAAGTTGACAAACAGGGAATCTATGTGTGTAAAAGGATTCAAAATGTCAACGACGAATAAATATATCTTTCAATAACCCTACAAGATGTTTATACCCTTAAACGAATAAATCATGGATCATACGAAGCTAATTGTGAAAGAAAGTGAGGAATTACAAACTACAGGGGCTAAATGTGTCAACATATTTAAAGTATACCTCTGAGTGATCTTTTAGCAGACCCGAAGCTTTGTGATGATAAATTATACTCACAAGAATGTGTGATAAAAAAATTTCACGAGGTTTCGATAAAGTATGAGAAAGTTATGACAATATTCGCATACGAGGGATTAAAAGCATCAACGTTGAAATTTAAGACTTTACGGTGAACGTATGAATAACCGGGGACTAAACAAAGTTGGTTTATAACTTGGACTCCTTAAAAGTCAAGTTTGGGGGTTAAAAGTGCAAGAAAACAAGTTAAAATCAAGTTTAAAAGGACCAGGGGCTGAATTGCAACTTTGGAAACTTATTTGACGCTGTGGCGACCCATGAAGGACTAAGCTTTGCCCGTCGTGGGTAGCCATACCTTACCAGATCAGAAATAAACTGCCAGCTGCCTGTACAGCCGGTTTAACCGACGTAGAAGCATGGTTTTTGATACATGGAGCTTGTTTGATGGTTTTTAATGGACCAGGGACACTTGGAATGATCCCATAACATCCATAGACTTGTTTGGCATGATCAAATTGAATTTAGAAACCTAAATAAAGGCCATGAAGTTGTGTTCTTCATTTGCTCATTCACTTGCAACATTACAACTCACTTCTTGGAGGTTCCTAGAGCTCAAGCATCTTTCCTAGTGATCATTAGTTGTGCTTAGGACTATTGTAAGTATGCTTAACCTCTTTTAATTCAGTTTGCTTAGTTTATTAGCGTTTAGTCAAACCGTCGTAATTAAGGTTTGACTTCGTCATTAATCTTAATTGCTCCAGTCAAATTTCATTTTGAAAGTACCTATGAGTTGGTAATTATGTGGGCATTAAACCCTTAAAAGGTCACCCTCTGATTCCCACTCTAATTAGGTCAATCGTCGAGTCAAACTTGATTATAAAAAGTCAACAGAAAGCTAATTTTCGAATAAATGCATAATTAACAATGTAGAAGCTATGCAACCTGTTTTGACATTAATATAACTTGGTAATTAACATAAGAACATGTCTAAACATGTTCAACTCGACAATTCTCAGTTTAGGCTCGGTTCGGGACCGAAAGTCGCATAGTTTGACTTATGCTTTGACTTTCAGTTCTGACCCGTTTGAGCATGATTTAGGAATGCCTTAGAGCTCTAATAGGACCAAGTTACCAATAAGTATAACCCTCTGAGATTATACAACTTGGTTCATTAGTTATCCGATTCATATGCATGATTTCGTTAAATGCGTAAATGTTGACTATTATGCCCTTATCATCTTAAAATGTGATTTTTGATAAAGTGAAAGAATAGAAACCTTCAGTACTGATTTATAGACTTGTCCCTAAAATTTGACATCAGTTTGAGGTCCAGATTAGGAGTTATGCTCGTTAGCGTAATTAGAAAGCTTTTTAGTAATTAAAACGAATAATTAGCATATAGCCTATCTAAACCTAATTTTTGATACCAAACTTATTACCCACTGATGTAATATAATATTTTTGGATTTTTGAAGATTTTTATTTATTTTTAGGCTGAGCATAACATAGAGTTCTAAGCTTGATTCGGTAATTGCCGGTTTTGCCCTTTTGGGCTATAAAATAAGTTTTACAAATCCTTTTGACCCCAAACCTTTTTCTACTGATCTAATATGATAAATAAAGTATTTTGAGCCTTCTGTAATAGTAAAATTATCAGCTTTCCTTTGAAAACCCATAAATGGCTCCAAATCATCTTTTTAAGCGTTTTTAATGCGTAGTACGTATTAAAACCATTTTATAAATATAAGGTTTGATGCCTACTGATATTTTTAGTAAATATTAACATTCTAACAGTAAACAAAGGTCTTAAGCTCAGATTTCCGATTTTGACCTTTTAGGCTTATGTGAAATTACCAAAATGCCCTTAGGATGCATAGTTTGGTTATAAAGGATAGATTTCACATATAAGTTATACCCTACTGATATAACTTAGTAAATTAATTATTTTTACTGATTATATCAGATCCAAAACTCAGAATTTTGTTTAAACTCTTTTATAACCTTTTAAAATGACCAAAATACCCCTACGGGGCATAAATTGGTTTTAAATTCATTTTGGACATAATTGTGACAACCCTCACTAAACCAGGTATCTGTACGATTTAATTAATAATTAATTGCTACTTAATTACCGTGCTTACTTGAAATTACTGGTGAACTGCTACTTGACTGTTGATACTTGTACATATCTGCATCATACTTTGATTTCCGTCACTACATTATTTACATGCTGTACTTTAGTGGCAAACATGATGCACAAAAGCACAGTAGCACTATGAACGGATAACCTGTTGAACATGCTGATAAAGCCAGCATCAGGCAGACACTGCCTCTAAGGCCTGTATGAGCCAGAAATATTTTTACTACACCCATAGTGAGTGTAGGGATACAAGGGTTGTAGAACTGCGTCTCTAGGAATAAGATATAATGACTGGATGTGCCTAAAACGTACTCTAAGCACCAAACACAGCACTTTAATTAACATATCAGCTTCTGGCTAACTAGTAAAGTGCCAAAACATGAGGAAAATATTCCTGACACTTTGGGGAATAAGTTGTGTCACTAAAAATGGTATTAACGACACTTAAAAGCTTTGTGAAGCGCTTTAACGGATTACTATCCAACCGAACAACCGGACTATACCCGGAACATAAAAATATTGCCATAAATATTATTGGACTTTTTCTGAGCCAGTTAGGGTCCCTGAACACCCTAACACCCGCTTTAAAACACTACACGCAACTAACCAAGTTAATCCCTAAACTTAACTTAGTTAGCTTAACTAAGTGCCTAACTAGTGGTTAGAATTCAACTAGCTTACCCTTCCCCCATGACCGATTTCGGTCCCCATGTAACAAGTCTTGTACCATTTTTCATTTTAATATTACTTGGTGTCCCATATCTAGACAACACAAGATCCTTTGGTCCTTAATTCCACTTTTGTCTATAAGTATGAGAGATGGCACTAGAGATCATTCACTCCACACAACACACAAAAATTACTCTCTCCCCCTTGCTCTATACTCACGGCCGAATACCCCCCTTGGCACCCCATCTATTTTCGATTTCTATCTTGCAAGTTCCAAGCTCTACAAGTGTCAAGGGTCACGTATTAGGAAGCTCGGAGCAAACGGAAGGCGAAGGACCTCACTCTCTAGCTTTTATCCACCCGATTTACGTCTAGATTCTTCCCTAGCCTCGAGCTAGAGGTATAATGCTTAAAACACTCTCTTGAACTAATCTAAAGTGGTTAATACGATGTGTAACGATTAAAACTCGGAATCTTGCAATTTGAAGCATTAAAGTCTACTAAAAACATGGAAAATGATGGATAAAAGCTCACTAGTTGTGTAAATGTTGTAGAATTAAAAGTTGTGATTATTTAGACCCGATCTATGATGTGGTAGCTCGGATCATCGTTTAACCCGATTTGATCATGGTCATGGATCATGACATAAGCTTGTTTTGAATGAGACAAGGGTTAAAAGGTGAAACTCTACCACACGCGAACCATGAACTTGTGTAAAAGCGTCTTACTTGTGGAATAGTATTTAAAACTAGCAGATCTACGTATCTGCAAGTGGTATTTTCAAAGGACCAAGTGTCAAAGAAATCATGTTTTTCTAAAAATGGAACTTACACTAACAAGCATGATTTTTATAAACCACAAGTGTGTAAACACTTGTGAAACGAAAAGTTTCGACAAAATAACAAACCTTGTGAAAGATGACGAGAAGTTGTAAAGATGGATTTACTCTAAAAACGAGGTTTTTACGAGATCAAATTACTTTATATAAAGATCCACAAAATATAATGGGATTTACACTATAGTTGCGGAAAAACTACAAGTTCATGCGATTATGCGATTTACCTACTTGTCGACTAGTTTGATGTGTCGGAAATTGTTTGATTGAATAAGGAAGTTGCTGAAATTGATTTTGTAAAAGAAAATGATACGCTTGAAAGCGTGGCCACCTCCAGTTACAGAGGAAACTCTGGCGAAATTTTTCTAAAAACCTAACACTTAGAATTATTTTCACTATAAGTGTTAGAAATACTTTTGACATGTTTTCGAAATATAAATTTCGCCATGGCCTTATTTACTAAATAATCAGAGGTGGGATTTTCACAAAACTAAGCGTGATAGATATATATTTAGTAAATATATTTTCACAACATTGTTTATGATTATTCTGTGAAAACACATAAATATTATTTTTAGAGTAAAAATAATATTTTCGAACGTTAACAGATCCAAAATAATACAAACGCGTACACGACAGACATATAAGTTACACCGGTAATTATTATTACCACTTAATCGTTAAAACGTAACTTACGCATTATACAGAAATATTTATGAACGCGTATTCTATCAACGTATTATTTTTGGAAGTATTATGTGAAGTGAAAATATAATATTTTTGAGAAAAATATTTATATTTTGGAGTTAGAAATAAAATATATATTAAGTGAGACTTAATGATATAATTTGAACGCACATGTATTAAATCCCCCATCCTTGGGAAGGAGATTAACTACCAAGTATATACGAAAAGTAAACCCGAAATAGTTGTCTAACTATTTCCCCAAAAGCTTAAACTATAAAGCTAAGGCACGGCCGTCCGTCTAATAGAAATTAGCACATGTAGGTCGTTGCACAGCTGCCCAATTTGGAGTACTTGGTAGAGACACACCGACAGTGAGTTCATGTCCCCCTTTTCTCTTAACTGTTTTCAGTTTTCTAAACTGCGGGGGTGAAATACATGTTACTATGACTACGAATATTTCTTACATGGTATGGTCAGCTAAGGAAGGAACTATTAGGTTATGTGATTTGGGTAGGTGAAACCTTAAGAACATTAGTCCTCGGAGTACGATCGAGGGATACAAGTGATAGGCCTATTTGAGCATAACAAACCCCACCCATGAGCCCTAAGGTTGGACCATGCGGTGACCTCGTCTTAACACCACCCATGCGCCCGCAGGTTGGACCATGTGGTGACCTTGTCGTAACACCACCCATGCGCCCGCAGGTTGGACCATGTGGTGACCTTGTCGTAACACCACCCATGCGCCCGCAGGTTGGACCATGTGGTGACCTTGTCGTAACACCACCCATGCGCCCGCAGGTTGGACCATGTGGTGACCTTGTCCTATCCCCTCCCATGCGCCCGCAGGTTGGACCATGTGGTTACACATTAACTGATATGTTTCCTTATTTGCTTTCATACCAGAGTTTACAAAATATTCACACTCACAATGGTTATAAAGGTTTATTCGCGCGCACATACTAAACACATGAACTCGCTCAACATTATTGTTGATTTTTCAACTTACATGTATTTCAGGGAATTAAAGGATCTGGCACGGTATGGCACGTTTTCCCGCTGCACTAGTTTCCGAGGTCATCCGGGGTTTAGGGAATGTGACTCTTTCCTGGACAAGTCACAGTCCTTAAACTGTGTTTATGTTTTGTTTGTTTGTTGAACAAGATTAAGGTTGTTAGGGTGTATTCCCGTTAAAACAATGGAATTGTATTTGGTCTTCAAAACTTAATGGATGATCTTGCATGTTTTTAATTCATATAGCTTTGTTATGATTAAGCTATGGTATTAAGAAGTCACACCAAATTAACCACGCTTCCGCAAAGCCAGGGTGTGACAGCTTGGTATCAGAGCTCTGATCATAGCGAACTAGGATTCCTTCTCGAGTCTAGACTATGATCACTAGGGCTCTCTCGAAAACATTTTTACTGCATACCACTTAAGTCCAGATCCAAAACCTTTTTATAAACACATGTTGAGCACATTTTATTTTTAGGCTCAGTCTTGGAGGCTGAGGCTCGGTCTTGGAGGCCGAGGCTCGATCTAGGAGATGGAGGTAGATGGCTAGTAAGACTAGGGAGAGTAGGCTCAGTCTTGGAGGCTGAGGCTCGGTCTTGGAGGCCGAGGCTCGATCTGAGAGGTCGAGGTGGATGATAGAGCAGTCTTAGAGACTGGAAGGAATTTGGCTAGTGGGACTAGGAATGTCAGTCTTAGAGACTGGGAAGAATTTGGCTAGTGGGACTAGGAGTGTCAGTCTGGGAGGCTGGGAGGCTAGTGGGACTAGGAGAATTATTTGATTGCTTATTGACTAACATGTTTATATGATAATATGATTGATTATTATACGTATATGTGTTTGTGTTACAAACGCCATGCTTTCATCCTGTACTAGAAAGATGGACACTACGAATCCCATGGCGATAGCATCAGACGACATAGTTCCTCGGAGCACGAGGTGCACATTTCCGATACTACCGGCACAGACAATGACGACATTCAGCCCTTTGCGCTGCCTGAAGTCGTAGCAGAGCCTACTGATGGCCACCTTGTTGGGAATTTGCCACTCGCGGTGATCCCTGTTCCTGTGCCCCTTGCCGCTTATCCTGTTGTTGATATGCCCCCGACGTGGCCTCTGACGACGATAACGATCTACTAGAGGAGGACCCATTCGAGGGCGAGGCCCTATTGCTGCTGGTATTAGCCTACTGCTTGCGGACGCTCCTGCAGGGGAAACCCATGACCATTTCCCTGTCCCAGACTCATTTGAGTTGCTGACATCCGCATTTTCGCATATACAGGGAGTGCAGCACCATTCACACGACGCCGACCCTGATACGGCATCATCAGCTGCACCGGTTCCCGCACACAGCTTTGAGTTGATCACAGTATTGAGGGAGATCTTGTTCTTCCACACGGTTTTTATCCAGACCATGACCTTGAGATTCATACACTTAGACCAGCCCTTGGAGGATCCTGTAACCCTCTGTGATGGTTGATCCAGCTGATTTTGAGATGGAGTTTGTTGATCCGGAGCCAGCCATGGCCCCTAAGCCAGGCATTGCTCCTAACACCGCATTAGAGCATGACCCTGTTCATGCCAATGCACCTGCTGTTGCTCCTTGATTGATCATCTGCTTGGACGAGAGGAAATTTGGGGTAACTGTGCAAGACAATTTATTATTACGGGGGCCCACGTAATAACGACTTGTAGTGCACAGAAATCCTGGTGGACTATGCGGGTCAAGCTAATGAAAACCAATGTAGCAGGAAATAACTCGAACACGAATGACCAAGGCGATGAAGCCTCGAGTTCATTCTATTTCAAGCAACCAGCCAAATTGGCAAGCCTATGTGAAGGCTCAGAAAATTTATTTCCCCACCCATACATTGAGTATATTTACGTGTAAAATTAGGTGAGTACATGATGGCTTATGGTGCTATGTATCTCATAGACAATTGGGAAGTTGTCTAACCCACTTCATGCCATTTCGGCAGAAGAGAATGTCACCCAGGCGTGACACAAACACCAGTATGTTGCCAAGGATAGAAGCCGAGCGGCAAAAACGCATCTCACAGGCAAATGCATGACATGAAGCACTCCGCACTAAGCGTAGCGATGGCACTACTGGGAGTAACCCCCCCCCAAACTGACCGCACCTATAAGCAGTTCCTGAACTGCAAGCCCTTGAACTTCGTCGAAACAGGAAGCGCCATTGCATTTGTCGTTGGTCCGAAAAGATTGACTCCATTCTAAGAAAGACTAACTGTTCACCCCAACAGAGTGTTACCTTTACCTCGGGGTCATTTCTAGATGACACACTTTCATGATAGGATCTTCAGATTCAGACCCTTGGTACAGATGCTGCTTATGCACTAAGCTGGGACGAGCTCAAGGAAATGATTAAGGAGAAATATGGTTCTAAGATTGGAATAACAGAAGTTTGAGATGAAGTCCGGGAATTTGAAAATGGACGAACCAGAGATTCCTGAACCTGTCCAGCGATCGCACGACTTGCCTAGGGTCGCCACCTACTAAGTCATTGATGTTGTATGATACAGTTGGGTACCTGTAAACCTTACATTCTTGTCTCGATTCGTGGCAATGCAATCGCATTAATCTATTGTTTATGTTCTATAACATGAGATGTTATGTGATTGATTTGTTTATAACATGGGATGTTATGTGTTGATATTGTTGTATACTCACGTACACTTTACTTACTATGACTGACCCATACGATCATCATTTAGAAGATGCCTCCAAGACGGGATGTACGCATACCCACCAACGAGGCGGAACTTCAGGGAATCATTGCTGCAGTCATCGCACAATACGAGGCCCATCACTCCGAGCGCAACGGAGGTACCTCAGGAAATAACCCACCCAACGGCTGCACCTACAAGCAGTTCTTAGGCTGCCAGCCCCTACATTTCGACGGCACTGGGGGTGCCGTAGCCTTCGTACGCTGGATTGAGAAGACGGACACTGTTCTGCGTGCAAGCAAATGCGCCCCAAGAGATCAGGTCACGTACATTTCCGGGCTGTTCCGAGATGGGGCTCTGTCATGGTGGAAACTTCAGGTTCAGACAATGGGCGAGGCTGCTGCATATGCTCTATCGTGGGACGAGCTGAAAGAGCTAATGCATAAAAAGTACTGTTCGAGAACAGAAAGCCAGAAGGTAGAAACTGAGTTCTGGAACTTGAAGATGGAAGGTCCAAAAATAGCTGAGTATGTGGAGAAGTTCCAGGTTCTATCGCGTATCGTTCCTTACATGGTAGATCCGGAGTTTAAAAGGATTGAGCGTTTCATTTGGGGATTGGCACCCCAAATCATGAGCATGGTAACGGCATCAAAGCCTGCAACAATCTCTGAGGCCATCAATCTAAGTGTAGCCCTGACAGAAGAGGCAATCAGGATGAACAAATTTTCAGCCTCTGAGGAGTAAAAGGAGACTCATGTAGAGTCATCTGGGGACAACAAGAGGAAGTTGGCGAATTTCAAACAGGGTACCCAGTCGAGTAGCGACGACAAGGCCAAAAAGAGAAAAGAGTACACGGGTATCCTACCAAAGTGCGACAATTGTCGCGTCACCATAACGGGCGGTGTAGATATGGAAAATGTGGTAACTGTGGCAAGGTGGGACATGTCAAGGAAACATGTCGGCAAGGTACTGAACATGGAAATAGAGGTCAAGATGGTAACGGAAATCGCGGAGGAAATAACAACGACGACAACTATCAAGGCAGGGATGGTGACAATCAAGGCTGTGGCCAAGCATGTTTTAATTGTGGTGATGTGGGGCATTTCAGGAAGTATTGCCCTAAGAACACTCAGGCACGTGGATGAAAGCTCAACAGCGGGGATAGAATCCAAGCGTGGATATCGGTACGTCTCATAATAGTCAATGTTACGCTCTATTTGACAGTATTGTCAAATTTTAGCCTCAGAAAATTTAGTTGTTTTAGTAGCAAGTAACCTAGATACCCGGTTCTCGATAGAACAAGCCTAACGGAAGCTTCGATGTGATAATTGGGATGGACTGGTTGTCGAACAACCCAGCGGAGATTGTCATCCACACCCCGACGACGAACGGAGAAATGATTGTGATTCATGGAGCAGGATACGCTCCTACGGATTATCAGGCAAAGAAGACACAAAAATTTTCGCACAAAGGATGTGTTGCATTCTTGGCTCATGTCGTGGAAAAAGAAGCCGAAGAACCAAAACCCGAAGATATCCCTGTGATTGGAGAATACCCCGAAGTCTTCCTCGAAGATTTGCCGGAATCGTCTCCTCAACGATTAGTCGAATCCCGCGTCAATTTAATTCCAGGCACTGCACCCGTAGTCAATGCATCGTAGCGACTTACATTTTCGGAGATGCAAGGATTGACAGAGAAGTTTTAGCAATGGATAGAGAAGGAAGATAACAGACCAAAATTCCCTTTTGGGGTAACCCCATTACTACTTGTCAAAAAGAAGGATGATGATTTTTTTCAAATAAACATCATCTACCGGGAGCTGAACAAGCTAACGATCAAGAATAGATACCCTCTGCCAAGAATTGATGATCTGTTTGATCAACTGCAAGGTTCAAGCTTCTATTCAAAGATCGATCTCCGATCTGGATACCATCAGTTAAGGATACAAGAGGAGAGTATCCCGGAGACAGCCTTCAGAACTCGATATGGACACTACGAGTTTCTCGTTATGCCGTTTGGTTTGACAAACGCACCTGCAGTGTTCATGGATTTGATGAATCGAGTTTGTAAGCCGTATTTGGATAAGTTCGTGATTGTATTCATCGATGATATTTTGATTTACTCAAAGACGAAGGCTGAGCACGAGCAGCATTTAAGAGCCATTCTGGAGCTGCTAAAGAAAGAACAGTTGTATGCCAAATTCTCTAAGTGCGAGTTTTGGCTAAGAAAAGTGCAATTCCTTGGGCACGTGGTAAATGGAGATGGAATCCACGTGGATCCAACCAAGATCGAGGCGATTAAGGATTGGGAAACGCCAAAGACGCCAACCGAGATTCGGCAATTCTTGGGTTTGGCTGGCTATTATCGAAGGTTCATTGAGAACTTTTCAAAGATCGCTCAACCTTTGACGCTCGTCACGCAGAAGGATAAGAAGTTTGATTGGGGAATCAAACAGGAAGAAGCGTTCTAGATATTGAAGGATAAGCTCTGCAACGCGCCAATCTTAGTACTACCGGAATGTACAGATGATTTTGTGGTATACTGCGACGCTTCACGTCAAGGATTGGGTTGTGTGTTGATGCAACGCCAAAAGGTTATTGCTTACGCATCGCGTCAGTTAAAAGTGCATGAGAAGAACTATACCACTCACGATTTGGAACTTGGCGCAGTAGTTTTTGCTTTAAAGATCTGGAGACACTACCTTTATGGTACGAAGTGCACAATCTTCACAGATCACAAGAGCCTCCAGCATATATTCAACCAGAAGGAGTTGAATATGAGGCAAAAACGATGGGTAGAGTTGTTGAACGACTACGACTGCAAGATAAAGTATCATCCAGGGAAGGCGAATGTGGTCGCCGATGCCCTAAGTCGAAAAGAGAGGATCAAGCCCATAAGGGTTAGGGCTTTGGAAATGGTTGTTCAAACCGATTTTCCTCTGCGCATTCGTGCCGCGCAGAAAGAAGCTCTCAAGGAGAGAAACCTTGAAGAAGAGTATCTCCGTGGGATGGAGAAGTTATTGGTACCAAACAAGGAAGGAATGTTGTGTTTTGAGAAAAGGATTTGGGTTCCTTTGTTTGGAGGTTTAGGAAAGGTTATTTTCGATGAAGCTCACAAGTCGCGGTAGTCTATCCACCCTGGAGCGGATAAGATGTACCAGGATCTTAAAGATTATTATTGGTGGCCTAGGATGAAAGGCGATGTGGCTGTTTATGTGAGCAAATGTTTAACATGTGCTAAGGTTAAGGCGGAATACCAGAAGCCTTCAGGACTTCTGCAACAACCAGAGATTCCCAAGTGGAAGTGGGAACAAATCTCCATGGATTTCGTTACGAAATTGCCAAGAACGCCGAGAGGCCATGACACTATCTGGGTGATAGTGGACCGATTAACGAAGTCAGCACACTTCTTGCCTATCCGAGAAAAGGATAATACAAGCAAATTGGCTGAAATTTACATGAGGGAGATTGTTACACGCCATGGAGTACCTCTCTCGATTATCTCTGATAGAGACGGAAGGTTCGTGTCAAGGATATGGCAATCCTTCCAAGAAGCCTTTGGCTCGAAGTTGAATATGAGCACCGCGTTTCACCCGCAGACCGACGGTCAAAGCGAGCGGACGATTCAGACGTTGGAGGACATGCTGAGAGCGTGTGTTATGGATTTGGGCGGTAGCTGGGATAAGCATTTACCCCTGGTTGAGTTTTCCTACAACAACAGCTACCATACCAGTATTGGTGCCGCGCCATTCGAAGCTTTATATGGGCGCAAGTGCAGATCACCGCTCTGTTGGTCTGACGCCGGTGATAGACAATTGGTTGGTCCTGAAGTAGTCCAGGAAACCACTGACAAGATTGCACAGATCCGAGATCGCATTAGTGCGGCTCGTGACCGGCAGAAAGCCTACGCGGATCGAAGCAGGAAACCTTTAGAGTTTGAGGTTGGAGATATGGTTTTGTTGAAAGTATCACCCTGGAAGGGTGTGGCACGCTTTGGGAAGCGTGAAAAGTTAAATCCGCGATATATTGGTCCGTTGAGGATTTTGGAAAGAATTGGGACCGTAGCATACAAGCTGGACTTACCCGCTGAACTCCATTTAGTTCACGATACATTTCATGTATCTAATCTGAAGAGAAGTCCAACGCAAGATACCGTTGCCATTCCTACCGACGAAATTCATGTTGACGACACGCTCCACTTCGTTGACGAACCTGTTGAGGTCACGGATGGGAAAGTGAACAAGACCCGCCGGAGCAGTGTCAAACTCGTCAAAGTTCGTTGGAATGCCCGACATGGTCCTGAATTCACCTGGGAGCGTGAGGACCGAATGAAAGAGGAATACCCCCACTTATTTCCTAAGAACCCTGCTTCTACAAGCAGAACTTAAAATTTCGGGACGAAATTTTTCTAACGGGGGGAGAATGTGACAACCCTCACTAAACCAGGTATCCGTACGATTTAATTAATAATTAATTGCTACTTAATTACTGTGCTTACTTGAAATTACTGGTGAACTGCTACTTGACTGTTGATACTTGTACATATCTGCATCATACTTTGATTTCCGTCACTACATTATTTACATGCTGTACTTTAGTGGCAAACATGATGCACAAAAGCACAGTAGCACTATGAACGGATAACCTATTGAACATGCTGATAAAGCCAGCATCAGGCAGACACTGCCTCTAAGGCCTGTATGAGCCAGAAATATTTTTACTACACCCATAGTGAGTGTAGGGATACAAGGGTTGTAGAACTGCGTCTCTAGGAATAAGATATAATGACTGGATGTGCCTAAAACGTACTCTAAGCACCAAACACAGCACTTTAATTAACATATCAGCTTCTGGCTAACTAGTAAAGTGCCAAAACATGAGGAAAATATTCCTGACACTTTGGGGAATAAGTTGTGTCACTAAAAATGGTATTAACGACACTTAAAAGCTTTGTTAAGCGCTTTAACGGATTACTATCCAACCGAACAACCGGACTATACCCGGAACATAAAAATATTGCCATAAATATTATTGGACTTTTTCTGAGCCAGTTAGGGTACCTGAACACCCTAACACCCGCTTTAAAACACTACACGCAACTAACCAAGTTAATCCCTAAACTTAACTTAGTTAGCTTAACTAAGTGCCTAACTAGTGGTTAGAATTCAACTAGCTTACCCTTCCCCCATGACCGATTTCGGTCCCCATGTAACAAGTCTTGTACCATTTTTCATTTTAATATTACTTGGTGTCCCATATCTAGACAACACAAGATCCTTTGGTCCTTAATTCCACTTTTGTCTATAAGTATGAGAGATGGCACTAGAGATCATTCACTCCACACAACACACAAAAATTACTCTCTCCCCCTTGCTCTATACTCACGGCCGAATACCCCCCTTGGCACCCCATCTATTTTCGATTTCTATCTTGCAAGTTCCAAGCTCTACAAGTGTCAAGGGTCACGTATTAGGAAGCTCGGAGCAAACGGAAGGCGAAGGACCTCACTCTCTAGCTTTTATCCACCCGATTTACGTCTAGATTCTTCCCTAGCCTCGAGCTAGAGGTATAATGCTTAAAACACTCTCTTGAACTAATCTAAAGTGGTTAATACGATGTGTAACGATTAAAACTCGGAATCTTGCAATTTGAAGCATTAAAGTCTACTAAAAACATGGAAAATGATGGATAAAAGCTCACTAGTTGTGTAAATGTTGTAGAATTAAAAGTTGTGATTATTTAGACCCGATCTATGATGTGGTAGCTCGGATCATCGTTTAACCCGATTTGATCATGGTCATGGATCATGACATAAGCTTGTTTTGAATGAGACAAGGGTTAAAAGGTGAAACTCTACCACACGCGAACCATGAACTTGTGTAAAAGCGTCTTACTTGTGGAATAGTATTTAAAACTAGCAGATCTACGTATCTGCAAGTGGTATTTTCAAAGGACCAAGTGTCAAAGAAATCATGTTTTTCTAAAAATGGAACTTACACTAACAAGCATGATTTTTATAAACCACAAGTGTGTAAACACTTGTGAAACGAAAAGTTTCGACAAAATAACAAACCTTGTGAAAGATGACGAGAAGTTGTAAAGATGGATTTACTCTAAAAACGAGGTTTTTACGAGATCAAATTACTTTATATAAAGATCCACAAAATATAATGGGATTTACACTATAGTTGCGGAAAAACTACAAGTTCATGCGATTATGCGATTTACCTACTTGTCGACTAGTTTGATGTGTCGGAAATTGTTTGATTGAATAAGGAAGTTGCTGAAATTGATTTTGTAAAAGAAAATGATACGCTTGAAAGCGTGGCCACCTCCAGTTACAGAGGAAACTCTGGCGAAATTTTTCTAAAAACCTAACACTTAGAATTATTTTCACTATAAGTGTTAGAAATACTTTTGACATGTTTTCGAAATATAAATTTCGCCATGGCCTTATTTACTAAATAATCAGAGGTTGGATTTTCACAAAACTAAGCGTGATAGATATATATTTAGTAAATATATTTTCACAACATTGTTTATGATTATTCTGTGAAAACACATAAATATTATTTTTAGAGTAAAAATAATATTTTCGAACGTTAACAGATCCAAAATAATACAAACGCGTACACGACAGACATATAAGTTACACCGGTAATTATTATTACCACTTAATCGTTAAAACGTAACTTACGCATTATACAGAAATATTTATGAACGCGTATTCTATCAACGTATTATTTTTGGAAGTATTATGTGAAGTGAAAATATAATATTTTTGAGAAAAATATTTATATTTTGGAGTTAGAAATAAAATATATATTAAGTGAGACTTAATGATATAATTTGAACGCACATGTATTAAATCCCCCATCCTTGGGAAGGAGATTAACTACCAAGTATATACGAAAAGTAAACCCGAAATAGTTGTCTAACTATTTCCCCAAAAGCTTAAACTATAAAGCTAAGGCACGGCCGTCCGTCTAATAGAAATTAGCACATGTAGGTCGTTGCACAGCTGCCCAATTTGGAGTACTTGGTAGAGACGCACCGACAGTGAGTTCATGTCCCCCTTTTCTCTTAACTGTTTTCAGTTTTCTAAACTGCGGGGGTGAAATACATGTTACTATGACTACGAATATTTCTTACATGGTATGGTCAGCTAAGGAAGGAACTATTAGGTTATGTGATTTGGGTAGGTGAAACCTTAAGAACATTAGTCCTCGTAGTACGATCGAGGGATACAAGTGATAGGCCTATTTGAGCATAACAAACCCCACCCATGAGCCCTAAGGTTAGACCATGCGGTGACCTCGTCTTAACACCACCCATGCGCCCGCAGGTTGGACCATGTGGTGACCTTGTCGTAACACCACCCATGCGCCCGCAGGTTGGACCATGTGGTGACCTTGTCGTAACACCACCCATGCGCCCGTAGGTTGGACCATGTGGTGACCTTGTCGTAACACCACCCATGCGCCCGCAGGTTGGACCATGTGGTGACCTTGTCCTATCCCCTCCCATGCGCCCGCAGGTTGGACCATGTGGTTACACATTAACTGATATGTTTCCTTATTTGCTTTCATACCAGAGTTTACAAAATATTCACACTCACAATGGTTATAAAGGTTTATTCGCGCGCACATACTAAACACATGAACTCGCTCAACATTATTGTTGATTTTTCAACTTACATGTATTTCAGGGAATTAAAGGATCTGGCACGGTATGGCACGTTTTCCCGCTGCACTAGTTTCCGAGGTCATCCGAGGTTTAGGGAATGTGACTCTTTCCTGGACAAGTCACAGTCCTTAAACTGTGTTTATGTTTTGTTTGTTTGTTGAACAAGATTATGGTTGTTAGGGTGTATTCCCGTTAAAACAATGGAATTGTATTTGGTCTTCAAAACTTAATGGATGATCTTGCATGTTTTTAATTCATATAGCTTTGTTATGATTAAGCTATGGTATTAAGAAGTCACACCAAATTAACCACGCTTCCGCAAAGCCAGGGTGTGACAATAATAGAAGATATCTTTCTGATGTCACAACATATTTAAGGCATATTAACTTGTGGAACATGTTCATGACTCTTATGGTTACCCGTTACGCATGTTTCGCGTTCAAATCGGCATATGTAACTGGTTTACATATATTAGCCGAAACGGGTCAAACCATATCGTTTTTGTCTCAAAATCCAGAATGTGTTTAAGTTACCCATGTTAAACAAGCATACAAGCTTGTGGGGTCTAAACCACATTCTAAACCGGTCTTCGCTCTATCAAGCGTTTTAGCCGTGTCTTCCTTTTGAAAACTAATCGATCTAAGCCTAAGCTTAATTAAAGACCCGTTAGGATTCTATTAGGTTATTAAAAACCTTCGTTCTAGATTAGGAGCCCAGTAAAAGCTACGTGCACTTGCTGTATTTGATTTATACGTTGCTCAGGTAAAGACCCTTAACTTATTTTCCCTATACGGGCTTGGGATACGATACTGTAAAAGTACCGCTTGGTCGGGTATGTGTAGTCATTTAAATCGGATTGTGATTAATGTATTTGCATGACCCGTTTAATATGTATTATTTGGTGTATGGCCCTTGGGGGTTAAATGACCATGTCCCGTATATCCTTGGCATCATTCAAAGAAATGGCCACGACCTAAGCACGGGGTGTAGGCGTACACCTGACAGATGCATTATGTAAAAACTGGTATCCCACTGTAAGGAATCGACCTTGTGGGCATTATACCTGTGGCGTGTCAGTTAAGTTAAGTTCGGCCCTACAAACCGGCCCTAATGGACGACAAATGAGTAAAACTGTATACAAGATTATTTTGAATAATTGTCCCAAGTTATAAAAATATTTTTGCCGAAGTGCATTTAAATCAATTTTCAAACTCTTTTCAAAATGAGTCAGTTAAGTTGTATTTACCAGTGCAAACTGACGTATTTTCCAAAAAGGCTAAGTGCAGGTACTAGATGAAATAGGCTGGCTACTCCAGGCAACATTACTCAAGTCTCGCAAGCTTTAGATGTCAAAGTCTGTTGAACAGCTTTCCTTTTTATTTGATCCGCCTGTGGATCTGTTTCGACTGTTTTGTGATACTTAAACATTACAATTTATTCAGTTGAAATGAATCTATATCTTTTGCTTCCGCTGTGCATTTATATGTTGTGTTGTTTGACTATGATGATATCAATAACGTCACGATACTCCCCACCGGGTGTGACAACTGGCACCAAACCGGTAATTTAATGACTGCTATTATGTGCTTAAATGTCATCATTTACTGATTAGATGCTAAGCAAGTGAATTCATGCACGTTGTATACTACAAAATATTGCTTTATGCAAAAACGAGAGCGTTGCGTCAGAAATATTAGTAAACTCACCGGTAAGACACACTGTGTCAACGGAACTGCAGAAAGCAGTCAGACATTACAATTGAGGCCTAGTTGTAAGTCCTACGACAAAGGTACATTAAAACCCAAGAGTACATATCAGGGTTTAATTTATGGTCGTTACGAAAGCTAAAACACGCACTAAAAGGCACCCGAAACACACTTTAAGAGCAGAACTAATTACGACAAAACTGCGAAACGAACGTTGATGGCCGCCCGGATAATATTTAATCCCACAAATATTCTGTTATGATTAAAATTTAATTTTAATCAGGTTCGTGTTGAAAAAAAATAATAAGTTAAAACGCTTAAAAACGTTATTTTTTTTTTAAGCGCGTACCGTGTGTTCCTACGCGACACAGTGCTTACACTGCAAAACGCAGACAACGCAGAAAACCTAGGAATATGCTAGGAATATTCCAGGAATATGCTAGGAATATGCTAGGAATATTCCAGGAATATGCCAGGAATATGCCAGGAATATGCTAGGAATATTCCAGGAATATGCTAGGAATATTCCAGGAATATGCCAGGAATATGCTAGGAATATTCCAGGAATATGCCAGGAATATGCTAGGAATATTCCAGGAATATGCCAGGAATATGCCAGGAATATGCCATATGGAATGTCTATAAATACCTTGAGATGGCACATTAGACAATTCACCACCCAACACCACAAAACTACTCTCTCCTCTCCCTCAAAAACTTTCGGCCGAACACCCCTTGATCATCCATCATATTTTTCGATTTTGTTCTTCACATTCCAACATCATACAAGTGTCAAGTGTCACGCATAAGAAGGCTTGGTGCACTCGGAGCTCGAAGGACCTCTTTCTCTAGCTTTTATCCACCTCCTTTGCGCGTAGATTCTTCCCTAGCCTCGTGCTAGTGGTATGTTGCTTAAATCACATTTTTGAACTATTTTGAAGTGGTTAATATGATATGTAACGGTTAAAACTCGGAATCTTGCAATTTAATGCATTAAAGTCTACTAAAAACATAAATAATGATGGTTAAAAGCTCATATGATGTGTAAATGTTGTAGTAATTAATTTGTGTGATTATTTGGACCCGATCTATGTTGTGGTAGCTCGGATCATCATTTAACCTGGGTTGGTCATGATCATGAATCATGACATAAGGTTGTTTTGAATGAAACAAGGGTTAAAGGGTGAAACTCTACCACACACGAATCATGAACTTGTGTAAAAGTATTTTTACTTGTGAAATAATGTTTAAAACTAGCCGATCTATGTATCTACAAGTGGTATTTTCAAAAGACCAAGCGTCAAAAGAAATCACATGTTCTAAACCGGATCTTATACAAACAAAAATGATTTTTGTGAACAAACAAGTGTGTGGACACTTGTGTAACAAAAGTTTTAACAAAGAAATAATTTTCGTAAAAACCGACTAGAAGTTGTAGAACTTCATATTCTTTAAAAATAAAGTTTTTAAGAAATTAAACTTATTTTTAAAGATAACAAGACTTACTAAATGTGCTAGTAAATTACTACACATTTTTGTAAATATTCGAGTTCATGAAATGGGGAAAATTAGTGATTGTTGTTGATGGTTATTTTTGATAATTGTTGTTGGTGATTATTGACGATTTAAAAGAAAATAAACACATGTTTTGAAAACATGGGAAACCTTCATTTTTAGGGGAAACTCTGTCAAAATTTTTATAAATTTTGACACTTAGAAAAATATAAGTTTTTGAGAAACTTATTCCCTAAAAATGTAATTAAGATTATTACCAAGGTTTCCCTAATTTTTGGTGATAAGAAATGAGGATTTCTTCAAGAATAAAAATGGATATAAGTATGTATATTTTTGAGAGAAAAATATATATTATTTTATCACCAACTTCTGTGCTAAGTGTATATAGTATGTGTTATACGAGCTAGCGTATTAAGACGTAAAAATACACTAAATACTCATGAGGAGTATAAACATGAAAATACACATACAATATACAAGACACATAATTCGGGTGCAAAGTGCAAAACACAAAAGATTTATATTTATTCGTGAGAAAATAATATAAGTAAGACATTTAGTTAAAAATATAAAATATTTTTAACACAAGAAAATACACACAAAAGTGAGTGACTAAACTTGTGCGACGTAAGTCTAGTGACTAACGTTAAGAAAACGCGTATAGGTTACGACGTTAATTAAGCAAATCCGGTGAAGTTTACGACGCACAGGAACGCAAAGTTGTGAGTTCATGCTCCCCCTTTTCTTTAACTGTTTTTGTTTTACACTTCGGGGGTGAAATACATGTCACAAATTGAATACTGTTTGCATATGTTATGATGGGTACAAAAACATTCAAGTGAAACATTCCAGACCATGTCTCGAATAGGGTACCATAAGCACCATTAATCAACGTATACATTCAGACCGCGGAACAAAAGGTTAGATCTAATGGGTTTCAGGCAACCCCACTCTTGGCCTACTTCTACCAACGAGTGCTTCTGTGTCTCAGTCAAGTCGACAAAAATGCCTAGGTTTGGTGGCTTCCTATGTCGTGACATATGTTAGTGGCCTTGCAAACCACTAGCAAAACTCACACATTCAAACAGTCATAGTACCCAGTTATACATACGTTTTACGAGTTACATTCAAACAATCATTCATTCTACCAGTTTTATACTATGTTTTCATTCAAGGATATTAAACATTCAAAAACAATCACTGCATGAATTCACACCAACATTATGTTGATGTTTTTCCAAAACTCACATGTATTTCAGGTAACTAAAGGTGGATGTGCGTGTGGTCCTACGCATGCTCGTGGAT
Source organism: Helianthus annuus (assembly GCF_002127325.2). Taxonomy (NCBI): domain Eukaryota; kingdom Viridiplantae; phylum Streptophyta; class Magnoliopsida; order Asterales; family Asteraceae; genus Helianthus; species Helianthus annuus. The sequence goes on from NC_035439.2 coordinate 16,391,816, forward strand.
GTCGCTTTGTTTATCGTTAAATAAAGTTGTAACTTTTAAGACAATATGCTATCATGTGTTGTAAACACTTGACTTATGTTTTCGGTAATGTAATGTTTAAAGTTATTTTCGAGCATATAGTATGTTTACCTTTCGTATGCAATGAGAACCTTTCATGATCACACCTCGTGCTTCCGCCGCAGAAAGGGGTGTGACACCGGGCCCACCAGTGACACGTGGAAAATAGGGGTGTGACACATTAAGTGTCCGTAACAGAAGATAACTGTGTTATGTGTTGTTTACCTTGTTACCATGTCTATCACTAACAATGGTGGAGTGTTAGACAAATTTTACACCAGTTCGACCTTGACCGGTCGGGTTAGCACACTAACCCAGGTGGGGCTTGTCATACCCAGTAGTACTACTAGAAATTCCCTCACTATCCAATACTAACGGTCTAAGATGTAAGGACTTAACTTGTGATATGGGCACTATCATGACCATAACTATAAATTTAACACATTACTTTACCATATTGAGGATTGCATTCTGAAGGGGTATGGTCCCAAAAACCTCGCGCAGGATCACAAGACCATACCATAATGTTATTTCAAGAACACCTTTAAAGACCCTTCGCGACTGCGCAGCGGTTCTAAACAAAGATGTGGAAGAAAACAATCTTCGGTAACCTTGCGCCGGAGGAAGGGAGAAACTAACATTCAACTAACACCCTTGCGCGGGCTCGTGCAAGCGAACAGTTAGACGTGAAGATAAAAACCTAAACATCTCCACGCGCCTGAAATCAAGACTTGAACAAAAGTTGTAGGATCGTTTTCAGACCCGAACGAGTCTATCAGAAGAGTTTATGCTCAAAACGAAAGGCGAAAACAGTCGTATTGAGGTCAATTCAGCAAAATATACTCATTAACTGTCTATTTGATTGATTTGACAATAATTTACAGTGAGACAACACTTCGGCAACAGTTCGGCACTGAAACCGGAATTCTTACAAATGATTTCGCTTGAACAGGTATATATAGGCTCTTAATTCCGTTTGAAATGGTTCCAAGCGAAATTAGATTCCAAGCGGAATCTAATTCCGCGCGGAATTACATGCTTGTCCATTTCAAGCGGAATTACCCTTTCATGCGGAATTACCTATATTCTCGAACTACGAGCCCTGATCTAACATTCTTAGTGCAAAACTCGATACAAGACGAAGTAGACAGACGCATGCACTAACAGACTCCCCCTCGAATGTTAACGAGTCTTAAGTGTCGAGTCTTCGCATCTTCAGTCTTTATTAGTCCTCTCGAATTTCTTTGAAATATCTGACACTGTAAAGCATCCTCAAATCTCTCTCTTTTCTTCTTTATCAGCACCAATAAACTTCTCTTTGAGCAATTCTCTAACGAATCAGGATCGCAGGCTGGCTCTCAAGTCTTCTAATTCTCTTGATCAGATCTCTTGATTCCTTAAGTTCATCAGCATTAGCAACTTGCGTGAATATCAGGCTTCCAGAATCATAACCTGGCTCTTAACATCTACATACTCCCCCTTTCGATAAGCTAGGATCGCAGTCTTGATTTCACAGGTTCAAAATCGTCACCTGACTCACTTTTCTACTCAGGAGTGAAACCTGGCTTTCTCTAAATATAGAATTCTCAGAAATCAGAACCTGGCTTTTCTCAGATTTCATACCTGCACAAACTCTACCTTACAATAAATTTCACAAATTTAAAAATTTGACAAATTTATATACCACTTGCAGGTAATGATCTACCAATAAATGATTCTTCAATTTAAATTTCTGATGAACCACTTGAAAATATAGAATGATTTAAACTTTAAAAACTTCTGATCACCACTTGCAGGACCACTTGTAAGAAAAACATACACAAACTCCCTCTCACAAAATGTTCATCATGTCTAGCACTTGGAATTTTGAAAATCATCTCTCCAACATCAGTTTTCGAAAATCTTTTTGAATTTTTCAAAATTTATGCTAAAACACACTCAAAATCTTTTTGAAATTTTTATAAAGAAATGCAATAAAGAAATATTTATAGACAATATTTTTGCGAGTTTGTGTAAGAGGATCATATCAGTTTTTGAGACAAATCACTAACACCGTTAAGCTTTAAACATTTTAAGTTCTAAACAATTCACCTAGATTTTCAGTATACTGGTCCATTTAAATTTTCACACAAATTTCAACTGTTTCGAGATACGAGATTAGTGTTTTAATAGACTTAAACTTATTCGCGTGTTCCACCACTTGAATATACTCCCGTATCCGGATCCCAATATTCAGTCTTACGGGTGACTATACCTAGATGATATCTGTAAAGGGTTAAATGCTAAACCGTGAGAGTTCAGGTCAGAACTTCCGTTCAGTAGAGAGATGACGGTTCGTCTTTTGGTGTGTTCCCTTTAGAGAATCTTTACTTCAACAGCACATGATTTAGCATTTTTCAATGTTTCAACATTTTTTGTACTGAGGGTGATGCTATATTTCAAGCAAATGCAAAGTATTATACGGGGACTAGGCCATTGCTTCTGCAAAATCAGAAGTCCCGGGATAATACCCCAGATATCACCGAGTATAAAGACCTAGTATTTCAGAAAGAGGGACCTTTTAAACAAGATTTCGGGGATTACCCATATATCGAAGAAATGTTCCCCACGAGATAAGCAAGTTTGATATTTAAGTTTATATCTCGAAAGCAATCTACTGAATGTATAAAAACCTAGTGGCACATCCACAGTGAGATTGTTTATCACATTATTGATTTTCCAATTCTTTAGCGTGTTGTGATAGTCCATTGATGTACTATTATTTCCTCTTTTTACAACAAAACTCTTTTTCATTTTATCATGTTTTTGGCTTTTTCAAATTTCCTAATGTTTTTGGATTTTCTAAAATTTTTACTCCCCCTAAAATGCAAACACAATTAAAGAAATTTGAAAACAAACTGTACAAGTAAATTGACAACTGAAATCGAATCGCCTCAATTCGCCATTCACTCGCCATAAACAATCAGAACTCCCCCTTACAACAAACTATTTTCCCATTAAGATTTCAAAACACTTAAGTTTGTTTTAATCAAAATGGTTTCTCCGGAAAATAAGTTTTGTTGATTTTATAAACCACTTGTAGGTTAGGGAATATGTTCATTACTTTGTTTCGATTTTCTTACAATGAATGAACCCCTATTTCAACCACTTGAAATGAGATTACATCAAGTTCAAAATAATGACCTAGACTAATCACTTCGTAAGAACAAACCTCTGTACCACTTGTAAGACGAAATCACTTTTCGTGAATTTCTCCAGAAAAATACCACTTGTAGGTATGCACAAACAGACCTGATATAAAGAATGATGCCGATTCCTACTCCACACTTACCAACCTGGGAGCTCCGGCAAGTCAGGTTTTTCAGTCAAAGAATATATCCACCCAAGCCTGGCCAGCCTTGGGTGATTCCGAGTTACCAACACTTGGTTTCTTACCATTCATCTTCTTTTTATAAAATTCTTTAACCCCTTTTGCCTTCCCCTCAATCATTTTTCCAAAGATATGTTTCACTTTGGGATTAAAGGCCTTTTCAACATCAAATTCTTTCTTTTTAGAAAAGAATTGATTTGAAATCTCAACTTTACCAACTTTTTGTTTAAAATTTTCAGCCCTCAATGGTGGAAAATTTGCATCATCCATTGGAGGTACTGACTTTTCACATTTTGATTCAACCTGTGGCTCATCTGACTTTGTAGAAACAGATTCATCGCCAGAAGATAGCTCATCTGATTCTGACGAATCAGAATCATTGCTAGTACTTTTATCAGATTTCTTAACAACCCATTTTTGGTTGTCAAGATTTGCTTTTTTCTTGTAAAACCTCTTTGAACACTCACCAACCTCAAATTTTGAGTTTTTGAAAACAACAAACGGTTCAGTTGGTGGTTCACATTCAACCATCTTTTCTTTCAGTTTCAGAGAAACTCCCTGTTTTGATTGTATTGCCTTTGGACAGTTCCTGGCAATATGACCACTTGTTTTGCATTGAAAACAGGTTCTCGTTTCACCTCCATTCTTCATCTCTTCTTGCTTCTTTGCAAGGAATTCTTTGTTAGATTGCTTCCAGAATGAGCTTTTCATCTCTTCCTCTGAGCTTGTTCCTGAGACAAATACAGTTTTTGGTTTATAAGTTTTATCATTTTTATAATTTTCTGGTGGTACAAAACCTAAACCTTTCTTTTTGAAATTACCGTTATGGTTTGGTTTCTTTAGATAACCAGAACCAGAATTGTAACCTTTTTTCTTGTTTAAACGTTGTTGAACTCTTGTGGTGTAAGGACTTGGTTTTCTTGTAAGATTTTCATCTTTTATTTTAGAAATATTAATTTCTGTTAGTTTGAAAACCTTTTTGATCATTTCTTGTTTAACACCTCTTATTGGAAATTCCTCATCAGAATATAATTTGCCAGAATCATTCAAAGTATAAGCCACTTTGAACGTTTCATCATTCAAATTAGATTTTGATAACAGGAATTCATTATTGTAAACTATTTTTCCCTGTTTGGAGGTTTGACTTGACGTGTCTGACTCTGACTTTGACTCTGGTCTTGACTCTGACATTGACTCTTCTGACTCATCCTTTTCCAACACCTGATTGACCACTTTCTTTATTAACTCGGACTCATGATCAGTGTCAGATGATGTAAAAGTGATGTCAATATTTTCTGGCAAATTAACTGTAGTCTCAGACTCCCACTGTAAGTTTGTTGCCTTTTGGACTCTTTCTGAATTTGGATTTCTTGGCGAATATCCATTTTCAAGCGGGGGTGGACACTTGTTGTAACTGACACCTTGTTTCTTACCAGAATTCTTCACATCAGTTTTCTTTCTTGTGTCCTTCTTCTTCTCAGATGTCTTTTCTTCTGTGTCAATCTTTTTCTCTTCAGGAGTGTCTTCTTCAAAAACTTTCATGCCTTCCATAGTCGGATAAATCCTGTCAATAACATAAGAAGTACATGAGTAACTTTTCAACAAACGATTTACTCTTTCTGTTTCAATTCTTTGAGTCTCCAGTTTCTGTTCCAAAACAGCACACTTGTCGATGTAATTGTTCACAATTTTCTGCTTTGTCATGAATGCTCCTTGAAGAGTTTTCATTGCTGTTGCTTGTTCCTCACTTGTTTCATTATACATATTCATGGCTTTGTTCAGCACATCATAAGATTCCTTCAACCTGTTCATGTTGTTAATCAGTTCACTGTTTTTCTTCTTGATAATCTCACAGTTTTCAGAAATCACCGGAATCCTTCTTGCATCAGCTTCCTCATCAATTTTGAAGACTGGAACTTCTTTTACTTTTCTTTTGATCACTGGAACATCTTCATCATCACTGCTGACTGGTGTTTTAATCTTTTTCTTTTTCTTTTTAGCTTTTTCATCTTCACTATCACTTTCTGCCATCATTTTCAAATGCTTTGCCATTCTTTTAGCATAATAATCGTTATCATCATCACTATCTTCTTCAATTCGAGCAACAAAAACTTGGTGACTTGGAGTTTTGTTAGGATCATAATCATCCCAACTAAAATTTTCCCAACTAAAACCTTCAGGTAACTTTTCATCATCTTGATCTATCAAACATGCTTTACCATCAGCTGAAATATATTTGTCCCAACTGAATCCTGTTGACGATTTCTTCTCATCATGATTCACCATACATGCTCTCTTTGAAGAATCTTCAATCACCTTCCTCCCATGTGCAACTTGTGGTTCTTGATGATTTGATTGTTGAGCAACTTGATGGTAGATTGCTTTCCGATAGTAGTCATTGTTGTTGAATGGATTTTGAGCTCCACTTGCTTCGCAATTAGTGCACTCCCTCTTGAAGTGTCCTTTTTCCCTGCAACGAAAACAAGTAACTTTAGATTTATCAAAACCTAAAGTAGAAACATTAGCATCACGGAGGTCATCTCTTCCTGTGATTTGTTTGAATTTCTCAGCTCTTCTCAAAACGCTCGCCAAACACCATTTTATGTCCATTAATTCCATCTCCGCAGCATCTATTTGATCGTAATCCTCTTTTGTAAGCATTGGATTCCCGATCCTTCCTGCTACAAAACTCCCATACGACTCTAAAATAGTCCCCAACAAAGATATGTGGCTTTTTGCAACTTCTTCTGTGTAATCTTAATCATCCTCAAGATTCAATACAATGTTGCATTGCAACTTTTTTCCATTCTTTGTTGCTGTCAAATTTGGATCAAATAACGGATATGAAGAAAAACTTATTTTGCTGTTTGATCCTTTCGAAGAACTTCCCGATGAACTCTTTGCGTTGAATGCACTTTCAACTTTTGGTGACATATTGGTTTTATCACTCAAACCTGCTTTGTAATAGAGACCGATATCTTGTTCACCATCGAAGTCTTTCCTTCTTAAAATCTTCCTTTGTTCCATTTCCTAAGCTTCCAATTTCTCAATGAACTTGCTTAAAGTTAGATTGTTAAATCCTTTCTTGTTCCTTAACATCATCAAGTATGTTCCCCAAGTTTCATGTGGCAACGCATCAGCTAGTTTTTCAATCAACTCTTCATTATCCTTGTTGATGCTTACTCTCTTCATGTTGACTAACAGATTGCAGTATCTTTCAATGATCTGCTTTGTGTTCTCATTTTTCAAACCACGAAATAGATCAAACTCTTTTTTCAAAAGCGATTTTTTGTTCTTTATCATTTCTTGACTTCCAACAAATTTGGATCTTAATGCTTTCCATATTGAATATGCACTCCCAGTGTGTTGCAATAAGACCAAGATATCTTCTTTAACTTCCTGTTGCAGTAAACTAATCATCATCTTTTCGTTTTTGTATTTCTTTTTCTCATCCACACTAAGATCTTTGATAGCAATCTCCTCTTCGTCATCATTCGTCGGTCTAACATATTTCGTTTCAATACATTCCCAAGCATCTAGATAGTTTGCTTGCACCCAATTCTCAAACCGTTCTGCCCATCCATTATATTCCTCGATATTCATGAGCTTAGGCGGTTTTTGGATAGTCCCTGTTTCGTTTTCCAACATTGCCTGCTGAGTAATAGTAATAGGGGTAGCAAAGGCGTTATAAAATTCCTCTTCCATGTTTCGGTTTTTCAAAGTTCACAAAACAATCAATTCAAACGGAATTACTTTCAAACGAGACTCATTTCAAGCGAAATTACACAGTTCAAACGGAATTAAACTTTAGAATGAAATTACCCTAATTTCGTTTGAAATCAATACCTTTTCAAATGGAATTATAATTCCTTGCGGGATTATCAAACGGAAATAGAAATTCAAGCGGAATTATTAATTCCACGCGGACCTCTCAAACGGAATTACGACTTTGGAGCAGAATTAGCTGATCTCGTTTGAACTTTCAAACGGAATTAACTTTTCAACCTGTCACACCCCGATTTCCACGTGTCTCACCGGTGGGCCCAGTGGGGGATTACCGTGACGTAGTTGGCAACAATATAGTCAAACCACACAATTATATGAATGCACAGCGGAAGCATAAAGATAAATATATTTCAACGTTAAATGTAATATCAAAGTATCACCATTGTTGAAATAAAATCCACAGGGGATCAATAATAATAATAAGGTATTGTTCAACAGACTTCAGGCATCTTAAGCTTGCGAGACTTCTAATGATGCTAAGGAGAAATCCCAGCCAATTACGCATAGTACCTGCATTTAGTCTTTTTGGGAAAATACGTCAGTTTACACTGGTAAATACATTCAACTGACACTTTTGTAAAATGTTTAATAAAATTGGTTTAAATACACAAGGCACAAACTCTTTATAACTTGGGATAATTTATAATTAAATCTTGTAAAGAATTACATGTTTGCTATGCGTTCGGTCGCCCGGGTCGTGCCGGGTTTAAGGTTAATAGACACGCCACAAAGCAATAAGCCGTGGCGGGAAAACCAACGGTTATACCTTTAATTAATATAGACACAATGCCGGGTGTACGCCTACACCCAGATGTCGAGGTAGTGGCCATTTCGTAAAATGATGCCAAGGATATCTGAGACATGGTCATTAAGCTCCCAAAGGCGTATAGCCAACAAAACAAGTTTTTAAACGGGTCACATTGATAATACCCAACTACTAATGAGTTGGGGTCAATTGCCCGACCAAGCAGTATTTTAAATACCGTAACCCAAGCCCGTATAACGGAAAATAAGTTAAAAGTATTTACCTTTGCAAGTATAAATCCTTAATCGAAATAAATTGCAGATAGCTTTTACTGGTCTCCTATTCTAGAACGAAGGTTTTAAAATAACCTATTAGAATCCTAGCGGGTCTTTAATCTAGCCGTAGCTTAGACCGGTCAGTTTCAAAGGATAGATACGGTTCAATCGCGTGAAAGGCGAAAACCGGGAATGGAATGTGATTTTGACCCAACAAGTTTGAAGACTTGTTTTATAGGGGTATAATAATCACACTCTGTATTTTGGGGTCAAAACAATATGGTTTGGCCCGTCTCGGCTAGTTTATGTAAACTAGTTACATAAGCCGAACCGTGCGCGCAAAAGGCGCAACGGTTAACCGTAAGAGTCCTACATTGTTTTCCTAAGTCAATATGCTTTAAAGAGGTTGTGGTATCAGTAGGATACCTTCCATAATGCTCGTAACGAGTTTAAGTTCATATTATGCCCCGTAGGGGTATTTCGGTCTTTTTAAAGATTATAAAAGAGGTTTATGAGTTCTACAGGAAATCTGAGTTTCCGAACAGTTTATAAAGTCTAAAATACTTTATTTATTATTTAAAATCAGTAGAAACTGGAATCAGATCAAAAGGCCTTGTAGAACTCAAGTTATGGCCGAAAAGGGTATATTCGGTATTTACCGAACCGTTGCCATAACCGCAGGTTATGAGCAGGTTAAAAATAACTAAAAATCTTTAAAAATCCCAAAATATTATTTTACATCAGTGAGTAAAATCTTTGGTGTCGAAATCCGGTTTTAGATAGGCGTTATGCTAATTGCGCTATTAACTTACTAAAGTGTCCGTAATTTGCGCTATTAAGCATAACTCCTATTCTGGACCTCGGATTGACGTGAAATTTTAGGGACATGCTTAGAAATCAGTAACTAATGTTATGATTCTTTCACATGTCCGAAATTCTCGTTTTAAATCAAAAAGGGCGTTACGGTCAACTTTTAAGCATTTAACGGAAATGTGTAAAAGACTCGGACAAACAACGAACCGGCCACAGAGGGTTATACCATCATGTAACCTGGTCCTTAGAGAGTCCTAAGGCATATCTAAATCAAACTTTAACGGGTCAGAACTGAAGTCAAAGCAAAAGTCAAAGCTTTTGCGACTTTCGGCTCCGAACCGGGTCAAAACCGAAAATGGTCGGATCAAACAAGCTTAGACTAGTTAATGTACTTATTATCATGTTCTATGAGTGTTTAAACATGTTACATATCATCTACATTACTGATTATGCAAGAAATCGCAAAATAGCATTTCTGTTGACTTTTTCTAAGCACGTTTGACTCGACATTTGGACTAGTTAGAGTGGGATCAGAGGGTGCCCTTTTAGGGTTTTAAAGCCCACATGATTACCAACATATAACTATCTTTGATTCGACAAACCACTGGACCATTTGTGATTTATCGCAAAGTCAATCGTTAATTACGACGGATTGACTTTTAAGCTAAACTAAGCAAAAACAAAGCCACAAAAGGGTAGACACACTTACAGAAGCTTGGTGCACGACTAAGGATGATAGAAGAGTGCTTTAGAGCTCCAGAGATGGACTAGAATGCAGATTTGAGGTGTGTTTCATTTGTGCACAATGCCTTGCCTTTTATAGTGAAAAATTGGGCTTAGAATCATTACAACTCACCCTACATTGGATCATGGATGATCAGCAGGTGGCCCTGGGTGCTAGGGGGCATGTAGAGGGTGCCCATGCTTCATTAATTGCTTCAATGATCGTTCACAAGCTCAAACAGCAAGTCTGTCCAAAGTTTCTGCATCTGGGGTCCTTACGCGGCCAGCATTAGGATTCAGGCAACATGGACGCGGGCCGCCTGAATCTTCATGTCAGTAAACGAATCAACAGGTGGCTTGCGGCCCGCATTAACTTGCTGGTTTCACCCACGCGGGCCGCCTGAGGCCTGAATTTCAAGATTTTCAAATCTTTTGTCATGATTAACCTGACCTTTCGGTTTCGAAGGGGTAACTTTGCGATTTGGCCCTCGATTATTTACAATTAAGGGCCTCGTGACTTTTACCCGCATTGTTAAGTCCCCGGTTAGTTTTATTACTATCCGAAAAGCCTTAACTTTTATTGTTGACGCTTTTAACCCCTCGCATACGAATTTGATCATAACTTTCTCGTTTTAAAACGGAACTTCGCGAAATTTATATAGTATATTCTAGTGAGCGTATTTTACTGTTACAAAGCCTCGGGTTCATCAAAGGGTCACTCAGAGGTATAAATTAAACATATTGACACGATTAACCCCTGTAGCTCGTAATCTCTCACTTTCTCTCGCGTTTCGCTCCGTACGATCCATGATTTATTCGTTTGAAGGTACGAGCATCATTTAGGGTTACTATACAGTATATTTACCCTTCGTTGACATTTATAACCCTCGAGTTTACATACATTCAAGGTTTGTCAACTTCAGTCCTTTATTTAATATTTAATGCCACGTGTAAACTCATGACACGTGTTAACACATTATTAGACAAAATTTCGAGGTGTTACATCCTCACCCCTTAAAATAAATCTCAACATGAGATTTACTGAAATAAATAAGGGTATTTCTCTTTCATCGTGGATTCAACTTCCCACGTGAATTCGGGACCTATACGGGCATCCCGTTTGACCTTAACAATAGGTACATGCTTCCTTCGAAGCTTCTTCACCTGTCGATCTTCAATCGACAAAGGTTTTTCCACAAATTTCAAGCTCTCATCTATATGCACATCTGTATGTGGTATCACCAATGATTCATCCGCGAAGCATTTCTTTATATTGCAGATGTAGAACACATTGTGAATTCCATTGAGCTCCTCCGGTAAGTTTAACTTATAGGCAACTGACCCGAAACGTTCGATAACCTCGAAAGGTCCTATGTATCTCGGGCTTAGTTTGCCTTTCTTACCGAAACGCATCACCCCCTTCCAGGGTGATACTTTAAATAACACTTTTTCACCTACTTCGAAGTGAAAATCTTTACGCTTTGGATCCGCGTAACTTTTCTGCCTATCTCGGGCAGCTTTGAGACGGTCTCGAATCCGGACAATCTTGTCCATCGTCTCGAAGACTATCTCTGGTCCTGATAATTGGACATCTTCAATTTCCGCCCAACAAACAGGCGATCTACACTTTCTACCGTATAATGCCTCGAAAGGCGCAGCCTTTATGCTGGTATGGTAGCTATTGTTGTAGGAGAATTCGATTAGTGGTAGGTTCTTATCCCAAATACCACCCAAATCGATAGCACATGCACGTAGCATGTCTTCCAACGTTTGAATAGTACGCTCACTCTGACCGTCTGTCTGAGGATGGTAAGCCGTACTAAAATTCAAACGTGTGCCCAAAGATTGCTGGAAGCTTTTCCAGAAATGAGACGTGTATCTAGTATCTCTGTCGGAGATAAGAGACACAGGTATGCCATGTAAGGCTACAATCTTATCAACGTATAACTGGGCTAACATGTCGGAGCTATAAGTCTCCTTGATGGGTAAGAAATGAGCTGACTTAGTCAGTCTATCGACTATAACCCATATTGTGTCATTTCCTTTCCTCGTCTTGGGTAACTTGGTAATAAAATCCATAGTTACACATTCCCACTTCCATTCGGGAAGTTCAGGCTGTTCTAGCAAGCCTGACGGCTTTTGATGCTCAGCCTTGACTTGCGCACAAGTCAAGCATTTGGCTACATAAGCGGCTACAGACTTTTTCAAGCCTATCCACCAATAATTTGCCTTTAGATCCTGATACATCTTATCAGCTCCAGGATGAACAGAATATTTGGAACTATGGGCTTCCTGGAGGATAACATCTCGTAGTCCTCCATAAATTGGAACCCATATTCGTCCATTTAATCGTAAAATTCCGTCCTTGCTAAGAGTTAACTGCTCCTCAGTTACTCCCAGCTTCTCTTTAGGATAGTTAGCTTCCAACACAGCTTCCCTCTGTGCAGCTAACAACCTTTCAATCAAATTATTCTTCACTTCAATGCTCTTGGCATTGATTCGGATGGGTTTTACCCTTTCCTTTCTACTCAGGGCATCAGCGACTACATTCGCCTTGCCGGGATGATATTTGATTTCACAATCATAATCATTTAAAGTCTCCATCCAACGGCGTTGCCTCATGTTTAATTCCTTCTGATTAAACAGATGTTGAAGGCTCTTATAATCCGAATAGATCACAAACTTGATACCATACAGATAATGCCTCCACAGCTTTAGTGCGAACACAACGGCACCCAGCTCCAAGTCATGGGTGGTGTAATTCTTTTCGTGCACCTTTAACTGTCTTGAAGCATAGGCAATAACCTTGCCTTTCTGCATGAGCACACATCCCATGCCAGTGTGTGATGCGTCGCAGTAAATTACGAACTCTTCGGTACCTTTAGGCAATGTCAGCACAGGAGCGTTGCTCAACTTTTGCTTCAGAATATCAAAGGACTCTTGCTGCTTAGGGCCCCACACGAACTTTACTTTCTTCTTGGTCAAAGAAGTTAAGGGCGCAGCAATCCTTGAAAAATTTTCAATGAAACGCCTGTAATATCCTGCTAACCCCAGGAAACTACGAATTTCTGTTGGCGTCTTTGGCTCTTGCCAATTCATGACAGCTTCAACTTTAGCGGGATCCACTTGGATACCACGCTCGCTGACAACATGTCCAAGAAATTGGACTTCTCGAAGCCAGAATTCGCACTTAGAGAATTTGGCATAGAGTTTCTCGTGATGCAGGAGTTTGAGAATACAATGAAGGTGTTTCTCATGGTCAGCTCGGTTCTTCGAGTAGATAAGAATATCGTCGATGAAAACGATGACGAATTTGTCTAAGTACGGCTTGCAGACGCGATTCATGAGATCCATGAACGCAGCCGGTGCATTAGTGAGCCCGAAAGGCATCACTAGGAACTCGTAGTGACCGTAACGAGTCCTAAATGCGGTTTTATGTACGTCTTCATCTCTGACTTTCAGTTGATGGTAGCCTGACCTCAAGTCATCTTCGAGAAATAACCTGCCCCTTGTAACTGATTGAATAAATCTTCGATCCTCGGCAAGGGATATCTATTCTTTATCGTGACCTTATTAAGCTCGCGATAATCGATGCATAGACGCATCGATCCGTCCTTCTTCTTGACAAACAAGACAGGAGCTCCCTAGGGAGACGAACTAGGTTTGATGAAGCCTTTAGCTAGCAGTTCATCCAGCTGGGTCCTCAACTCCTTCATTTCGGTTGGTGCTAACCTGTAAGGTGCTCTGGCAACAGGTGCTATTCCAGGGATGATATCGATCCTGAATTCCACTTGCCTATCTGGTGGCAAACCAGGTAGATCTTCAGGGAAAACTTCTGGATCTTCCGAAATGACGGGAATGTCTTCTATCCTCGGTTTAGGCTCTTCAATAATCACCTGTGCCATGTAGATGACACAACCCTTCTTTAGACATTTTGAAGCCTTGAGCATAGTCACTTGCTCAGGCAATCCGTACTGGGTATCCCCTCGAATGGTAAACGATTCACCAGACGGAGTCTTTATCACCACTTGCTTTCTGTTGCAGACGATTTGGGCATGGTTGTGGGATAACCAGTCCATACCCAATACTAGGTCAAAACCGGCCAATTTAAAGGGAAGTAGAGATAGAGGAAAAGAGTGGTTCTTAATGGATATCACACATCCATCTAACACAGTGGAGACGGTTTCTATGGTGCCATCTGCTAGCTCTACCTCGTAGTTCACATTTAAGGTTTTGACAGGCATATTCAGCAATTTGCAAAATTTATGATCTACGAAAGACTTATCAGCGCCCGAATCAAAAAGTACTCTTGCAAAGATATTATTTACGAGAAAAGTACATGTGATCACGTTATCGTCTAGCACTGCTTCTTTCGCCTCCATCTTGAAGACTCTTGCATTTGTCTTCTTGGCTTCTTCAGGCTTCTTGGCATATTTAGGGCAGTTGCTTTTAATGTGCCCTTTCTCGTTGCAGCCGTAGCAGGTTACATCCTTTATCTTTTTGCAATCCACGGTCTTGTGGTCCTTGGATTTGCATAACCCGCAAGCATACGACTTCGACTGAGTCTGCGAGTTTGATTCGAGTCTACACTTTCCAAAGTGATGTCTCTTACAATTCTTGCACTTGGGCTTCTCACCAGACTGTTGCCCATCCTTCCTTGACTCCGACCCTCTCTTGTTATCACTGTTTCCACGGTGCTTCTTGCCCGACCTTCGTGAAGTATCATCTTCACGCTTTCTCTTCTCAGCCTCTTTGTTCCTCAGCGACCTTTGTCGGACCGCATCAAGAGTAAGGGACAAAGATATGTCGGCTACAGATCTAAAGGTCGCTGGCCGAGAGGCCTTCACGCTTGCCTTTATTTCGGGGGCTAACCCACCGATAAAACGAGCTATTCTCTTTGGCTCCGGGGTTACCAGATACGGAACCAACCGGGACATCGTGTTGAAGCTCGTGAGGTAAGCTTGAAAGTCAAGGTTCGTCATAACCAACGATAGAAAGTCGGTTTCGATCTTTTCAACCTCATGTTGAGGGCAGTATTCTCCTTGATGAGAGAAATGAATTCCTCCCCTGTCACGCTGTATAGAACAGACTTCCCCGAGTCCTGAACCAGAGACCTCCACCAAGCCAGGGCCTCGCCCTTGAATGATTGTGAAACAAACTTTACCACGTCTCTTTCTGCACAGCCACTGATGTCCACCACGGTGTCCATCTCGTCTAGCCACGTCATGCAATCAACCGCTCCTTTCTCCCCAGTGAAGTCTCGGGGTTTGCATGATACGAAGTACTTGTAGGTGCAGCCTCTGGCGCGAGATGCATCAGTATACACTTTCTCTGGACGGACACTGTTTTCATTGGACGAGTGATTATCATCGTCCTTTTTAGGCTTAGACGATGGTTTGCTGTGAGGTTTTGAGTGGGTTTTCGGCTTTGAGTGTGGTTTGGATATGGTTCTGCTCCGGGATTCAGTATACTCCTCGTATTATCGATCCAGGGCTGCCTTAACAACATTGTCGACAAGAGCTTTCAATTCTGCGCCCGTCAAATGAACCTGGGCGTTATCGTATTCGTCTTCTTTCGTATGACTATTCTCCCCACTAGGATCAGCCATGGTAACTTGAATCTGCTACAGAAGATAACGAAAAATTTTATTTAGGAGTTTATTATGGAATTGTCTTTTATGGCAATTCATTAACCATGGTAAACAAAGACCATATCTGGTTAATTTGTTACTCACTTTTATTTAGGATTTGAACATAATTTATCCTAATTACAAACAATATTGTTAGTGGCCTAAAAGCCTAGTCACGAGGACGTTTTTATAATATTAGCCGAGATTACAGAGAATCAAGGTATGAAGGTTTGAACCGTAGTCCTTTTACCTTTTCTGACAGGGAGTCATAGACTACCACTGCCTTCTGTCTTATATGACAATAATTATGGCCCGTAGGCACTACATCACTAATGAGTGTTTAATAAATTTGGCCCGTAGGCACTACATCGCTAATGGATGTTTAATAAATTTGGCCCGTAGGCACTACATCGCTAATGGATGCTTAATAATAATCATCTTTATTGATGATTTAACCCATGATTTATAAATCATTAATTTGGGCTTTGGAATCCTTAGAAGGATTCTTATATAAGAATGACGCGTGCGATTTTGACGAATCACATCTGCCATGAACGTTAACATGATTACAGAGGTTAACTTGGAATCTGAATCTTTTAATCAGGTCTTACCATCTTGGCCGGATCTTATAAAGACACCTGGCTAGGTTTCACTCTTAAGATTCTTTATTTAGTCAGATTTAAATTTAAAAGGAATGATTTTTGATTTATTTCATATATAGTAATAACAAAAATGAAATATATAACATAACATTCCATAAACTTCAAATATGTTTACACGCTGCCCTAAACGGGACTTTTTAAATAAATAATTACCTACGCAGAGGTTTATAACAAAACATATCCACGCAGGGACCAAATACAAGATAGATGTCCGCGCAGGGACTAAAAGATAAGTCCACGTAGGGACTGAAATACGATAAATGTCCACGCAGGGACCAAATTGTAAATACAACAATACTTAAGGAGACTAATGATCTCGTTTCTTCCTCCCTTTTAGTAGGTTTGCTAGGCCCTTGAGAAATCCACGATTACTCTTTCGTTCTTGTTCGAAGTCTCGTTCCACACGGTTTAAACGGTGGAGTATTTCTTCTTGCTCCGGTGGAGAAAAACGTGGCTGCTGCGACGGTTGCTGAACCGGAGGTCTAGGAGGTATTGGATACCCATGAGCTGAGTAATCTGGTCTCCAAGAGGTTCCATGGAGGGCATTATAATTTGCCGCTACCACATACGGATCGGCATCATAGTTATAGTTGTAGTGCGTGTGGGTCGGCTTCTCAAACGGATTGTACGCCGTGGAAGCGCCGTACGCTGGTATCGGATTGTCATATCCGAAAGGTGGCGGAGGTGGTGCAACTGGTGCAAAATTCACCTCTGCAGGGTGACCAGAAGGTTCCCCTAATTGTGGTTCTTCTTCAGGTACTGACGGAAAGTGACTCGCACTCGAGTCGCGAGGGGTGCTGAAATGAAATTCCCCTCCTCGGGTAGACATCCGTGCACCTGATCTTCTACGCCTTGGCGGATCTGGAATTACTGGTTGAACCGGTGGCGGTGGCGTAACGGCCACAAACCGCGAATCCTCAGAAGGATCCTGTTGTTGCTGTTGGTCGTGAGGCGAGAAATGATGTGAAGGTGTAAAGTACCAATTACATTGGTCAAACCTCGCCTGGTAGCTGTCGGGACCTTGATAGGGTGTTCCATGGAAGGATGACCCATCAGAGATCTCGATTGGATGATTGGGTGTACCCCTTGCAGGCTCGACGGGATCTGTATCCTCGTCCATATCCACTGCATTATCTTCAGAAAAGTGATCCTCTGGTCCTAAAGGGTTATACCCTATTGGCTCTTGGACATAATCCGCCGGGTTAAACTGTCCTACAAAGAAAGGTGAAGGATCGCCATAAGAATGGTGCGAAGCAGATCGCTGGAGAGGTATAAAAGGATGGTTGAGGGTTATTGGGATTGTTTTCCGAATCTGGTCCGAAAGAATGACGGTATGAGGGTGTTGAGCTATGCGAGGTAGAATGTCTCGCAGGTTCAAAGAGGTTCCTTCTTCGCCTCTGTGGTTCTTCACTCCTTGTACTGGAAGGAGCTCGCATGTTCGAAGGTCCAGCCTCGTGATCATTGTGAGTAATGATCGTCCCTTTGCCTCTTCCTCCTCTTCCTCGTCTGATTGCAGGTGGCATATTTCCTGCTTTCAAAACTTTAAATAACAATAACAATAAAAAGACAAACTGGAATAACTATTCGAATTTGTCCTATGTTCTTGTCTAGACTCAAGTATGTGCGATTGTGTAACTGAGATTAAACACAAAGGCTAGTGTTTAATTCACTCAGTGTTGGCTCTGATACCAACCTGTCACACCCCGATTTCCACGTGTCTCACCGGTGGGCCCGGTGGGGGATTACCGTGACGTAGTTGGCAACAATATAGTCAAACCACACAATTATATGAATGCACAGCGGAAGCATAAAGATAAATATATTTCAACGTTAAATGTAATATCAAAGTATCACCATTGTTGAAATAAAATCCACAGGGGATCAATAATAATAATAAGGTATTGTTCAACAGACTTCAGGCATCTTAAGCTTGCGAGACTTCTAATGATGCTAAGGAGAAATCCCAGCCAATTACGCATAGTACCTGCATTTAGTCTTTTTGGGAAAATACGCCAGCTTACACTGGTAAATACATTCAACTGACACTTTTGTAAAATGTTTAATAAAATTGGTTTAAATGCACAAGGCACAAACTCTTTATAACTTGGGATAATTTATAATTAAATCTTGTAAAGAATTACATGTTTGCTATGCGTTCGGTCGCCCGGGTCGTGCCGGGTTAAAGGTTAATAGACACGCCACAAAGCAATAAGCCGTGGCGGGAAAACCAACGGTTATACCTTTAATTAATATAGACACAATGCCGGGTGTACGCCTACACCCGGATGTCGAGGTAGTGGCCATTTCGTAAAATGATGCCAATGATATCCGGGACATGGTCATTAAGCTCCCAAAGGCGTAAAGCCAACAAAACAAGTTTTTAAACGGGTCACATTGATAATACCCAACTACTAATGAGTTGGGGTCAATTGCCCGACCAAGCGGTATTTTAAATACCGTAACCAAAGCCCGTATAACGGAAAATAAGTTAAAAGTATTTACCTTTGCAAGTATAAATCCTTAACCGAAATAAATTGCAGATAGCTTTTACTGGTCTCCTATTCTGGAACGAAGGTTTTAAAATAACCTATTAGAATCCTAACGGGTCTTTAATCTAGACGTAGCTTAGACCGGTCAGTTTCAAAGGATAGATACGGTTTAATCGCGTGAAAGGCGAAAACCGGGAATGGAATGTGATTTTGACCCAACAAGTTTGAAGACTTGTTTTATAGGGGTATAATAATCACACTCTGTATTTTGGGGTCAAACCAATATGCTTTGGCCCGTCTCGGCTAGTTTATGTAAACTAGTTACATAAGCCGAACCGTGCGCGCAAAAGGCGCAACGGTTAACCGTAAGAGTCCTACACTGTTTTCCTAAGTCAATATGCTTTAAAGAGGTTGTGGAATCAGTAGGATACCTTCCATAATGCCCGTAACGAGTTTAAGTTCATATTATGCCCCGTAGGGGTATTTCGGTCTTTTTCAAGATTATAAAAGAGGTTTCTGAGTTCTACAGGAAATCTGAGTTTCCCGAACAGTTTATAAAGTCTAAAATACTTTATTTATTATTTAAAATCAGTAGAAACAGGAATCGGGTCAAAAGGCCTTGTAGAACTCAAGTTATGGCCGAAAAGGGTATATTCGGTATTTACCGAACCGTTGCCATAACCGCAGGTTATGACAGGTTAAAAATAACTAAAAATCTTTAAAAATCCCAAAATATTATTTTACATCAGTGAGTAAAATCTTTGGTGTCGAAATCCGGTTTTAGATAGGCGTTATGCTAATTGCGCTATTAACTTACTAAAGTTTCCGTAATTTGCGCTATTAAGCATAACTCCTATTCTGGACCTCGGATTGACGTGAAATTTTAGGGACATGCTTAGAAATCAGTAACTAATGTTATGATTCTTTCACATGTCCGAAATTCTCGTTTTAAATCAAAAAGGGCGTTACGGTCAACTTTTAAGCATTTAACGGAAATGTGTAAAAGACTCGGACAAACAACGAACCGGCCACAGAGGGTTATACCATCATGTAACCTGGTCCTTAGAGAGTCCTAAGGCATATCTAAATCAAACTTTAACGGGTCAGAACTGAAGTCAAAGCAAAAGTCAAAGCTTTTGCGACTTTCGGCTCCGAACCGGGTCAAAACCGAAAATGGTCGGATTAAACAAGCTTAGACTAGTTAATATACTTATTATCATGTTCTATGAGTGTTTAAACAGGTTACATATCATCTACATTACTGATTATGCAAGAAATCGCAAAATAGCATTTCTGTTGACTTTTTCTAAGCACGTTTGACTCGACATTTGGACTAGTTAGAGTGGGATCAGAGGGTGCCCTTTTAGGGGTTTAAAGCCCACATGATTACCAACATATAACTATCTTTGATTCGACAAACCACTGGACCATTTGTGATTTATCGCAAAGTCAATCGTTAATTACGACGGATTGACTTTTAAGCTAAACTAAGCAAAAACAAAGCAACAAAAGGGTAGACACACTTACAGAAGCTTGGTGCACGACTAAGGATGATAGAAGAGTGCTTTAGAGCTCCAGAGATGGACTAGAATGCAGATTTGAGGTGTGTTTCATTTGTGCACAATGCCTTGCCTTTTATAGTGAAAAATTGGGCTTAGGATCATTACAACTCACCCTACATTGGATCATGGATGATCAGCAGGTGGCCCTGGGTGCTAGGGGGCATGTAGAGGGCGCCCATGCTTCATTAATTGCTTCAATGATCGTTCACAAGCTCAAACAGGAAGTCTGTCCAAATTTCTGCATCTGGGGTCCTTACGCGGCCCGCATTAGGATTCAGGCAACATGGACGCGGGCTGCCTGAATCTTCATGTCAGTAAACGAATCAACAGGTGGCTCGCGGCCCACATTAACTTGCTGGTTTCACCCACGCGGGCCGCCTGAGGCCTGAATTTCAAGATTTTCAAATCTTTTGTCATGATTAACCTGACCTTTCGGTTTCGAAGGGGTAACTTTGCGATTTGGCCCTCGATTATTTACAATTAAGGGTCTCGTGACTTTTACCCGCATTGTTAAGTCCCCGGTTAGTTTAATTACTATCCGAAAAGCCTTAACTTTTATTGTTGACGCTTTTAACCCCTCGCATACGAATTTGATCATAACTTTCTCGTTTTAAAACGGAACTTCGCGAAATTTATATAGTATATTCTAGTGAGCGTATTTTACTGTTACAAAGCCTCGGGTTCGTCAAAGGGTCACTCAGATGTATAAATTAAACATGTTGACACGATTAACCCCTATAGCTCGTAATCTCTCACTTTCTCCCGCGTTTCGCTCCGTACGATCCATGATTTATTCGTTTGAAGGTACGAGCATCATTTAGGGTTACTATACAGTATATGTCACACCCCGACCCGCAGCGGAATGGTACGGGGCATGATGATTGCTCATAGCTCATGACAACTAAACATTGTTATGATATTTAAAGTATGTCCATTTAAATTGTCACATAACATTTGATAATCAAAATTATTCATACATTGTTCAAAATAAACATTTCAAGATTTCAATTTAATTTCCTAAGGCCCATGCTACGTGTCCACATCACTTGATCATCAACTTTGAAAACCTGCACCACGTTAGAAAAATATATTTTTGGGTCAACAAACATGTTGGTGAATAATTTCCTCCTTTTATTGAAAACAGTTTTATATTTATTTCTTTAAAAAAAATATTTTTAACATGCACCTCAAGGTTAGTGTGTAAATGGTCTCATATCATCAACATAATCAACATATCCATAAATCCAAATTTACCAAACAAGAATGCACAATCAAATACCACAAACAACCAAAATAAATAGACTCCTGATAATAGCGTGCATTAGGCTCAAGCCCCGAGGAGCGAGTCTAATACTGTTGGCGATACTAGGCTACAACCCATGGCCGTGGGGAACCTAGTCAGCCGTGTGGATCCACTAGAATAATAGCATGCAATAGACTTGAAATCAGATAGCATATAGAATAATAGAATACACATAAGACGTTCACATAATAACACTTGATCATAGCATGTTAAGTAAATCGAAAAGTGTAACGTGATGCACCCCAAAATTTGTAAAAGATTAAAAAGGGGAAATGGAAGAAATTACTCACAAGTTGCGAAGAGTTATTCCACGAGAATTATCGCACGAGTACACAAGGTATAACAATTGACTAAATCACCCTAGAATAAATATAACCAAGATTCTAAATAAACGAAAAACTAAACGAAAGGACAATTTATAAATTTTTAGGAATTTGGGTTCTCCTATTTGGGGCTTAAATGATTATTCAGATAGATAAATCGATACTTATATAAAAAGTCATGATTAATTATGTAGTAATAATCAATTTAGTATGTTATCATAATCGTTAAATACTACCAGTTTTGGTTAATTAATAGAATTTATCTAACAAAATCATACATTTGATTTCATGGTTATCACATGTTTTAATTTAAAATAATAAATTTTATAAAGAAATTTTATTTACTTAAATGAGGATACATTATTCCATTAATAAGACAATTATCTAAAATTATAGAAAATTTGTATAAGAGTCTCAAAATAATTATAGAATCTATAAAAAAATCAGTAATAATGTTTATAGAATTTATTTGTGATAAACTAGTATTTTTAAATAATTAAAACATGTATAAATCCAAATTAAATTCATGGATTCCCAAAAAAATAAGAAAAAATTAAATAGAAATTTCATAGTGTTGATATATCCTGAAATAATCAATAAAAATATTTATTGAATTTATTGAAGACTATCTTGTATTTTTATTTGATTTAAATGGCGATTAAAATATATATAGTTCACCAAAATTCCAATTTGATATATAAAAATTCTCAAAGTTTACACATAACATGCTAATATGATATATAACAAAATTATACTTTCAATTTCATCAAAACATAGGTCTAAATCTAAAAGCCCCAAATTCTAAGAGCGAAGAACCCTAATTTCAACTAAAATTAAATTCGAATAATTCAGCCTCTTATCACTGAAATTAATAGAGTCTTTTGTAGAGGATGAAAAATAAAGCACAGTAGGCTTTGGAATTACCTGAAAAGGTTGAGAATTGAAGGAGATATCGTCCGCACAAGTTACGAGCCCTAGAATGTTCCTCGATTAAATTCGTGATGTAGAGATGATGAAACAAGGAAATTTCAGTGAGGTTTTTGTCACACCCCGACCACGTAAAACAACAAAACGTGGCGGAAACGTCGGGGAGTGTTGTAACAGAATCATTGTTTCACAACCATGGAATAAATAGTTTCGTTTTATTGAATTATTGAACTAAATGTTTTGATACAAATTAGATAAATACAACTATTATCCTCCAAGTTTTAAAGTCGCTAAGGCCTTGTCCATTCCTATGTGAGAATACACCAATATCATCATCAAATGCCATCAACTAATGTACCTGAAACACATGTGAAAATAGGTACGTCAGCATAAAAATGCCGGCGAGTACATAGGTTTTGTATGAGTTTCAGATTCATGGCTCGTTTTACATATTGCAATACTTATTTAAAAAAAAACCTTGTTTTGAAAAGTATAGTATTGCGACACAAATAACCAACTCAAATCAAATTGGTTATATTTTATATAAAAAAAAAATCTCGTAGCCATGATTCTTAACCCCAAAACATTTGTTTAATTAAATCCAGATTTGTAAATCGTTTATGGAATAAAACTCGAATAGTATAATATTATTGTCGGAAAAACCTTGTATTACAACTTTGTTTTGTTTACCATTGCCCAAGTGATCTAGATAACGCAACGATATATAATGTATTAAAAGCACTTATATATAGGAAGTACCAGCGGCGTATCCACCATGCTTTTAACACATTATACCCGCCCCGTTACCTAATCACTTCCCTAACCCAACGGTTCAAACAGATTCAAACAGTTCGTGTCAATCAACGGTTACAAACGGTTCACATAGTCAAATAGTCACATACGGTTCATATAGTCAAATGGTTACAAACGGTTCACATAATCCAACGGATCATCTAGTCAACGGTTACAAACGGTTCACATAATCAATGGTTACTAACGGTTCACATAGTCAAATGGTTACCAACGGTTCATATGATCAAATGGTTACAACGGTTCAAATGATCATATGGTTACAACGGTTCAAAATGTAAAACAATGTGTCCATATGCTGGATGAGCATATGCGACAAAATGTAGTATATGGAAATCAATGTGCTAGCATGTTAAGTGAACATACATAGCAAAACATAATGAAATCATGTACTAATAATGTACTATTGAACATAGTAAGTATATGATATAAAAACATGGGAAACATGAAAGTATCAAGTAGGCACATGTGTTCCACCCCAAAACAGTTTGAAAACAGTAAAAGAGGGGACTATGTACTCACCTGAGGGTGCTTAGAAGTCTTGAACAACAACCAAGCAAAGCTAGAGTGATTAGGGAATCAAACGGCACCCTATATAGGTAACTATGTAAATAACCGGACCTAAATCGGGAGATAGGATAGAATGAGGTTCTATAAATCAAATGAGTAATTGAACTCATATGGTATGATTTAATAGACCCTACATTCTGATTGAAAGGCCTACCTAAGTGCTTTTGACCCGTTTCGACACGTTATGGTAACATAAGCTACTATAAGGCGTCGTTAGCGTAAAACTATGTTCGGATGGTTAACTATGTGCTATGCCAAGTCTTACATGCCCAATTATCCCTAAACATGTTACTAAATCAGATTACTTGTCAAAAATATGTTCACATAGGCAAAATACGGATTTTAGCTTCAAAAGGGTATTTTGGTCATTTCCTATGGGCATACAAGCTAACAAGCAAATGACTAACCAATCCTATGTGATCATAAGGTATAACCTCAGTGGTTATTCCCTATGCAACTATGATCACTAACTAAGCTTGGTCGGATCCTAACGATCGACCAAACGGGTCGGGTTCGGAAGTATAAGCGGTTGTTTAGTCCGCTTATCTTACGACCCTAAACAAGCACAAACTAATAGTGTCGAGTTAGACATGTCAAAACATGTCTAACCTACTGATTTGGTATCAAAACAAAGTGTTTTGATACCCTAAAGTAGTTCCGAGGCAAAATGCGTGCTAAAACGCATTTTGACCGAAACTTTGACTCGACACTACAACTAGATAACGTGGTAATCAGCGGTTATAATCGCGAAGGATTATAACTATCGTGATTACAATCACGTTTCAAAGTTCAATTGAACTTTGACTTGACCAATTGATGGTCAAAACCGAAAGTCAAACTGTTGGCCAAACTGTTTGACTTTCTGCACTACATAAGGAAAAAGCAACTAAAAGAATGAAAGAAGGCTCACCCAAGTCCTTGCTATCTTTTCTACAAAGAAGACAAGTCCCAAATGCTTGAGAGAGAGCTCCAAAGCAGATTGAAGAGAAGAGAAATGAGAATGAGCAATGAAATGAGAAGTTTGGATGGCTATTTATACTTGTGGTGAGTTAATAGGATCATCACAAGTGTTTTGCTTGGTCATTAAGCATTAATCCTAGCCATACATGTGTTACAAGCTGATTAGAAGCCTTGGTGAACACACAAACTTGCCCACCACACAAAGAAATTGCACAAACAGCCCCTGAATTTGCAAACTGTTGCTGAAAATGAACATTCTGTCCAGATGAGGCACTCGCGTAGCGTGACGGCATAGGCCATAGGGCTCGCGCTACGCTAGCATGTATCAGGTTCAGCAAAGTTTTAAAATTGACAGAAATGGTCCCTGCACGTGTTTAAAGCCTTTTTCGATGCGTTTAAACCCCGTTAACCTCATTTCAAGGCTCTAAAATGAAGTTAAAGCATAGGGGACTCAAAACATGCTCAAAAATATCTCGGATGTCGGTTCGTTTGGTCGTACGGTCACGTTGTTCGGTTATTTACGACGAAACTCGAACGGACGCGAAAACGATCCAAATTAAGCGACGAATGGAATTTTTTTTTGCATGGCGATCACTAAAACAAAAATATTTTAGTGTGTACAAAAATTTTGGATGTCCAGATGTGTCCAGAACGTAAGATATGCGCGAAAATGCAAACTTACGCCGTTTATGACACTTTTAGTCCCTGTAAGATCATATAAGCATGTTTTCACACACCGAACCTATCAAAGCTTATTTCTAAGCCATATTTAGGTTATATATGGTATGTTTAACTTATGATCAAGTTCCGGACTGTTCGACACCATACGAATCGGTATAGTTTCGTAGTTTGACACAAATAGTCCCTGCGATCGAATAAACTTGATTTCGGCATACCAAACCATCCAAAACTTATTTCTAAGTTATGTAAAGGTTATTTAAGGTATGTTAAGCCTATGTCACTATTCCGGAGTGTTTGTTGCATTAAACTGGTTATATTTACGCATCAGATCGTGTATAACCTTCCAGAAAGCGACTTAAAGCCCGAAATCGAACAAGAATTGATATGTGCAAATGATACACATATTTTCACAATTCCCAAGTATGAAATACAAAATTTCATTGGTTTGGCATTTGTTTGACGGTCACAGTGACACAGGTGTCACAGTCTCCCCTACTTTAGGAAATTTCGTCCCGAAATTTATTCGTAGGAGTCTGTCTGTGACTTTGTGTCAAATAACCCCTAGAGATATGCAAAGCATAATCCTATCATTTCCTTAACGGACATTCTTCAGAAACGAAAATGAACAGACGGAGTCATTTTCAACAGATGTTTCCTCAGAAACGGAAATGAAAAGGATAATCAGACGGATATTCATTTCCTTCAACGGATATTCTTCAGAAGCGAAAATGAATGGATGATCCATTTTCAACAGATGCTTCCTCAGATTCAGAAATGAAAAGGATATTCAAACGGATATTCATTTCCTTCAACGGATATTCTTCAGAAGCGAAAATGAATGGATGATCCATTTTCCTCAACGGATTCTTCATCAGAACAGAAATGAAAAGGATATTCAAACGGATATTCATTTCCTTCAACGGATATTCTTCAGAAGCGAAAATGAATGGATGATCCATTTTCCTCAACGGATTCTTCATCAGAACAGAAATGAAAAGGATATTCAAACGGATATTTATTTCCTTCAACGGATATTCTTCAGAAGCGAAAATGAATGGATGATCCATTTTCCTCAACGGATTCTTCATCAGAACGGAAATGAAGGATTAAACAAACGGATATTCATTTCCATCAACGGATATTCTTCAGAAGCGAAAATGAATGGTTGATCCATTTTCTTCAACGGATTCTTCATCAGAACGGAAATGAAGGATTAAACAAACGGATATTCATTTCCATCAACGGATATTCTTCAGAAGCGAAAATGAATGGTTGATCCATTTTCTTCAACGGATTCTTCATCAGAACGGAAATGAAGGATTAAACAAACGGATATTCATTTCCATCAACGGATATTCTTTCAGAAGTGAAAAATGAGTAGCTAGTTCATTTTTCTTCAACGGGTGCTTCATCAGAATTGGAAATGAACAAGGTTCACTCAAGGCACATGACAAAACTCGCTGTGGTTTCTGTGCACTAAATTCCATAATTATGTAGGCCTCCATAATTACGTAATTCCTTGCACAGTCTGCACAGTTCATTTCATAATGTGTAGGGGAAGAAAAATCAAACTTGTGATGAGTGTGGCTAGACTACCATTGGGTCCTTTTAATTAGATCAACAAAAGATCTCTTTAATTAGACCACTCAAGGAGTCTTTTCAGCTATATCATCACATGATATTCCTAACCAGAATTTTGGATCAATCTGTTTAACTAGACCACTCAAGGGGTCTAATTATGGAATAGTACTTCATAACCCAAGGGACTCAACTCCAACGTAGAAGTCCATTAAGGATTTAAGATAGTACCTTTGGATATCCTACTATGAATCCCTTATACGAAGATATGGAAGATTCTACGAGGATTTGGATAACAAAATTGGATCACAAAAACATAAAAGGGAGAACATAAGCATATAATCACATAATTGTTTAATTTGGCCTTTAAATTGTTATCTTTGAACGCGGATACTTAAAGCATACCAGGAATCCAATCCGTGGATTTCATTTGGCACTTTAATCATTTTCAAGAATCTATCTATGAAGATAGGAAAATCTTAATAGGAATTCGGCTTTGTCCTTATTGAATTGTAATGTACGTATTGAATCATACAAGGAATTCAATTAAGGGCTCCGATGAACGATACCCATCCACAAGGATCTAATTATGAGGATAGAAAGATCCTACATGGATTTTGGAATTTGTGTAACGAGAGGTGTTCCGACACCTAGCACTAGGCGTGCTTAAGTCGATACACAAGGCAGAAAGTTCATGAGGTTGAGGCACTAGATATGCCAAGGCGACATATGAAGCAGAATTTGAAGGTTGAGTAGCAGCAGGATTGGTAACAACTTTGCTTTGGATCGCAAAGCGGCAGATGTTAACCAAATGTCCCCATCGTCCACCGTGGGTACATTTGAAACAGGGTATTTGATTTGGGTGATGACGGTGGCATTGATTGCACCAAGGAGCAGTTCCCTTATACGGCTTCATCCTTGAGGCGAGTCATGGTGATAGCTAAAACAACGGTCCTCTGGAGTACGACGCCTACTTACTGGGTAGTTGCAGCACCTGGTTCGGACATTTGGGTGTTGTTGCGATGAAGAGGCATCTTGAAGACAATGGAAGGCATAGGAGGAAACAAGCAAAAGATAGCCAAAAGAGAATGACAACACATGAAGATTGTGACCATTTGTTTTTGCCAAAGGCAAACAAATGAGACAGTGACTAATCAAAGTAAGCGGGTCAATATAATGTATCGCGAAGACATGCTCGCCTATAAGTGGACACTCACCCCAAGAGTTCCCAGGTAAGAGTGACTGGTCCGATACTGCGGATTTGTACGAACACTCTAGCCTTAGACAGAAGACCCAGGGTACAGGCATCCACTCTTCCAGTTTGCACGTGTTCACATTATTTAGACCCAAACTTTGACGAGTTTGAAAACTCAAGAGGCACTAAGCCAAATATGAGTCAAACTGGAAGGGTTCAAAACCTTATAATAAATCATCCTAGAACAGATGATTAGTTTTCAAGGCAGATCAATTTATGTTCTTATTGTGGTTGTCACTTAAGGATAAGTGACGGTATTGTTTTATGACTAAATGCAAGTAAACTCGCGTTAGGGTCCTAGGAAGGTTATAGTCTAGGTCAAAGCATTACTAATAACCTAATTCCCTATAACCATTGGCTCTGATACCAACTTTTCTGTCACACCCCGACCACGTAAAACAACAAAACGTGGCGGAAACGTCGGGGAGTGTTGTAACAGAATCATTGTTTCACAACCATGGAATAAATAGTTTCGTTTTATTGAATTATTGAACTAAATGTTTTGATACAAATTAGATAAATACAACTATTATCCTCCAAGTTTTAAAGTCGCTAAGGCCTTGTCCATTCCTATGTGAGAATACACCAATATCATCATCAAATGCCATCAACTAATGTACCTGAAACACATGTGAAAATAGGTACGTCAGCATAAAAATGCCGGCGAGTACATAGGTTTTGTATGAGTTTCAGATTCATGGCTCGTTTTACATATTGCAATACTTATTTAAAAAAAAACCTTGTTTTGAAAAGTATAGTATTGCGACACAAATAACCAACTCAAATCAAATTGGTTATATTTTATATAAAAAAAAAATCTCGTAGCCATGATTCTTAACCCCAAAACATTTGTTTAATTAAATCCAGATTTGTAAATCGTTTATGGAATAAAACTCGAATAGTATAATATTATTGTCGGAAAAACCTTGTATTACAACTTTGTTTTGTTTACCATTGCCCAAGTGATCTAGATAACGCAACGATATATAATGTATTAAAAGCACTTATATATAGGAAGTACCAGCGGCGTATCCACCATGCTTTTAACACATTATACCCGCCCCGTTACCTAATCACTTCCCTAACCCAACGGTTCAAACAGATTCAAACAGTTCGTGTCAATCAACGGTTACAAACGGTTCACATAGTCAAATAGTCACATACGGTTCATATAGTCAAATGGTTACAAACGGTTCACATAATCCAACGGATCATCTAGTCAACGGTTACAAACGGTTCACATAATCAATGGTTACTAACGGTTCACATAGTCAAATGGTTACCAACGGTTCATATGATCAAATGGTTACAACGGTTCAAATGATCATATGGTTACAACGGTTCAAAATGTAAAACAATGTGTCCATATGCTGGATGAGCATATGCGACAAAATGTAGTATATGGAAATCAATGTGCTAGCATGTTAAGTGAACATACATAGCAAAACATAATGAAATCATGTACTAATAATGTACTATTGAACATAGTAAGTATATGATATAAAAACATGGGAAACATGAAAGTATCAAGTAGGCACATGTGTTCCACCCCAAAACAGTTTGAAAACAGTAAAAGAGGGGACTATGTACTCACCTGAGGGTGCTTAGAAGTCTTGAACAACAACCAAGCAAAGCTAGAGTGATTAGGGAATCAAACGGCACCCTATATAGGTAACTATGTAAATAACCGGACCTAAATCGGGAGATAGGATAGAATGAGGTTCTATAAATCAAATGAGTAATTGAACTCATATGGTATGATTTAATAGACCCTACATTCTGATTGAAAGGCCTACCTAAGTGCTTTTGACCCGTTTCGACACGTTATGGTAACATAAGCTACTATAAGGCGTCGTTAGCGTAAAACTATGTTCGGATGGTTAACTATGTGCTATGCCAAGTCTTACATGCCCAATTATCCCTAAACATGTTACTAAATCAGATTACTTGTCAAAAATATGTTCACATAGGCAAAATACGGATTTTAGCTTCAAAAGGGTATTTTGGTCATTTCCTATGGGCATACAAGCTAACAAGCAAATGACTAACCAATCCTATGTGATCATAAGGTATAACCTCAGTGGTTATTCCCTATGCAACTATGATCACTAACTAAGCTTGGTCGGATCCTAACGATCGACCAAACGGGTCGGGTTCGGAAGTATAAGCGGTTGTTTAGTCCGCTTATCTTACGACCCTAAACAAGCACAAACTAATAGTGTCGAGTTAGACATGTCAAAACATGTCTAACCTACTGATTTGGTATCAAAACAAAGTGTTTTGATACCCTAAAGTAGTTCCGAGGCAAAATGCGTGCTAAAACGCATTTTGACCGAAACTTTGACTCGACACTACAACTAGATAACGTGGTAATCAGCGGTTATAATCGCGAAGGATTATAACTATCGTGATTACAATCACGTTTCAAAGTTCAATTGAACTTTGACTTGACCAATTGATGGTCAAAACCGAAAGTCAAACTGTTGGCCAAACTGTTTGACTTTCTGCACTACATAAGGAAAAAGCAACTAAAAGAATGAAAGAAGGCTCACCCAAGTCCTTGCTATCTTTTCTACAAAGAAGACAAGTCCCAAATGCTTGAGAGAGAGCTCCAAAGCAGATTGAAGAGAAGAGAAATGAGAATGAGCAATGAAATGAGAAGTTTGGATGGCTATTTATACTTGTGGTGAGTTAATAGGATCATCACAAGTGTTTTGCTTGGTCATTAAGCATTAATCCTAGCCATACATGTGTTACAAGCTGATTAGAAGCCTTGGTGAACACACAAACTTGCCCACCACACAAAGAAATTGCACAAACAGCCCCTGAATTTGCAAACTGTTGCTGAAAATGAACATTCTGTCCAGATGAGGCACTCGCGTAGCGTGACGGCATAGGCCATAGGGCTCGCGCTACGCTAGCATGTATCAGGTTCAGCAAAGTTTTAAAATTGACAGAAATGGTCCCTGCACGTGTTTAAAGCCTTTTTCGATGCGTTTAAACCCCGTTAACCTCATTTCAAGGCTCTAAAATGAAGTTAAAGCATAGGGGACTCAAAACATGCTCAAAAATATCTCGGATGTCGGTTCGTTTGGTCGTACGGTCACGTTGTTCGGTTATTTACGACGAAACTCGAACGGACGCGAAAACGATCCAAATTAAGCGACGAATGGAATTTTTTTTTGCATGGCGATCACTAAAACAAAAATATTTTAGTGTGTACAAAAATTTTGGATGTCCAGATGTGTCCAGAACGTAAGATATGCGCGAAAATGCAAACTTACGCCGTTTATGACACTTTTAGTCCCTGTAAGATCATATAAGCATGTTTTCACACACCGAACCTATCAAAGCTTATTTCTAAGCCATATTTAGGTTATATATGGTATGTTTAACTTATGATCAAGTTCCGGACTGTTCGACACCATACGAATCGGTATAGTTTCGCAGTTTGACACAAATAGTCCCTGCGATCGAATAAACTTGATTTCGGCATACCAAACCATCCAAAACTTATTTCTAAGTTATGTAAAGGTTATTTAAGGTATGTTAAGCCTATGTCACTATTCCGGAGTGTTTGTTGCATTAAACTGGTTATATTTACGCATCAGATCGTGTATAACCTTCCAGAAAGCGACTTAAAGCCCGAAATCGAACAAGAATTGATATGTGCAAATGATACACATATTTTCACAATTCCCAAGTATGAAATACAAAATTTCATTGGTTTGGCATTTGTTTGACGGTCACAGTGACACAGGTGTCACAGTTTTGCTTTGTTTTTGCAGGAGATTCGAGTGGTATAAGTCTTACGAAACAATTTTATGTTTGAGAAAGAACCCAACTTTGTTTAACAAGAACTCTAATGGTGTAAGGATTTTAGATTCATTAAGTTAATTAAAGTGCATTAACGAACGAATTTATGACATGAACGGATCCCCCCTATTATTGTGACATGATATGGACCTGAAAGAAGTCAAAACGTCATATGAAACTCAATCGGTTTGGTGTGATGTTCTCAATTCGCGTCACTTTGAGGAAGAAAGGGATGTAAGTCTTCGATCGGGTCAATATAAATAACTAATGAATGAAGTTCTGTCATCAGTGGCATGTAGTCCAGCTGGTATACACGTTGGTTGATATGTGAGGGTTTCCGGGTTCGAATCCCGTCCCCTGCACTTTTATTATCTTTTTATAAATTTCAAGTTTCTATTAAATACATAAAGATCCCTGCAGTTTCTAACTTGGTTAACTTATATAACTAACGTAGTTAGGTGATACCTTTATAAGACTAGCTAACCTAGTTAGCCATATTTATATAATATTACTAACTAACTTAATTAACCCCTTGTAGAAAAAAAAATAACTGATTAAGTTAACCGAGTTGACTAACCTAGTTAGTTGATTTGCTTACTATATAGTTTCCATTATTTACAAAACAATCCCCTAACCTTGTAACCTTAATATTTTGACAATTTTCACCCTTTTAAGTTTAAACCTTGTTTCAACTACCATCTTTAACGTAGTTAATTAATTAATTCCTTCATAATTTTTAAAAAAAAATCTAACCGGGTTTCGCTTATAGACCTCTATTTAATTCCGATTTTAATCCGATGGAACATGTGAAGATTAATTACATAATAAAATAGAGTAATATAAATTCTTAATTTTATTGTATTGATAAAGGTCCGGTTTTACAATCCGGGTCGGATTTCGGAGGTCCAATTTTGACGGATGTTACAGTATATTTACCCTTCGTTGACATTTATAACCCTCGAGTTTACATACATTCAAGGTTTGTCAACTTTAGTCCTTTATTTAATATTTAATGCCACGTGTAAACTCATGACACGTGTTAACACATTATTGGACAAAATTTCGAGGTGTTACACAAACGAGATTACCCCCTAATTCCGTGCGGAATTACGCTGATGTCATCATCTCAAACTGAAAATTGTCAAATTGATCAAGTTTTAAGCCGATTTTAGATCTGAAACTTTCTAGGGTTTGTTAAAATAGTATTACGCACATGATGTGTGAAAATCAAAGCATTTTGACTGTGAAAATTTGTTAATTGTGAAAAAGAAAGTGTAGAAATCAGAATTTGCAGCTGAATTGATATGAACTCTTCCTCCTGAGCTCTGATACCACTTGTAGGATCGTTTTCAGACCCGAACGAGTCGATCAGAAGAGTTTATGCTCAAAACGAAAGGCCGAAACAGTCTTATTGAGGTCAATTCAGCAAGATATACTCATTAACTGTCGATGAGATTGATTTGACAACAATTTACAGCGAGACGACACTTCGGCAGCAGTTCGGCACTGAAACCGGAATTCTTACAAATGATTTCACTTGAACAGGTATATATAGGCTCTTAATTCCGTTTAAAATGGTTCCAAGCGAAATTAGATTCCAAGCGGAATCTAATTCCGCGCGGAATTACATGCTTGTCCATTTCAAGCGGAATTACCCTTTCAAGCGGAATTACCTATATTCTCGAACTACGAGCCCTGATCTAACATTCTTAGTGCAAAACTCGATACAAGACGAAGTCGACAGACGCATGCACTAACAAAAGTATCTTTTCTGTTATAACGGAATAGACACGTGGCAAAAAAACAAAAGGTTTACAGCTGTAGATCTTCTAGAATACTCTCTAAAAGCTCATCGTGCACAACCATTCGGTTACAGCTGAAAGATGACGTGGCATGATCATGGACACTCTTCTAAATCACGATGATAGCATCAACTTGGAGAAGGGTCTACCCAAACCCACTTTCCACATAGCAACTCCTTAGCCGTCGATCATACTCATGATCCATGTGATTGAATGTGACGTTAATGATCGACGGAAAAGAGAATAGCCGCCTATGGAAAATGCTTTTCGTTACTATCTCCTTCAATAAATTTCCCGCCCAAATCCAGCTATAAATAAGTTATTGCAGGTATGATCTGACAAGTTACACTCACTTCACTTTTACTTCTTCTTCTTCTTCGAGATCACTGTACTTATTCTCACGCCGGAGGGTGGTCACGGAGAGAACCCCCATTCCCCCTGTGGCGAGTCTAACGGATTTCTGTTTTGTAGCGATCACCGGAGAAGGAGCTCAGCCAAACTCCCAAATCAAGCGAGAGGATTAACCTTTTCAAGCAAAGACTTAATCCCTGATCTGTTTGATTCCGGTCATTCGGATCACTGTTTCTCCCCTTCTGTTAAAGTAATTTAGAAGAGTATAGGGGCTGTGAACTCACAGTTTGCAAAGATAATCTAAGTATGCGATAGTCAAAGGGTTTGTGTCTAGTTAACCACTGCCTTTTACATGTCATGATTAAAAGTGTATGTCCGTGTTGATTCCTAAAACCCAAGAAATCCAAACAATATCATTGTTTTAATGTTTAGAAATGACTCTTAGTTTTGACCATTTAGCACAAGTTGACCCGACGACCCGTTGGTGACTTCAGGTTAAATTTATTTATATGAAAAACAAGTAAAACTATAGTACATATCACATAACATGTTCAATTACATTTATTTAGGTTTTACATTCCAAGGACACCTTGCATAACCAAATAGATACACTCTCTAATGTTAACACAAAGTTTCAGCACAATGTCAGTTTTGGAAACGGTTTGTGAATTTTATTTACAATATTATACGGTGCAGAAAAATTATGAATATTTTATGAGACTTTCAAAATAGTCCATATAGGTTTGTGTAATTTTCTTGAGTCCTGAATGTTTGTAGAAAATTCAGGAAAAATTTTATTCCACATAAAGGTCAAAAACGTCGTTTTCTGATGACACTTTATCACTAAATTCATAGAAAAGTCTACGTTGATCCGATTGACAAAATTCGAGTTGAAGTATCTCATAAGCTCCTATGGCTATCTATAGTTAAAATTTCAGGTCCTAACTCCAATTATTGACCAAGTTATAGCCCTTGTCATGAACCCTATTTTCTGATTGGAAAACTCAGTTTTGACCTTTGGTTTCGTTTTAAACTTTTGAATAACCAAACCCATTATAAAAATGTGAATCCAGTTGGGTTTGAAAGTAAATTCTTTGAACTTGACTTTAGACTAAGAAATCACTTAATTGCATTAAGGTTTGGCCGAGATATGGCTATCACAAGTCGACACAAGGTTGCTGATCAAAATCTAGAAATCTAGTTTTCTTTACAAATGCATGTACAAAGTCACCACTAACTTGTTTTAAACTATCCTAGCATGCATGAATCATTGTAGATCAGATTTTGCACATAACTTAACATAATCATGCTTTTGTACAAATCCCTAATGTCACACCCCAACCGATGGTGGAATCATCGGAGCGCGACACTAGGCGAACCAGATTGCTCAAGAGAATCCATAACAACTATTAAATGACAATATTTTGAAGGTTAATTGTCCCATACCAATAAACAAATATTTCAAAAATGGTTATCACAGAGTTCACACCTCTTAAACGAAACAAGTCCGACAACCTAGATTTTTATTTGCGGGTTTCTAGACTTCCTATCTTGGTTCCAGCATGACAATCCATCAACCTGCCACACACGTTTAAATAAAAGTCAATACATAAAGTAAAGGTGAGTACACAAGTTTCCGTAGATATAGTATAAAAGGGTTTACGCATAACCAACATGTAACATGTAACAGGCGAAGCATGTAACTACCAACAATGATACCACCTAACCACGTGACTGCGATGTAGAATATGCGCGACACATGTTCACCAAAGCGAACACGTGAAGTAAAGTAATGTGATCCTTAGCAACCCCTGTCACATAGGTGCTGAGTCCAAACTATAGTACTATCATTGCTAAAGGCGGCCTAGTGTAACATTGTGTAAGCATAGTAACAAGCGTTCAACAAATCACGTATATCATGCGGGACCGGTTAGCGTTTATAGAGTGTTTGTGTTGTGTTTTGAGAAAGAACATATGTAACACCCAAAAGTGCGTTAATCGAAAATGGGTTCGAGTATACTCACAGAGCGTGTCCTAATCAAGAAATACGATCCTCAATGGATTGAAGGGAGCATCGGGTCAGCCTGCTTATGGGAACAGAAGCATAAGTCCTCCAAAGTGCTGAAACGGTCGAAAATCGGAGTGTTGGTGGGGAAACAGGTACGAAGCTGGTGCCTTCGTATGAAGGTGGGTCTTCGTACACATGTTGCTTCCGTTGTCCAAAATCGAGTGTCTTCGCACCGTCTTCGGAAAATCGAGTATTCATCCCTCCACCCTTAAGCTACTGATTAAACTTAAAGTCGAAGAGGTCTTTGATTACATCACGAGGGGGAATCGGGTTGTTAATTGTAAAACCAGTGCCTTCGTACGAAGGTAGCGGCTTCACACCAAACGTTCCAGTTCACAGACGTGGCTGTTTTTGGCATTCGGTGTTGTGTTTTCGCCTCAATCAGATGTGTTTCCAAGTCCTTTTCAAGCTGGTTTTGACATTACCTCGTTCCACTATTCAGTGAACGAGATACATGCCGTTTTTGGTCCGTTTTGCTGTAAAAGAAAGTATAAACAGGTTTTGAAAGGTTTTCACTTAGACTTAACACTTGGTGAGTGTGAAATCAACAGATTTCTAACTTGGGAAACCGAAGTTAGTCCCAATACACTCGGTTAAGTGTAAATCAGTGACGAAAGAAGAAGTTTTGATGAAAAAGATGAAGGTTTTTTGTGAAAACAGGAATTTATGAAGAAAAGAAGAAGTTAAGTGAAAAAATGAATGTTTTTAAGTGAAAACATAAGAGTTTAGATGAAAACGAAGTGATTCTTGTGGAAATCGAAGTGGAAAACGTTGTATAATTGAATAAAACTATTAAATCTTACTTGTAAATGGTCGGACGGCAATTCGGCAGAGTTTCGCACAGAAGACCTGGTTCGATCCGGCTGCCTTCGTACGAAGCTGCCTGGCTTCGAACAAAGGTGTTGTTTTGTGCAAAGAAATCCTCGTTTTGCGTGTAGGGTGCTCGTTTAGTGCATTTTGTTGGTCGTTAGGTAGTATTCGTACTTTATGTATTTTAGCGTAGCATTGAGTTTCGAGTTACGTTGTGTTTTAGAGTGATAAATCGAGTTGTGCGAGTAGCGTTGAGTTTGCGTTGCAATAGCGTTTGCGAGTAACAATACACATAATAAGCATACACAAGTAAAACACATAAGAAGACACGTTATCACATTACTACTACTAATAACAGCGTTTGCGATTTAGTGTGCTAGTTGTGATAAGCGAATTCGGAGGCGTATGGTAACCAAACAAACACACTCGATAATTTAAATAACATAATTCTCTGTAATTCGTGTTGCATAAGCGTTGCGAATATAAAGCATTTAAACATGTAGTGGTGAGGTGTGATGAAAAAGTATTTAGTATAACGTAACCCTTTGTTTATATCAAATCTCGGAGTACAATACGGTTACAAGTCGAAGTGAAAGCAACAGGTAACGATCCGAAAAGTCGGGTTGTTACAGCCTCCCCTACTTTAGGAAATTTCATCCCAAAATTAAGGAGCAGGCGTAACAAAGAGTTGTGGATATTTAGCTTTCATATCACTTTCGAGTTCCGAAGTGAACTCGGTGTCGCGTTTGCCTTCCCAGTGAACCTTCACTATGGGAATGCGTAAGCGTCGAAGTTTCTTGGTCTCTCAATCCATGATTTCTACAGGCTTTTCCACAAAGTGAAAAGTCTCGTTTACTTGCAAGTCTTCGAGAGGCACGTGAAGATTCTCTTCAGCTAGGCATTTCTTGAGGTTCGAGACGTGGAAAGTCGGGTGTACGTTGCTGAGTTCCACTGGTAATTCTAGTTGGTAAGCCACTTTGCCAATTCTTTCTAGAATCTTAAAGGGACCCACATATCATGGCGCTAGCTTTCCTTTCTTGCCGAATCGGATCACCCCCTTCCAAGGAGAAACCTTTAGGAGTACGTGATCATCAACTTCAAACTCAAGGGGCTTACGGCGTTTATCGGCGTAGCTCTTTTGACGACTCCCAGATTGTCTCTTATTTGGTGGATCTTGTCTGTCGTTTCATGTATCAACTCAAGACCGATGATCTGTACGTCTCCGATCTAGTGCCATACAATGATCGACATTTTCTACCATATAATGCCTTAAAGGGTGCCATTTGAATAATAGCGTGATAACTTTTATTGTACGAGAATTCTACTAAAAGTAAATGTGAATCCCAATTACCACCAAAATCTATAACGCACGAACGAAGCATGTCTTCAAGGGTGCGAATCGTGCACTCAGTCTGACCGTCGGTCTGGGGATGGAATGCGATACTGAGATTAAGAGTTGTACCGAGAGCCGACTGAAAAGTCTCCCAGAGACGAGAGGTAAAACGTCCATCGCGGTCAAAGATGATGTCACGAGGCGTCCCGTGTCGACAAATGACTTCGTTGGTATAGATTCGTGCTAATCGTTCTACCTTGAAGTCTTTTCGTATTGGTATAAAGTGAGCGGATTTCGTAAGACTATCAATGATAACCCAAATGCTATCATGACCTGAAGGAGTGAGAGGGAGTTTCGTAATGACATCCATGGCAATACTCTCCCATTTCCACATCGGGATCTCGGGTTGTTTGAGTAAGCCAGAGGGTCGTTGATGTTCGGCCTTAACTTTCGAGCAAGTTAGGCATTTCGACATGTAGAAAGCGATATCCTTCTTCATTCCCGGCCACCAATACCTGGAACGAAGGTCCTGGTACATCTTGTCGGCACCGGGGTGAATCGAATATCGAGATTTGTGGGCTTCATTTAGCAAAATCTCTCGGAGGTTATTGTGACTAGGGATCCGAATACGGTCGAGATAGTGAAAAATACCATTCGGTTTATTCACTAACTGATTTTTTATCCACATATCCTTTCTCCCTTCAAAGTGTTCTTGAGAAAACAGGCGTGCCGAGCGTCGCGAATGAGGGCTTCGAGTTCGTGTTGGGCTTGAACATCGCGAACGCTATACACACAGCTTCGTCGATTGAGGGCATCGGCTACGACGTTTACCTTGCCTGGATGGTAGCGTATCTCACAATCATAGTCGTTGAGAAGTTTGACCCATTTGCATTGGCGCATGTTCAGTTCTTTCTGGTTAAAGATGTGTTGTAGGCTTTTATGGTTGGTGAAGACCGTACACTTTGTACTATAAAGGTAATCTCGCCATATCTTCAACGCAAAAACAACTGCATTGAGTTCGAGATCGTGGGTAGTGTTGTTCTTCTAGTGGACCTTGAGTTGTCGAGACGCATACGTGATAACCTTGTCTCGTTGCATAAGATCACAACCAAAACCTAGGTTAGTGGCATCGCAATAAACAACGAAATCGCCGTTTCCATCGGGAAGTGTAAGAACAGGAGCGTTGGAAAGCATAAACTTAAGAGTCTGGAAGGCCTCCTTCTGTTTGGGACCCCAAACAAAAGTGTTGGTGCATATTCTGTGACAACAGCTTAATAGTTTGATTATTTAGTCTTTGGATATTTTGTATTGGGCTTAGCTTATTAGTTAGTGAGTTTATTATTGTAATGGGCTTGGAAAATGGCCTAGTCCATGTAGGAAGCCCGGTTCACAAACATGTGGTATATAAACATGTTTTTGTGATTAGGGTTTTAGTGGTTAGAGAGTTTTAGAGAGAGAAAACATAGAGAGAGAGAGAAAAACGTTTTTTGTGTGAGGCAATATCACAGAGATAGGCTGTGAGGTTGTGAAGGTCTTGAATTGATTGTAAACTGCAAGTTGGATAATCAATAGAAGACCCGTTTGATTGGAATTTCTATTTTCTACTCGTTTCTGTGCAAATCTGATCTAGAGGATTCCGCACTCTAGATTAGATATACAATTCTGTGAAGATCCATACACATCAAAGGGACCTACAATTGGTATCAGAGCATTAGGCTCTTGAAGGCTCGGTTCAGAATTGGCTGCTGCAGAAAACTAGGGTTTTGGATTGTGATTAAAAAAAAATTCGAAATTTTTGTGTTTGTTCTTGGGATTTTCGAAATTTTTAGGGTTAATTTGATCTGTTTGCGTATTTAATTTTGCTGTTTAAGTGTTTTTGGTTGCAGGAAAGTTGAAGATTTTGAAGAAAAACTTGAAGATTTGAAGAAAAACTTGAAGATTTGAAGATTTGTTCTTCGTGTTCTTCGTTGTGTTCTTCAAATTTTTATCAAAATTTTGGCTGATTTGGTGTTTAATTTTGCAGGAAACTGTTAGAAGAATCTGGAAAATCTTCAGAAAATTTGATCAGATTGAGTTTCCAAAATTTGCTAGCAAAATTAACAATTTCGCAGCAAATTTAACATCTACACTGACAGACCAGCGAAATTGTGATCTAGTAACTCGGTGACCGGCGAAATTAAATCTCGGTGACCGGCGAAATTAAATCTCGGTGACCGGCGAAATTAAAATCCAAAGGCGACTTTGGTAACCGTTATAATTGTCCTCAGCGACATTATTACGGTGATCGGCAAAGTTACAAGACGTCGTGCTAGCGAAATTATTTACCAGCGAATTTGATCAGCTAGCGTAATTACCCAGCGAATTTAATTGATCAGAGGAATTACCCAGCGAATTTAAGTGATCAGAGGAATTACCCAGCGAATTTAAGTGATCAGAGGAATTAATCAGCGAATTTGTTCCAGCGAATTTAAAAAGTCAGCATAATTATATCTACTCTACCAGCAAATTTATAATTTCTCTATCAGCATATTTAACTTGGCTTGCCAGCATAATTAGCGTAACCCGGCGAAATTAACTTTGGCAATTTCCGAATTGGGTTTTCGACATTATATATCATTGGATTCGTTTTTTCCGAGACGATTCTAAGGGTATAATTTGGTAAAAACAGTTTTCGGAAAAATTTTGTACGGTTTTATCAATACGGTTACGGTAAAACTTGTTTTAAGATGGTTAAAATGGATAAGGTCAGTGAGACTGTTAAGAATTGGCCAAAGCTGAGAAACGTTAAAGAATATGCTGTCTGGAAGGAGGAGTTTGAATCGGTTGTGAAGAGTGAAGATACCAGAATGTGGTATTGTATGATTGATGGATATGTTGCAACTACACGTCGTGTCGAAGGAAGGGTTATAGTGATGTCTTATGACAAGATGGATGAATCTGAGAGGCAGGTGGTTGATGCTGAGAAGAAAGCTTTAGCTGCAATTAAAATGTCCTTACCTGATGGCATCAAGCATACCTTTACGAAGTACACTAATTCAAAGGATATGTGGGATGCATTAGAAAAGCGATATCAGGGAAATGCAGATGTTGTGGTAGAAGAGAAGAAGAAAGATGTTGAGAAGAAGGCTGCAGAAGTTTCAAAGGGCTTGAATGGTGTGAATGAACTTACAACAGAGGTGAAGGTAACATCAGAACCTGTAAGTCATACATGTCATAATTGCACTGAACTACAGGGTCAAGTTAACAGACTATCGGAGCAAAACAAAATTCTATTAGCTGAATTGGAAAAACAAAAAGAGTCAAATGTTCTTTTGATTAAAAGAGAGTCAAATTGCTTAAATGAACTCAAATCAAATGAACAAGAAATCGGCAGTTTAACAAGCAAAGTCAATGAACTGTTACAGATCATTGATTTGGCTCGTGAAACTGTGAAAGATAAAACTAATGAATTTTCTGATAAGTGCAGGGAATTGGCCGTTGCACAAGACCAAATTGTTGAACTTAAAGGAAAGTTAGACAAATTTGGAAATTCTTCATTAGTTAGGACTCAAATTCAAAAAGGGTTGAAAAATAGTAATGATAAAAAGGGTTTGGGGTTTAGTAAAGCCTCATCTTCTAAAGATCAAGATTACTCATTTTTACCTGATGAGAATGAGTTAATTGATTTTGTGCCTACTACACCAGTTGTAGTGGATCCGATAGCTGTGGACTTGCCAAGTAGTCCAGAAACTTTGAAAGAATCTGTTGAGTCTAACAGTACACCTCATAAATCGGATGAGGATACTGAAGACGAAAAGAAGAAAACATTTAAAAAGAGATTTAAGAAAAAGAGAATTTATAAGACAAAATCTTGTTTTAAATGTCACACCAAAGGACATGTGGCGAGCTGTTGTCCTTTGAAGAAAAATAAAGGAAAAGTTGATGAGGTTAAGGAAGGGAATAGGGTTGGTTTGAATAATAATGTGCAACCACATTGTCAATATAATCAATCAAGATTTCAATCTAAAACTTCAACATCAAGAAGATTTGATAGACCAAGAAGCAATTCTACACAATTTAGTCATTTAAATGGTAAATCAAATCGGTTTCAAAATCAAAGTAGAAATTTTGGATATCAAAATCGATACCAGACTTTTAGTAATCGAAATTTTCAAAGAAGAAACGAACATAGGGGTTTTAGTAACTCGAATGTTCAACAACATCCAAAATTTTTCCAAAATTCATGGTTTGGTAATGGAAGAAGAAGGTATCAAGATAATAATTTTCAAAGGTCGGAAAATCCGATATTTTATTGGAACTCTCGTGATCAAAGACCTAGTGGAAGTTATAAATCTTGTTCAACAACAGGTAAAACATCCAAGACACCAGAAAGGTGTGATGGATACTGGTTAGAAGCATCTTATGTGGATTTACATGGTCGACCCAAAACCGGTCAGGTTTGGGTTGTTAAGTCTAACTAAGCTGTTGAGTGTGTGTAGGATGACCAAGAAGGACTGTTGATGTGTTCGACAGTGGTTGTTCCTGTAAAGTGTCTGAGGTGAATAGTAGGTTAACATGGGTAACAAACTATTTACTTTGGTGATTGATTGATGATT
Source organism: Helianthus annuus (assembly GCF_002127325.2). Lineage (NCBI taxonomy): Eukaryota > Viridiplantae > Streptophyta > Magnoliopsida > Asterales > Asteraceae > Helianthus > Helianthus annuus. Next base: position 16,435,109 of record NC_035439.2, read on the forward strand.
TATTGGTGAAAAACTTATTGTCAGATTAAAGTGGGAGTCTGTTTGTGTTTTAAATTTGTGTTTTTAAAACTTGCTCCATAAAAACAAAAATTTAGGGGGAGAAATTTCCCTAAGCCAAAAAGAGTTTAGATAGTGCGTGTGTTTAGGGGGAGTAAGTTATAAATTTAAAAATAAAAAATACAAAAACATTAAAAAAAATCAAAAACATAAAAAATAGAAAAATCAAAAATATAAAAAATAGAAAAATAAAAAATGAGATATCACTGAGTGAAAAAGAAGAAATGATAGTACATCAGCAAGTTAGACTGTCACACTGAAATTGAACCTAAAATGCTTAAGTGTGATAGCAGCTTCATCATACGATGTACCAGTAGGCAAAAGCATGAAATAATCAACTTACCAATGTGATATAAACCTAAATGAACTGAATATGAGTGGGGAACACATCAGTGGTGTATGGTTTAATGACCTTAAATCTTGCGTTGATAGATTGCCAAAATCTGAGGTTTTGGGTCTTTATACTGTTATTTCATCCGGGGATATCAGGGGTGTCCTTCTGCTGCATCCAGATACATGCTGACCTAGACACACCCAGGATATCTTAAAAGAGCAAAAAATGCCAAATCCCATAAATGAAGAAGCTCTCAAAGAGAGTCATTCAAATGTGCAAAAAGCATAAATCGTACCAAAAATGGTATTTGTCTTAGCCCTCGATAAGATATTTTGGTCTCTCTGCTGTACGGAAGTACTGACCTGTTCACCAATTATCTATCGTTGAAAAATAAAACGGATGAATTCAGTATACTCACCTACTACGATGAATCTTTGTGCATACCTTGATCGCGGGAGTATATCCTGAAGTGGGACACACTAGTATATCAGTATTAAAATTACCTTAACATATCAAACGGTAATGGTACTTGAAATGTTCATGCATTTTGTTTAAGTGGACAAACATACTGGTAATTGTCTTGGACTGCTTTTCATGAAAAATTAAATAAAGAATTATCTAATAGTGTGAAAACAGTTTGATTATGCTGATATGATCTTCTTACCGGTGATTCTCACAAAAATAGAGTGTTTATTGCTTTTGTAAATAGTTTACTGCTTTCTAAAAATATCAAAAATACCAAAAAGATTTCTTTTTAAAAGATCTCCCATTTTGAACTGACAGGTAGTTGTTTTTGCAAACTAAGATAAAATATTGGTTTATCTTTAAATGTAAAAAAGACTAATGGTTTTTCGAGATACTTGCTTGTGTTGCTAAACAGATTGATGAAGTTATCAAAATGAAGTGCAGAATACAAGTAAAGTGCAGATTGAGAGTGAAGTGAAGAATGTGTGAAGATGCATGGTAGGATCCTTCTACTACATTGCAGATAGAAAGTGATATGGAAGAGTTGGAGCTTACTTGCTTAACCAAGGATTGCTAGCTAACTGATCTACAAAGAATGAAAGTTTTGGAGATTGGAAGCATCAGCTAAGGAGGAGTCTGTTGATGTCAGAAACTATGTAGCTGACGCTATCCAAAGACCAAAAGAACACAAGATGTTTGAAGACGAAGTTACACTATGAAGCTATTGTCAAGGGGGAGTCTGTTGGTGCATATTCTGTGACAACAGCTTAATAGTTTGATTATTTAGTCTTTGGATATTTTGTATTGGGCTTAGCTTATTAGTTAGTGAGTTTATTATTGTAATGGGCTTGGAAAATGGCCTAGTCCATGTAGGAAGCCCGGTTCACAAACATGTGGTATATAAACATGTTTTTGTGATTAGGGTTTTAGTGGTTAGAGAGTTTTAGAGAGAGAAAACATAGAGAGAGAGAGAAAAACGTTTTTTGTGTGAGGCAATATCACAGAGATAGGCTGTGAGGTTGTGAAGGTCTTGAATTGATTGTAAACTGCAAGTTGGATAATCAATAGAAGACCCGTTTGATTGGAATTTCTATTTTCTACTCGTTTCTGTGCAAATCTGATCTAGAGGATTCCGCACTCTAGATTAGATATACAATTCTGTGAAGATCCATACACATCAAAGGGACCTACAAAAAGGTTTGTCCTTCTGGGTTAACGTCGTAAGTGGTACAGCGATTTTTGAAAAGTCAGCAATGAATCAACGGTAGTAACCCGCCAATCCAAGAAAAGAACGCACTTCGAAGGGAGATTTCGGTGTAATCCAACTCTTAGCTGCTTCAATCTTCACTGGTCGACGTGAATTCCTTGACTTTTAACGATGTGACCATGGAATTGAACCTCCTCGAGCCAGAATTCACACTTGGAGAACTTGGCGTAGAGGCGATTTCCTTGGAGAAGCTCGAGAACTAAACGAAGATGTTGCGCGTGTTCGACTCTCGACTTCGAGTAGATAAGGATATCATCGATAAACATAATAACAAATCGATCCAAGAAGGGTTTACACACATAGTTCATCAAATCCATTAAGACCGCGGGTGCATTTGTGAGACCAAAAGGCATGACCACGAATTCGTAATGGCCATAGCGGGTACGGAAAGCGGTCTTCGGAATGTCTTGCTCCTGAGTACGCAACTGGTGATAGCCAGGACGTAGGTCGATCTTATAGAAACACGTAGCGCCTTGTTGTTGGTCAAATAAGCCTTCGATTCGGGGTAGAGGGTAGCGATTCTTGATAGTAAGCTTGTTGAGTTCCCTATAATCGATGCACATTCGGAACGATCCATCCTTCTTTTTCATGAAAAGGACAGGTGCGCCCCAAAGAGATGTGCTAGGGCGTATGAAGCCTTTGTCAAGTAACTCCTGGAGTTGGCTAGAATGTTCACGCATTTCGGATAGTGCGAGGCGATAAGGGGCTTTTGCAACAGGGTTAGCACCAGGGATAAGGTTGATACGAAAGTCGATATCACGGGTAGGGATAGACCAGGTAAATCGTCAGGTAAGATATTAGGAAAATCATGAACCACAAGTACCTATTCCACCGTCTTCTTTTCCTCCTTTGCTACTACAATGTGGGCTAAGAAAGCCGAGTACTCCTTGCGGAGATACTTGCTTCCTTGAAGACACGACATAAGTTTCCGTTCTTTTGAGGATACTTCGCCATAAACACATAATTGATCGCCATTTGACAGAGAGAAACGAATCATCTTTTCGAAATAAACGACTTCGGCATGATTTTCACAAAGAAAGTCCACGCCTACTATGACATCGAAACTACCAAGTTGCATAGGAATGAGGTCGATCGGGAAAACGTGATTGTTGAGTGTAAGAGTACAATGACGGAGAACGGAGCTGACGGTGACGGTTCTTCTGGTGGCAACTTCTACGTCGAAGGTCGTTGGGAGACTAGCGCATTTACGTTTTAAAAGTTTTTCAAATTTAAACGACACAAAATAGTTATCGGCTCCAGTATCAAATAAGCAAGAGGCATAAATACCGTTAATAAGGAACGTACTATTGACCACATTGTTGTCGGTCTGAGCCTGGCGGACGTTGATATTGAAGGTTCTTCCGCGGGCTGCTTGTTGTGGCTGTTGTTGCTATTGCTGCTGCTACTGCTGAGGCTGCTATTGTTATTGCTGCTGTGGTGGTGGTTGCTACTGCGGTTCTTGTTTCACAACACGCAGAGGACAGATATTAGCAAAATGATTCGGGTCACCACAAGTGTAGCAAGCTCGTTCATGAACAGCGGGGGCAGGAGCTGCTTGGTGGACCTGAGGAGCAGGAAGTTGAGCTGGCGGTGCGGGAAGAGCTTGAAGAGCTTGCTGGCGGGGGCCTGATCGGTAGTGAGCAGTAAAGTGCCCATAGATGTTGCAGTTTGCACAGAAACGACAGTTAACCCCTGTCGGATGATGATAGGTTGTAACACCTCGAATTTTTGTGTCCAATGATGTGTTAACACGTGTCATTTGATTACACGTGGCATCCATAATAAATAAAGGACTAATTTTGACAAACCTTGAAAGTATATAAATTCGAGGGTTATAAATGTCAACAAGGGTAAATATACTGTCTAATAACCCTGAATAAATGCTTGTACCTTCAAACGAATAAATCATAAATCGTACGGAAGCGAAACGCGGAAGAAAGTGAGAGATTACGAACTACAGGGGTTAACTGTGTCAACATGTTTAATTATACCTCTGAGTGACCCTTTAACGTTCCCAAGGCTTCGTAACAGTATTATACGCTCACTAGAATATACTGTATAAATTCCGCGAAATTCCGTCTTAAAACGAGAGAGTTATACTCAAATTCGTACGAGAAGGGTTAAAAGCGTCAAACAGTGAAAGTTAAGGCTTTCCAAATAATTAATAAACTAACCGGGGACTTAGCAACGCGGGTAAATAACACGAGGCCCCTATCCGTAAATAACCGAGGGCCAAACCGCAAAGTTACCCCTTCAGACCCGAAAGGTCAGGTAAATCATTACGAAAGATTTCGTTATTAATTACCGGATTCTGATAATCATTACAAAAGATTTAGAATTTCTGGAAATCTGACCTCTCGCGACCCGCGATGTGTTATGGGTTAAGTTGAGGCGGGCCGCGAGCCTCCTGTTTTACGCGTCTGATATATGAATCTTAGGCGACCCGCATTATAAACGCATGGAACTTCCATGCGGGTCGCGTAAAGCGCCCAGATGCAGAAAGTTGTAACTACTTGCCTTTTGGAGCCTTTGAACGATCAAAACCTCAATCAATGAGGCATGGGCACCCTACACTTGACCCATATCACTTAGGGACACCTGCCCATGATCCATGGTCAAATGTAGACTGAGTTGTGATGATCTTGTGTGCTTTCTTTGGCTATAAATAGCACATTATGCTCATAACATTCACACAACACAAAACACACATCTCTGATCATTCTAAGAGCTCCCAAGCATCCATCTCTGCTCTATAAGCAAGAACACACTTCTGTAAGTCGTTCATAACCATTTTGGTCATACATTTCCATAGTTATTGCTCATAAACACAACCGTCGTAACTAACGGTTGTCATTACCATAACTTGCAAATGGTTCAGTCTTATGACGGATCAAAAGTAGTTTTGAGTAGGTATTTATGTGGGTAATAAACCTCTAAAAGGGTTCCCCCTGATCACCACTCTAACTATGTCAAATATCGAGTCAAACGTGCGGTTAAAAAGTCAACAGAAAGCTATTTTAGCGATTTATGCATAATCTGTAATGTATATGTTATGGAACCTGTTTTGACACTTATGAAACATGATAATAAGTATATAAACTTGTTTGCGCTCGTTTGAATCGACCATTTGCTATATTGACCCGGTTCGGAGCCGAATGTCGCAAAAGTTTGACTTTTGCTTTGACTTCAGTTCTGACCCGTTTTAGTGAGGTATAGATATGCCTTAGGACTCTATTAGGACCAGGTCACATGTTGGTATAAACCTCGGTGATCGGTTCATGAGTTATCCGAGTCTTTTACGTATTTCCGTCATTCGCCTAAAAGTTGACCGTAACGGCCTTTTGAAAATAAAACGAGTATTCCGAACACGTGAACGGACCAGAACCTTGCTTATTAAATTATAAGCATGTCCGTAAAGTTTCACGTCAATCCGAGGTCTAGAATGGGAGATATGCTAATTAGCGCAAATTAAAATAAACTTTTGTAATAAACGGCGCAATTAGCATAACGCCTATCCAAACCAAGATTTCGTCACCAAATCTTTTACCCACTGTTATAAAGTAATATTTTGGGAATTTTAAAGATTTTTAATAATTTTTACCTCGCTCATAACCTGCGGTTATGGCTACGGTTCGGTAAATACCGAATATGCCCTTTTCGGCCAAAACATGAGTTCTACAAGGTCTTTTGACCCGATTCCAGTTGCTACTGGTTTTAAATAATAAATGAAGTATTTTAAGCTTTATAAGCTGTTCGGGAAACTCGGATTTCCTGTAGAACTCGAAAAGCTCTTTAAAAGTCTTTAAAATGACCGAAAAGCCCCTACGGGGCATAATATTAACTTAAACTCGTTACGAGCGTCACGGGAGGTATCCTACAGATACCACAACCCATTTAAGGCATATTGACTTAGGAAATAAGTGTACGACTCTCATGGTTAACCGTTTCGCCTATTGCGCGCACGGTTCGGCTTATGAAACTAGTTTTCATAAATTAGCCGATACGGGTCAAATTATATTATTTGAACCCCAAATTCCAGAGTGTGAACCATAAACCCATATAAAACAAGTCTCTGAACTTGTTGGGTCAGAATCACACTCCATTCTCGGTTTTCGCCTTTTCACGCGATTAAACCATATCTATATATATCGGAACCAACCGGTCTAGGCTACGACCATTATAAAGACTCGTTAGGATTCTAAGAGGTTAATTAAAACCTTCGTTCCAGATTAGGAGCCCCAGTAAAAGCTATCGGTGATTTAATTCAAATTAAGGAAATATACTTGCAAAGGTAAATACTTTAACTTATTTCCCCTATATGGGCTTGGGTTACGGTATATTAATACCGCTTGATTGAGCATTGTATTCTTCCATCGCTTAGGTGGTTAATTAAATAATATGATCGGCTCATTTAAACAGTTTTGTTTCTTATAAGCCTTTGGGGGGTTTAATGACCGTTGTCCCGGATATCCTTGGCATCATTTTACGAAATGGCCACGACCATCGACATCCCGGTGTAGGCGTACACCCGGTATAAAGTGTCGACATTAAATTAAAAGACGTAGCCGTTGGTTTTTATACTACGGTTTTACGCAATGTGGTGTGTCTATAAATCTTTAACCCGGCACGACCCGGGCTACTGAACGCATAAAAGAACATGTAAAACGTTCACAAGATTTTATTATAATTTTCCCAAGTTATAAAAGAGTTTGTGCCTTGTGCATTCAAATCAATTTTAATAAACATTTTCAAATGTGTCAGTTGAATGTATTTACCAGTGTAAACTGACGTATTTTCCCCAAAAAGATTAAGTGCAGGTACTATACGAATTTGGCTGGTATTAGCTGCCTAAGCATCACGAATAGTCTCGCAAACTCGATGCCGTATCTGAATGAACAACATTTATTTATTTTGATCCGCTGTGGATATAATCGACTTCTGTAATACATTTGATATTACAACCAGAGGTTGAAATATATTTATTTATCTTAAGCTTCCGCTGTGCATTATATAATTGTGTGGTTTGACTATATTGTTGCCAACATCGTCACGGTAATCCCCCACCGGCCCCACCGGTGAGACACGTGGAGATCGGGGTGTGACATAGGTGCAAGTAGGACACAGAGGGTGAGCACCAGTGTACGCACTTTTGGCAGGCGGTGCGTTGGTAACAGCAACTTGACGATTCTGGTTGTTGGGCGGTGCGGGGATTGCGTTGAGTGGTGCTGCGGTGGTAGTCACATAGTTCTTATTGTTGTTGTTGTTGTTCCTCCGCTTGCGACTTTGGTGTGAAGACTTTGAACCTTGAGATGCTGCATTGTCCGTAGTGGGAGTAGCGGTAACTTGATTGAGACTCTTGGTCGAGGTTTTGAAAGCTCCATTCAAAACTCGTTTCTCGTTGATCTCAGCTGCGAGTTGGTAGGTTTCCTCGATGGTGGTAGGTCTCGTTTCCTGAACAAAGTCAGCTACACAATCGGGGAGAGCGCGAGTATACTTCTTGATGGTCTTATCAGGCGTGTCCACCTGACTAGGACAGATAATGCTCAACTATTTGAAATGAGCGGTGAGACCAGCGTTGTCACCTCCCTCGTGCTTGATGTGCCATAATTCATCTTCCAGCTTGTGGACTTCGTGAGGAGGACAAAACTCCTTCACCATGAGCTCCCTAAGCTCCTCCCATGAGAGGCCATAGGCTGCATCGTTACTGCGCCTGTTGCGCTCAGTGGTCCACTAATCCAGTTCCATGGACTGGAAGACTCAAGTAGGATTCACAGTGCGGAGATTTTCAGGACATCCGCTTTGACGAAAGGTGACTTCGATCGAGTCAAACCACTGAAACATTACGTTGGGTCCATCTTCACCAGTAAAGTTTGCAAGACCACAGGCCTTGAATTGTTTGAAGCTGAAGGGAGCTTTAGGTGCGTCACTCTTTGATTCAACAGAAGATTTGCTTCTAACCTCATTGATTTCACTGACAATTTGTGGTATGACCTTGGCCATTTCCTTGGCCACAAGAGAAGCGATGCGCATGTCAGCTTTGTTCCTCTGAACATTTCGGTGAGTGTGAGAACCGAAGGAAGACATTGTCGGGTGTAGGTTCTGCAGCAGGCATCATTCTGAGAGATTAGACGAGATTCGATTATGCAGGGTTTCGTTTTGAAAAGTCTAGCGTTTTACAACCCATATTATTATTATTATTACTCCATAAAGCTCAGGAACACGTAGGCACATATTCACGTATGCACATAATTCACATAGGCATGTATACACATAAGCATGTAGGAACACATAATTCATGTAAACACATATTTTGCACGTATTCACGTATCTTTCAAGGGCGCGTAGCGCGTTCGAGAGTTGCGAGCGATAGCGAGTAGCGTAAGCGACGAGTTTAGCACATGAGGCTACTTAGTTTGTTTGCGATTGGTTAGCGTTTTAGATTACGACAAACTTGTGTGAGTTGTGCGCGTTTTTGTAAAGCGGTGAGAAGTAAGCGAGAAATCGAAACCAAAATTCATAAATTCGAAACATAACACAGTAAAAGCGATGACGCGTAAATTCGGCGACTGCGGCTTAAAACGAAATAGAGTGCCTTGGGTGTTAGACGTCGACTATCCAAAGTGATTCGATTATTCCCCGCGAATTTGAGTACACGCTTTGGCCTAATAGACTGTGCTCTCACCGTAATACGACGAACAGCACTCATCCTTCTAACTACTACGTGACTCGTGTCGTTGGAACAGTCGAGACTTTGGTGAGATTTGTAAAATCGAAGTAGGGAATGGAACAAGTCATTAATATACGGGTTTCAGCCCTAGCCTAACAACTTGCTCCTAGCTGTGGTAAAACTACAAGATAGAGATGGAAAATTTCATTGAGATGTGGATTTCACTCCTACCTCAACGAAAGATTCTCGTGCTAAGAGTAAAATACGCAGGGTGAGTGATCTTATCGAGAATTCTTGGTTTTCACACCTAATCTCGACGCAATCACCCGTTTGTGTTATGTGAGCGTTTTCGAAAACGTGTGTACTGTGTTAGCCTTAGAAAAGGCATGTAGCATTTCGCCTCAGGAAAGGCTCCTTCGTACGAAGTTGTATGTGCGTTCGTACGAAGGTGTAATATCTTGAGTTCGTACAAGCCACCGTTGGTGGGTTCGCACTAGAGAAAAATCATGTGGGTTCGTACAAAGCCCCAAGTGGGTTCGTACGAAGGGTCTGTTTTGGTACTTAGACTATAGACTAGGTCAATTCTACATGACTCGACCTAATCCCCTATAGTCATGGCTCTGATACCAATCTGTCACACCCCAACCGGCGGCGGAATCATCGGGGCGCGGCACTAGGCGAACCAAATTGCTCAAGAGAATCCATAACAACTATTAAATGACAATATTTTAAAGGTTCATTGTCCCATACCAATAAACAAATATTTCAAAAACGGTTATCTCAGAGTTCACATCTCTTAAACAAAACAAGTCCGACAACCTAGATTTTTATTTGCGGGTTTCTAGACTTCCTATCTTGGTTCCAGCATAACAATCCATCAACCCGTTACATACGTTAAAATAAAAGTCAATACATAAAGTAAAGGTGAGTACACAAGTTTGCATAGTTATAGTATAAAAGCGTTTACGCATAACCAGCATGTAACACGTAACGGGCGAAGCATGTAACTACCAACAACGATACCACCTAACCACGTCACTGCGATGTAGAGTATGCGCGACACATGTTCACCGAAGTGAACACGTGAACTAAAGTAATGTGATCCTTAGCAACCCCTGTCAAACAGGTGCTGAGTCCAAACTATAGTACTATCGTTGCTAAAGATGGTTTAGTGTAACACTGTGTAAGCATAGTAACAAGGATTCAACAAATCACGTATAGCATGCGGGAGCGGTTAGCGTTTATAGAGTGTTTGTGTTGTGTGTTGTGTTTTGATAAAGAAAGTATGTAACACCCAAAAGTGCGTCAAATGAAAATGGGTTCGAGTATACGCACAGAGCGTGTACTAATCAAGAAACACGATCCTCAATGGATTGAAGGGAGCGTCGGGTCAGCCTGCGTACGGGAACAGAAGCATAAGTCCTCCAAAGTGCTGAAATAGTCGAAAATCAGAGTGTTGGTGGGGAAATAGAAGCTTCGTATGAAGCTGGTGCCTTCGTACGAAGGTGGGTCTTCGTACACGTGTTGCTTCTATTGTCCAAAATCGAGTGTCTTCGCGTCGTCTTTGGAAAATCGAGTGTTCATCCATCCACCCTTAAGCTACTGATTAAACTTAAAGTCGGGGAGGTCTTTAATTCCGTCACGAGTGGGAATCACGCTGTTAAGTGTAAAACCAGTGCCTTCGTACGAAGGCAGCGCCTTTGTACGAGGCCATATGCCTTCGTACAAAGGCAGTGCCTTCGTACGAAGCTGGCTTCGCACAGAACAGACCAGTTCATAGACGTGGCTGTTTTTGGCATTCGGTGCTGTGTTTTCGCCTGAATCGGATGTGTTTCCGAGTCCTTTTCAAGCTGGTTTCGACATTACGTCGGTCCACTATTCAGTGAATGAGATACATGTCGTTTTTGGTCCGTTTTGGTGTAAAAGAAAGTATAAACAAGTTTTGAAAGGTTTTCACTTAGACTTAACACTTGGTGAGTGTGAAATCAACAGATTTCTAACTTGGGAAACTGAAGTTAGTCCCAATACACTTGGTTAAGTGTAAATCAGTGATGAAAGAAGAAGTTTTGATGAAAAAGATGAAGGTTTTTTTTTTGTGAAAATAGGAATTTATGAAGAAAATAAGAAGTTAAGCAAAAAAATGAATGTTTTTAAGTGAAAACATAAGAGTTTAGATGAAAACGAAGTGATTCCTATGGAAAACATTGCATAATTGAATAAAACTGTTAAATCTTACTTGAAAATGGTCGGACGGGAATTCGGCAGAGTTTCGATATGAAATCAGCAAGTGAGAATGAATGAGGAGGGCTTGGGTATTTATAGAGATGGTGGGTTCGTACAGAAGACCTGGATCGAATCGACTGCCTTCATACGAAGGCAGTGCGTTCGTACGAAGCTGCCTGGCTTCGAACAAAGGTGTTGTTTTGTGCAACGAAATCCTCGTTTCGCGTGTAGGGTGCCCGTTTAATGCGTTTTGTTGTGTAAGGTAGTATTGGTACTTTAAGTATTTTTAGTGTAACATTGAGTTTCGAGTTGCGTTGCATTTTCGAGGGATAAATCGAGTTGTGCGAGTAGCCTTGAGTTTGCGTTGCGATAGCGTTTGCGAGTAACAATAAACATAATAAGCATACACAAGTAAAACACATAAGAACACACGTTATCACATTACTACTACTAATAACAGTGTTTGCTATTTAGCATGTTAGTTGTGATAAGCCAATGCGGAGGCGTATGGTAACCAAACAAACACGTCGGTAATTTAAATAGCATAATTCTCTGTAATTCGTGTTGCATAAGCGTTGCGAATATAAAGTGTTTAAACATGTAGTGGTGCGGTTTGATGAAAAAGTATTTAGTATAACATAACCCTTTGTTTATATCGAATCTCGGAGTACAATATGGTCACAAGTCGAAGTGAAAGCAACAGGTAATGATCCGAAAAGTCGGGTTGTTACACCTAATCTCTATGCATGCTTGTAATGCACAATTTTTACAATCAACATCCATTAATATCAAAATCGACATATGTACATGATGTATTTCATTATTTTTAAATAAGTTTCGGTTGTTTGGGTAATCTAGGGTTTTGTGATAATTTCATATTAAAACTTGAAAAATATTGAATTGAAGATAAGTTAGTTACTTATTTGCGTTGTATAGTGTAGGGAATGATCAAAATTGCATCCAAGATCCAAGATCAAGCTTCATGGGATGAACTAGGGTTTGTGTGGGTGCAGGTTGAATTCGTAAAATAGAGGAGATGGGGAAGGATGGACGAATTTGGGAGGGTTTGGGTTGAGTTATGTTTTTTTAAACCAAGGTCTCTAGTTTGGGCTTTTGTAAATTTATAAACCATGATCAATTAAAGACATTAATTTTTCAATAATTCCGCAAGCTTATATTTTTCTAGAAATTGACACAAACAGATAAAAAATGAAACCGAACAACCCCACGTAAAAACAAGCAATGCACGTAATTTACACATAATACACGTAGATACCGAAAATCATATACATTCACATTATATATCCAATTAACCTTTCTTGAATTATTATGTCACTTAATCACCAATGTTCGCGGACATGTTCGTGTGTTGTTCGGTAATTCGATTAATTCATTGAATTTCCGTTATGCGGGTGTTTGTGTACTATGTAACATACTTAATTAACCTTAATCAAGTGTAATGCAATAATGAATGTGTATGATAATGTTAAAGAAAATGGAGTTGTGTTAACAGAGTTAACCTCAAAAATCTTAGTTGTCACAGCCGTCCTCACCACCCACCATCTCCTCTGGCTCCCTTACCCCGAATTCCACTCCTTAATTCCCCCATTAGTTTTCCCCAATCCCTAACTAGTGAGCCCAATACGATAATTATATACATGAGCAGAACTAAAAATGGAGGCCCTGGAAAAAAATGAGCCTAAACCTAGGGTGGCCTTAACAATCTGCTGGAAAACCAGCCTCCGGTGGCCTTAATAATTTGCCCATTAGTTTTCCCTTACCCTGAATTCCACTCCTTAATTCCCCCATTAGTTTTCCCTAATCCCTAACTAGTGAGCCCAATACGATAATTATATACATGAGCAGAACTAAAAATGGAGGCCCTGGAAAAAAAATGAGCCTAAACCTAGGGTGGCCTTAACAATCTGCTGGAAAACCAGCCTCCGGTGGCCTTAATAATTTGCTAGAAAACCAACCTTCGGTGGTCTTAACAATCTGCTGAAGCTCCAATTTGCTGATCTGGTCGTCTTTATCAGTGCTGAACCTCATCGACCATCTCTTGCACTCTTTGACCGTGATTTCTCTTCGGCCATCATCGGAGATATTGTGGCTCAAAGAAGTGGTTTTGAATGCCATTTTTCTGTAGAAAATATAAACTAAATTGTTAAGACTTCTGAAGGATTTTGCTACAAATATATAATAAGTTTCATAAATTAAGGTTTGTATAAATAGGGGAAATAAAATGGTGGGCATAATAAAGGTTTAATTAAAATAATAAGGGTAATGACCCTGACAAATTGAGGTTAATAAATGGGGTTAAGTCAGTTAGACTAAAATGGCAATGTTAAAACCTTTTTAAACTCACATGCTATAAATGAAACATTTAAACTAAAGTGTCAAAACTGCCTAAACCACAAGGACTAAAATGACATTTTACTCTAATTTAAAAAGAATCCTACACTAGAATTAACGAAAAGAGTAAATTACAGGTTTTGTCCTTTATGTTTACACCAAATTGCAGGCAGTGTCCTTTGCCTTTAAAATTTACGGGTTTTGTACTTTATATTACAAAATTTTGCACGTTACGTTCTTTAGCCCTAACTCAGTTAATTTTATTTGTTAGATCAAACCATTTACCTTGCAAATGAGGGTATAATTGTATTTTCCCTGTTCAAAGAAAAAATTGAAATAATATATATCAACTCATTGCTTCCTCTCTCTAAACAAACATTCTCTCTCTACTCCCTCTATCTCTCTGCACCATCACCAACCTCCTTCCACCACCACTCTTCCTAACTCTACTTTTCTCTCTACACTAAAACGCCACCACAACCACTCCCACCTACCACCACTAGATTGCACCACCCACCAACACTTATGTTCCGATGATGAAGCCAGGAGACGAGAAGCGGATGACTTTGCAGTGAAGGAACACACCGATGGCGACGACCGTGGTGATCGAGCAGGTTAGAGTGACGGGTTAGGGTTCCAACGAAGGAGAAAAAAGGCAGCGACTAGGGTCTGAAATGGATGTATCTGAAGTGGTCTAATAAGGTCTTAGGGTGTTAGGAAAGGGCTTCGGCAAACCCACTTTACCGATTCGGTAAACTGTGGCAAACCAATGCCAACACCTTTGTCGCGTGGGTGTTTGACGAAATGGGGGGAGATTCAGTGGGTGCATGCCGACGCGGGGAAGGGATGAAGGAGAGAGAGAGAGGGGTGTGGGGTGGGGTCCATTCCAATCTCAACCAATCACATCTTTTTCCTTTTTTATTTATAAAGTTTACCACTTCACCAAATGTCTAAACCATTGCCAACACTTTTCACCAAAGTTTAAACAATTTTCACTGATTGACGTGGCGCACTCTGATTGGCTGATTTTTTAGTTTGCCACTCTCAAGTGTTTAACCACTCCTAACATCCTTAATCGAGCGGTTTCTTAAAACCCCCAAATAAAACCGTCGTCGAAAACTAGTGTTTGATTTATGTTAAGGGGTTTTGTTGGTGGTGATCTTCATCAAGGGTCGTCAGAAGTTTCACTTCAATGGGTAACAATAGTGGGTATAGATTCTTATCTTTGATTTTGCAGCTTTAAATTTTGATTCACAGCTTCTGCCTTCCACTTCGCTGACTTGTTTCGACTTCTTTTATCTAAAATTTTGATTCCTATAAGTGTCAACTTCATTCACATTGATTTCTTTGATGTTGTATAGAAGTGTCTTAGATCTTTGTGATTAATAACTTAGTGGTAGTGGTGGATCCTTTTGTGATTTATTACTTGGTGATGATACAAATCTTTTTATTTATATATAAATGTATATACCCTTTTTTATTTTGTTAATTCTTTTGTTCTTAAAGTAGTTCTTTTATTAAAATGGTGGGTGTTTAAATTATTTACATAATTAATCCTTGAAAAGGTGAATGACAAAAATACCCTCACATGCAAGGCACATGATCATGATCAAGTTTAACAGAAAATTATAACTAAGTTAGGACTAAAGGACAAAGCGTGTAGCATTTGGAAACATTAAGTACAAAAAAATGTCAATTTTAAAGACAAAGGACACCGCCTGTAATTTGGTGTAAAAATAACGGACAAAAGTTATAATTTACTCTAACAAAAAAAATAAATAAATACAAAAAATATATGTATGTTTCTAAAGTAAAAAAAAGTTGATTCTATTAAATGTTACATATCTTAACTATTACACACTTTTCCCAACTATTCTTAAAATTTTCTTACACTCCTCTCTAGGGCTGTTCGAAAAGCCCATAGCTCAAGGATCACTCAAAGTTCGTTTAAAAAAGTTCAAAGTCAGCTCGGTTTTAAACGAGCTTGCTCGGCTCGGCTCGATTTGTAAAGAGCCGAGCCCGAGCCAAGGTAGGTTCAATTCGTGGCTCACTCGTTAGTTGGCTCATTGGCTTGCTTGTTTGGCTCATTTAAATTTAACCCCAAAGAGTAAATTGCACAAAACGTCCTTTATGTTTTCTGAAAGAGTTAATTACGTAGTTAGTCACTGTGATTTGCACAAAATAACATGCTTAGGTACTAATAGTTTAAAATTACCTTCTAGGGTATTAACTTTTCATTTTGTAACGTTTGGTGGTATTAACTTCTAGGGTATTAACATAGTTAGTCCCTGTGGTTTGCATAAAATAACATATTTAGGTACTAATAGAATGTGATTTTAAACCTACAAATAACGTTAATACCTCCAAACGTTACAAAACGAAAAGTTAATACCCTAGAATGTAATTTTAAACTATTAGTACCCAAGAATGTTACTTTGTGCAAACCACAGGGACTAACTATGTAATTAACTCTTTTTGAAATTTGGAGGTTCCAACCTTTATGTTTAAAACTTACTAAAAACATCCTTTAAGTTTATTTTTATTACGAGTTCAATCCTTTATGACTAACCAAGTTAATTTCACCAGTTAAACTACCTCACATGCATAACATGTGAGGGTATATTCGTCATTTTGATTGATATTCTTATAAACCCCTTTTGATCTATTTTAGTTTCTTGTGCAAGCTTCACCAATCCTCAAAATGTGTTCCCCTTCTTTTTCTTTCAAATGGCACACACATTCCATTCAAGATTAGTAGAAAGAGAAAGTTCAGTAGAGAGAGAAAGGAAGAGGCATCATATAGAGAGAGAGAGAAACTGGAGAGAGAGGAGGAGGAGGATAGAGAGAGAGAGAGAAACCGGCCGGTCTCTTTTTACAACGAAGACAAATAACAAAGATGATCGACATCGATGGTGTGACGACGGAGATAGTAGTTTTCCATGGTAGAGATCGTCGAAGCTACGGTGGTGATGGGTGGTTTACAACAGAAGTACATAGTGGAGGTTAGTGGTGTTCTGGAGGTAGGATTTGGATGGTGGTTTCCAGTGGTCTTGGAGTTGAACAGTTTCCGGCGATGTCGACAATAATATTTTTCCGGTATAACAGGTTACTCTCTCGACACCTGTTGTTTCCTTTTGTTTGGTACATAATGTCTCCTTGAGTAGTTTTGATGGAAACTTTGGGTGTGGTTCATTGATCTGACCGGTGGAGTTGAATGGTGGTTGTTGAAGTTGTTAGAGGTTGTGGCAGTGGTGTGATGACACTCAAGATCGAGTTCGGGACCGTCTGGAGGTGACTCCAGGGGCGAAGCTTGACCCGAATGACTGGAGGGGGGGGGGGGCGAAAACGTATAACCAAAAAAATTCTATGGAACCGGGGGGATCGAAAACGTATATACCCAAAAATTTCTATACGTAAACTACATATATAACACTACTGAGCAAAAAGTTCGGGGGGTCGGGCACCCCTCCCCGCCCCTTCTATACTTCGCCAATGGGTGACTCAATGTGGGGGTTAACACAGTCAACGGGTCAAGAATGGTCAACTGATTAATTGAGTCAACCGGGTCATGTTGTTTGTAAAAAGTCACTTGGTTTGTGAGTGATGATCGGAATTTTGTGGGTGATCTGAATTGATCAGAATTTAGATTGTCCAGGGAAGGGTTTTCAGTGGGTTTTATAAGAAGATCGACCAAAATGACGAATAAACTCTCACGTGTTATGCATGTGAGGGAATTGACTGGTGAAATTAACTTGGTTATTCATAAAGGATTGAACCCGTAACAAAAATAAACTTAAAGGGTGGTTTTAGTAAGTTTTAAACATAAAGGTTGGAAACTGCAAGTTTGAGGAAACATAAAGGACGTTTTGTGCATTTTACTCAACCCCAAATTATATATGTGTGTGTATTCTAATATATTTAAGAAATATTTTTTAATTAGTAATATGGTTATTTTTTTATCGAAAGAAATAAATTGTTAAGCTATAATATTAATTAGTAATATTGATTTAAAAAATATATGTATCTTAAGGTAAATAACATAGAATTTTTTCTTATTCATTTTATTTATAGTTTACTCAAAATTACTATTATATTACCCTAAATAATGTTTTTTTGGTTTTATGTATATAATTATGTGTAAAAAAGTATAAAAAATAAACTTTTTTTAAACAAACGAGCCGGCTCGACGAGCTGGCTCGAGCTATTGAAGAGCCGAGCCCGAGCCCAACTTTCCAGCTTGTTAAAAAAAAGCCGGCTCAGCTCGATTCGATTTTTAAACGAGCCGAGCCTGAGCCCACCCTGGTTCGGTTCTGCTGGCTCGGCTCGTTTTACAGCCCTGCACCTCCTCCTCTCGACTAACTTGCTTAGAAAATGTTAAAGAGAAGTTTGCTGAGAAATTTGTTAAAGAGGTTTGTTGAGAGAATTGTCGAAAGGAATCCGTTACAAAAAAACATTGTTGAGATATTGTCGTAAGGTATCATTCTTTAAATTTAGGCTGCAAACTGCGACTTCTTCGTGCGCAAAATCTGATGTTTGGACACGTCATATTCTTAGACGAATTTTATAAAATCGGCCTAAGGCTTTATAGCCCTGGTGGCATCTTGAGGATGTGATAAGGCTTTGAGACCAATAGGTTCTCGGTTCGATTTTCACAAGGGAGGTTTTTCTCATATTTATTGGGTTTTCACCTGAATTGGTGTATAGACATTATGCCTAGTGGAGATGAATATGATCGGCTGTTTTCATAGTGGTATCCAAATTTGCCGTTCAGATTTTTTTTTTTTTTTATAAAATTGAAGTCAGTAGCCATTTCGTTGAAATTTATCAATAAAATACATCTTTTGGTAATTTTCACAAATTACAAACCTTCATATTAAAAAACATAAAAATTAGTCTTAACTGGATTTTTATTCAACACTTCAGTATCACGGTTTGGTTAATTTTGGTGATTACGACAATGATTTGATGTATGTATATATTTTTATTCATTTTTCAATGTTAAAAAGAAGTTGGAGGAAACAAACGTCAACAGATAGTTCATCTTTATCCCCAAAATTAAAGTCCATGTAACCAAATAAATTATATATTAATTGCAATAATACAGAATTTGAAGTTGAAATTATTACACACTATGATACATTCAGAAAGGAATAGTGCACACACCGGTTTGACTACGGCTGATTAACTCTGAACACGGCGATGGGCTAACTTGAACCGCGCCACCACTTACATCTGAGCACGTCCATGGATCATTTCTCGAACCACTTGACCCAGATAGGTGTATGTTTGCAAGACAAATGTCTGTGAACGGCGAGTTCTTCAAACCCTTGATCAAGCCAGCTTGCAGGACCTTTTCACCCCACACATTCTTAATCCTTATATGTTTCATAACCGGTAGTGCATTTGGGTTGTAGTTTTCGTCAGGGTGGTCGCCTACATCACCGGCTATCTTGATTCCTTTCCGGACGTTTTCCATGAAAACGTTGGAAATGGTAATGTTTCTTATGATTCCACCTCTACCGATGTTTGTTTTTAGATGGATTCCGATGCCGGTGTTTGATAGGGTTATGTGTTCTGCTAATACGTTTGTTACCCCACCGGAAGTTTCACTTCCGACTGCAATTCCGGCGAACGGAGACGATCCGGTGATTCGTCGGATTGTGATGTCGTTACTGGGACGCCCGTAAGCGATTCCGTATTGATCCCATCCACTCTTTACAGCAACGAGGTCATCTCCGACGGAAATGTAGGAGTCCTCTATGCAAACATGGGAGCTTGAATCTGAATCAATATAACTTATGTAACGATATTTGAAAATTCTATAAACCGTAAACCAAACCATTCAGTACGGTTTGGAAACTCCTAAATTGACCAACCGAAATTCTTATAATGAACCAAACCAATGACCCGTTTGGCGATTTCAAATCAAGCCATGAACAGCCCAAGAATTTATGGTAAACAAGTAAATGAATATGGTGGTTTTTTGTTTCATATCGTGTACCTGGATCAATCCCATCTGTGTTGGGAGAGCTGGGTGGAGCCAATATTGTGACATACCGAATAACAACATTGCTGCATGTAAACAAAAATAAATAAATATATATAATCAAATTTCAAGAAATTAAATGACTACCTCAATAAAAGTTTCACCATGTACAATATAATTAAAGGAATCGCATATTTGCAGTTTAGGTCATGTTTGCATCTCTATAAGGTCTAAAGTTGTACAAAATGTATCTTTACGGCGTAAAACCTCCCACCATCACGTTGTATAAGAAAATAATTTATTATTGTTATGATCTAGTTTTTGTAATCATACATAACACATTAATTATTTGTACAAATAGTTAGAAAATGTAGGAAGTATTTGGATCAACCAAAACCAGTTTTGACCAACTTTGCAACCTCTAGAATTACACTTAGGGCTGTAAATGAACCGAATGTTCAGCGAACAATTCGTGAACCGTTCAGCGGGAAGTTCGTTTATGTTCGTTCGCATAATAAATGATGAACAAATACGAACAAGAAATTTTGCTCGATAAGTTAAACAAACAAACATGAACAGAGGTTGCGTTCGTTCGTTTATGTTCGCGAACGTTCGGTAATGTGTTCATTTATGCTCATTTGTGTTGGTTTATCTAAAAGTTTTTTTTAGGTTATATTTTTATATTATGGGCTTTAGCTTGATCATTTGAAACCATAGTTATACTATACGCCTCTTTCAACATCCCTCATTTGATCATTTCAATTTCAGTTTATGTTAAAGCTTGACAAGCTTTTAAATTTTTGTGTTAGTTATGTTAAGTATTTATTTATGTTTGGTGGATTCTTCGTAATCTTTCTGATAAAAAATGTTGATTGTATTTTTAAGTGTATATGTAACGTTTATTTGTGTTCATTTATGTTCATGAACATTTGTTTATGTTTGTTCGTGTTCGTCTACGTTCGGTATGTTAATGAACATTTGTTTATGTTCATTTGTGTTCGTCAACGTTCAATAAGTGTTCATGAACAGTTCGTTCGGTAAGCATTCGTGAACCGTCCATGAACATGTTCATTCCTTAATGAACGAACACGAACAAGGCCTTGTTCGTGTTCGTTTGGTTCATTTACAACCCTAATTACACTCAGTTTTAGCCATGTTTACATGATACCTGCAGTAAACAGGATGAATGTTCCAGAAGGGTGAATTCTTGAAGATGACATTAGAAATGATGATGCCTCGAGAATCCTTAAACTCAACAAGATTTGGTCGAGTGAACTGCAACGTTCTCTGTCTCCACATGTTCCACCACACATCACCTTGCCCATCTATCGTCCCATTTTCACCTGAAATATATTATGTTTACATCAAAATAATATTCAAAGAATAGAGCAGTTGATGCAATACGTTATTTATACATACCAGTAATAATCACATCATGCAAACCGTCTCCGTGGATGAAGCTCATGTACCTTCCCCCTGGACGTTCTCTCCCTCTTCCGTAAGAAGGCAATGGAGCAATTAGAGGCCAGTTTGATGTGTCCTGAAGCATAAATGAAAACATACTACATTGTAAAAGCCATTGGAATATAGTAGATTCTAGTTAATTTGCTCTTGGTTTCTTCATGGCACTTGTAATGGTTTCCATATTTCATTTTGGTTTTCAGGAGTTTTCAAGGAAGATTCACTAGTTTACCTATTGCGAGTATCACAGCTTGTTATGGAAGCTATGCGGTTAACGCGGTAAAATATCAGATATCGGTCAAGGACCGATATTTGGGATATCGGTAATTTTAATATCATCCAGACTTTATATATATAGCATTTTAACACTAACAATTCGGTATACTCTCCTAACATTAACAAATAAACCTTTGCAACTTGCATAGCAATAACAACTGTAGCAAGTAGGAACTGATTAAGACTCAAAAAACTAACATTTTAACACTAACAATCAACAATTAAGACTTAAAAACACTAATAGCAGCAATAAGAAGAAAGACGAATGGTAGAACTAAGAAGAAAGGTACTGATATCGGGAAAATCGGTGATATATCTGTCAAATATTGGTGATATATCGGTTATATCGGTCAAATACCGGTGCTATATCAGTTAAATATCGGTCAATATCACCGATAATATCGGTATCGATTTTCTGACCGACATTTTACATAACCGATATATCATAGATATTAACTGAATAGCATGGAAGTTTAACACACAACTATGAAAGAAACTATTTCATGAATCATTTGTTTATTTCCTTTCCTTTGACTCTTATAGCCATAACAAAGATGTTTATCTTGAGTCTTTTTTAACTTTATTTCTAAGTGTATAACTTGTGAATCTTAACCTGCTTATGGTACAACGTATAAATTTTAGACTTAATCACTTTCTGGACGAAAGGGCCAAGAGAATTTCAAGTCCAAATTATATAAGTTAATAATATATTTTTTTAAAGAAAAAACAATTGGTATGCTTTTCCATTTTAAAAAATACATTAATTTTTGTGAAAGTCACAAATTATAAAATGCTTAAAAGAATTATCTATGTAAGAATTGAGAAAGGTTGTGGACTACAATCAACTTAAAAAAAACATATGGCTTATATTTAGATAATTAATAACAAAAGAGGAAGCTTTATTGGTGGGACTAAACTAATAATGCCATCCTTTGTATAGCTGTCTATATTTATTTCCCAGAATGCAACAAGTGTATGCACATGACATTGGTCCCGCATGCAAATATAGGAACCCACTAAACTTACTTATCGAGTTATCGTCCATTTCCTTATATGACGTCTCCTTCAGAAGTAAGCTTTACTGCGCTCTATGTTTTGTGGGCCACTAGTTAACTCATCAGGATGGGCAAAGTATTATTCTATCAAACACAATATTATCCACTCATTTTATTACTTGCTTCAATTAGCAATAGTGCAGAATAAGTGGTTTTGGACATCTTGAAAATTACTGAAGAGCAGAAACTCCAATTTACAATATAATTAAAATAAAATTCAATGTGTTTTTGGACATCCTGTTAAATATCATCATCTTAGAATTTGAATATTTAAGATTTCCATGAATAGCATTTGAAGAAGAAAAACTTTGTAGATCAAGATAGATATTTTCATCGCTTTTGAATGAAACAAAGTAATAAACTGATTCCACATTTCACTTCTAAGTTCTAACCAGCCCATTAACTGGAATACTGTATCGACACAAATCTATCGTAAATCATAATGTGTAGCAGGTGGCATACTTGTTTTCAGAAGGTAGCAAATCCAAACACATATTAACAAACAGATATACTAGTCTCATGCGTGAAGCAACAATCCAAACATCAAACGTTTGCTTTCAAATCTGCACATTTTGTCATTATCCTTTTGTTTCGTAGCAACAAATAGACCGTTATAGTACATCATCATCATCATCATCATCATCATCGTACTCAGTATATCCCACCAATAGCAAAGCTAAGGTAGGGTCTGAGGGGGGTGAGATCTAGACCGTTATAGTACAAAACTCAATAAAACACACAATGACTCAACAAAATCAAGCAATTATTCATCACATTCAAAACAAAACAAAGCCTGAGACCATACAAATCACTGCAATGAAGCACATTTTAGTTTTAAGCCACAGAATTCAAATTTAAGCTGCAATTGAGACGGTAAAATGTAATGATTGAGTGAGTACCTGTGTAGCTTTAATAACAGCACCTTTAGCCAGATACAAAGTCATCCTACTAGTAAGATTAAACGCCTCAGTAACATAAACACCAGGAGGCACATAAAGCAGCGTGCCTCCTCTCCGCTTCAAATGCTCGATCCGATAAATCGCCTCTCTAAACGCTTTCGTATTCAACGTTTCACCATCACCGACAGCTCCAAAGTCAGTTATCGATATCTTATCGCTCCGGTACACCATCGGCACCATTCCGGAACACGTAACGACTCCAGCAGCCGAACAGTAGCATTGCAGGAACACTAATGCTACTGCGAAACACGTAAACAGATTCCAAACTAGTCCGTACTTCATCTCGTGTTACAGTTGCAGAGATTTAGGGCTTTTAAACTGGCTCGATGATTTTATTCACTAGAATTTAGAGAAAATGACGAAAATTAGGGCACACGCAAACGTGAAGATGTTTTTTGTTGTGTGAATGAGTAGATCTATGAATATTGGTATATTACAATGAGGAATGTGTATAGGTGTACGATTATGTGGATAAAGAGGAGAGAGAGGCGGTGCTTACGGAGGTGAGACGACGGTGGTGCACTGGTGCGGTGGAGCTACCAGCAGTGACGATCAGCAAGGATTCGTCTTTACTTGATCTCTCAGTGTCTCTAGATTTTATTGTTTATATGAGCGGAAAATAACAACCGACAAGAGGGACTCATTCTTTATCATATTGATTGCGTGAAAGCGCGTGCCCATGTGATTTGTTTATTTTCTTTAAACGGCTAATTTCATTTAAGGGCTTTTTTTTTTTTTTTTTTTTTTTATAAGTAAATTACAAGTTTTTGTCGTTTATCTTTGTACCAAATATCAGATAGTGTCCTTTACCTTTAAAATTAAAAAGTTTTGTAGTTAATGTTTCTAAATGTTACACGGTTTGTCTTTTAGCCCTAACTCAGTTAGATTTTTCAGTTACATCAGGTCATATGAGTTGCACGTGAGAGCAAATAAGTCATTTCACCAACTCTTCCATTTTTCCCTCATTTTATATCCACCCAAACTCTAGATCTACACCCACATTCTGCAACCACCTACTCTTGTTGCTGTAACCGGTTCAAATGGGTCGGTTCAAGCCTATACTTCATCGGTAACCAGTAACAGACCGGTTTGCAACCTAGTCCGTTGAGCTTTGATGTGCCCAGTGTCACTGCTGAGAGGGTTCGCGATGATGTGGTGATTTATGCGACGTTGGTGTTGCCAAGTGGAGGGACTAGATTTAATCAGGTGTGGTAGGTGAGTCTGGTTAATAATGGAGCTCCGGGTATTCATGGGTTGGGTGCTGATAATCGGAATTCTCTTGGGTCAGTTGATTTTATTAGTGGTGAGAGTGGTGCTCGTGGGAATATTGATGGGTCCTGGAGAAATGTAAGTTTTTTTTATATATATTTGGTGGTTTAAAATTAGTTATATGTGTTTATTGTTTGATAAAGATTTAATAAAGATATCATCTTGATTGGTGATTTTGTATATTTGTTTGGAAAATTAAAAAATCTTGAAAATTGAGATGAACCCACTTGATTTATATTAAAAAGTTTGGATCTTTATCAATCTTTATTAATCTTGATTATGTGGTTTTGAAAATTTAATATTATTATTGATGGTGGGTAAATGTTTGGCATACTCATGGAGTATTGAACGCTGTTAGTTGGGGAGTGTTGATGCCCATGGGGGCTATGGCTACAAGATATTTGGTGGTTGAGAGCGGTGGCGGTGGAGGTTGAGAGAGGTGGTTGGTGGTGGCTTTTAGTGGTAGTTTAGAGAGGTAGGAGAAAGGGGTATTTGTGTTATCTATAGATACATACATATATATAATATTAAATTTTTAAGTTTATTTTTGTTTTATTTGTTAATATATATATTTTAATAAATGGGTATACTAAACTACCTTGTGTGATCTGATTTAGCAAAAAAAATAAATAAATAAATAACTGAGTTAGGTCTAAAGGACATAACGTGCAGGATTTTGAAACATTAAGTATAAAACTCATCAATTTAAAGGTAAAGGACACCGCCTGAAATTTGATACAAAAATAAAGGACAAAACTTGTAATTTACTCTTCTTCTTTTTAACTACTTCTTTTTTAAGTGAATTTCAAGGATTGTCTTTTATCTTTATACCTATTTTCAGGCGTTATCCTTTATATTCAAAATTGATAAGTTTTGTACTTTATGTTTTAAAATCCATCACGTTTTGTCCTTTAGGCATAACCCAGTTTGTTTTTTCAGTTAAATGTAACCATGTGCAGGTCACGTGAGGGTAGATATGTCATTTAATGTCGCTTTTATTACCCACCTACCACGTGCATATCATTTCCCCCTAATATAAAACCCTAACTTCTAATCCCCCCCCATTTCATCCTTCATCAATTGTTTCTCGAGAGACGTTGACTTCTCAAGCAATGATTTGGCCTCTGTGTCTCTTCTAGTGAAGTTTGCGCGAGGATGATTGAGTCAACTCAGTTTCCAGCTGAGTTACTTTGTCTGTAGAGTCTTGCAGTTGCTGGTTCAGATGTATCTTTTCTTCTTTAAGAGTGGCTATTGTTGACGTAAGCTCGGTTATCTTAACAGAAAACTGTGCGAGTTCTTCTTCCAGTTTCGCGACCAGTGATTTTGATTCTTCTAAGTCGGCCTTTAGTGAAATCAAGTCGTGCTCATATTCTGCCTGAGAACTCTGAGATTCAGACAAAAGAGTTTCGTAATCACTTGACAGCTGGCTGAAACGATCCTCCTTATGTGCTAGTTTGCTTTTTGATTCAACCAAAATTGCATCAAGAGCTTCCTTTTCATTTCTTGTTTCGGCCAGTTCTTCTTGAATCTCGTGAAGCTTCAGTTTGACTTCTTCCAGTTCAGATTCTTTCTCTTGAAGATCTTCTTTGGTTGATGATTCAGAAGCCTTTTTCAGATTCAGTTCTTCGGTCAGTTCACTTATTTTAGAGAGAGAAAGAGAGAGTATTCAGTTAAATTGAGATTGATGAAGGATGAAATTGGGGGATATGAGAAGTTTAGGGTTTTATATTAGTAGGTGGGTAATAAAAGAGAGATTAAATGACATATCTACCCTCACGTGACCTGCACATGGTCATATTTAACTGAAAAAAACAAACTGGGTTATGCCTAAAGGACAAAACGTGATGGATTTTAAAACATAAAGTACAAAAGTCATCAATTTTGAGCATAAAGGACATCACCTGAAAATGGGTATAAAAAAGGACAATCCTTGAAATTCACTCTTTTTTTAATCATAATCATCAAATTTTATTATCGCTTTAATCAAGTTACATCAAAATAGAAGGACACCAAGCTGCGTCGCCACCCCTTTCTGAATTGCAAATTTTAAATTCCCTCGCCACCTGTTCGGAACCAGGTTTCACCAGACATTTGTCTATTACCACTGGGCTGTAGCCACAATGGCTTTAAGTGGCTAATCCACACACACTTTAAATATATTTTCGAAATGGACGCCATTACATTGTGTCCCCATCTTTGACCTTCATAGTACACAAATCTTGAGTTCTTTCTCATACGTTTTTACTAGAGGAGCATGTCAAAAACATGATTTGTAGACTTGATTGCGTCTCCACAAGCCTCGCAAATCGTAGAGTCCATGTAAACATTCCTCAACACCTACACCATTCTTGAAGGAATACGGTCTAAATCTACTCTCCATGCTAAGAAATTAATTTTCTTTGGCACCACTTAGAACACATGAACAATCTGTTATCATGGTTGAATACTTTGGAATTGACTAATTTCCTAACTAACCCAAACGAGAAGAAACCAGAAGTCCGGAACCATCCCCTATAGATTTTCATTTAAGCATACTCGGTTCGGAATCTATTCACATTTCTTCAACACGTCTATAAATATACTAGAAATGAACACTAATATTCAATGTTGAGGCATGTAAACGAACCAAATAAATAAACATGAATAGAGACATACTTATGTGCATCCATTAAATTTGATCGAACACAATCATTTAATTGAATAAATTTTTGTGTTCATATTCATTCGTTAAAAATGAAATGTAATAGCTCGTTCATGTTCGTTTGTTAAATATCAATTAAAATGAACAGTTTACGAACATAAACGAACTTAAAAAGAACAAACATAAACGAACACAAATGGGTATAACTTAACGAACACAAACAATTTTGATTTTGACGCTGTTAGAGATGGAAGAACATTGAATATAAAAAAACATTTAGGGAGGCGATTTACCATATCCGGTGTAACACCCCAACCCCGCTAGGGCTGACGTGTCACTCTTACAGGTATCAAAACTAAAAACCATTCCATAACATTAAATAAAAGTTCCTAATCACATTTATTACATTACTGAAATAAATAATCGATGCCAGTAACTTCCTAACGCTCCTCACTGAAATCCCAGATCATCCCATATTACCTGTAAAACAAAAAGGAAAAACACAAAAAGAAAAAAAATACGGCTGAGCCAAAAATTGCTCAGTAACGGAGAAATCAACAGTACAAGTAAAGTTATATCTGCGGAAAAAAAAAACATAACAGAAAGACTGAACTGAAACGATTACTGACACGAGTACTGAAAACAGATGCAGACAAAAGACTGATACAAAAATTGATTCACTAACCGATCGGAAGCTTCAACGAAAACTGATACGGAAACAAAAGTCAGCCATACACATAACTGATATCGAACCCAACACAAAACCGTTGTAGAGATTGATACATGGCTGACCACGATGACTAAAATATGTTATCTTGTATAAACGAACTTATTGAAAACATCGTATAAATAATCTAGTATCCGTATAACCAGAAAAGTTTCTAACCTATTATTCGTAGTTTGTAAAATGAAACGTTTAAACAAATCCAAGAAATAATAACTATCGAATATTTTAAACAACGTTTAGTAATGCTATTATTTTTAAAACAAGATACTTGGCAAAAGTATTTTCTTATATTGAGCGTTTGAATTTTATCAAAATAAACTAGTTTTATCACATTTCATAGCAAATCAACATTAGACAAAAAGAACTAATTTTCTTATAATTTAGAAATATAATAAATGTCACAAAATGTATTTCAAATGAAATGCTTATAAAAGTTTCGTAAACTGACATGGAAAGCCGATACAGAATCAAAACCAAATACGTAAGCCTAAACATTTTAAATACCAATAAAAATCTTATAATCTTTAAAAGAAAAGAATTGTCGAACTATTATCTTTAAATAAGTCTTTAGATTCAAATTCATCTATATTAATTAATCAAATTTCATAAGTTATTATTTAATTAATAATAACTATTTGTATAGCTTTGGAGATTTATATATATAATAACCAAAATAATCTAGATAACTTGAGTTTAAAAGTAGAATAATTTAATCTGTACGAAATTTCTTAAACCAATAAGAAAAATGGACACGGAACAAAGATAGAGTCAACGACAAGTATCGACAGACACTGAATCAAATATTGAATACAGATATTGTTGGATACAAACTAAACGTATAAGACGGAATCTAAATCCAAATTGAGACTGATATAGTGATCGAGACAAATATGATACAAACCGGTACAGATACTGAGTCGAAACAGACATAGCTAATACATAACAGAATCGGATACTGAATACAATCAGAAGCATAATTAACCCAATACACGATCGGAAACAAAACCGGATGCGTACAAACATATCAGACATATCAGAACAGAGACTTAACATATTCACATACAGAAACATATACTAACTTACACGACAACTATATATCAACAAAATAAATCGTGTAACACAAAAGCACCCAAAGCCAGAAACAGAAACAAACTGGTATACAGCTAGCTAGTCCATGCACCTATGAGATGGTGAGTGTGGCATTCACCCCTTATTCCATCTCCAGACAAACAAACTCAAACTCGGAGCTAAGATCGATCTATACGCCTCTAGTGGCCAAGGTGCTACACAAGCACGAGCTAGAGACGCCGTGAACTTTGACTACGCACTGTCACGACAAGTGCCATACCGTTGACGCCCAAACGACAAGCCAAACATGCTTGGGTGACAGAGTACAAATACTGAGGCCTTATAAATAATTTATAGGCAACTGGAAATAATACTAACAGGAACATGCGACCATGATACAAGTCTGAGGTATGGCATGCTACAACACACTAACAAACAAGTATACAAATATAATACTGACTCAGATAATATATCACATATCAAATGGATATAGGTATCAAACCATGGCAACCGGACTTTAAAACAAAGACAAAGATCCGCACATAGAGTAATGAAAATAAAATTACACTACGATATCAAGACCTAAGAATTCGTACGCGTAGAAGAAATTGAAAATTATATTACTATTCGTACCAACGAGTAACGAAAATGAAATTATACTATGATGTAAAAGAAACGGAATCCGTACCTTAGTTTAGCGAGCAAGCAAAACCAAATCAAACCGCCCAACACTGACACCCTATATTTTTTTAGTGGATTACATTAATGAAACGCTATGTTGGTTATTTAACTCGTTGACATAACGGTTTCCGACGACATATAGACATCACGAATTGCTATCTAATTACGAGTTCTTTTTCCTTTTTTTTTCTCTAAAACTCATAGTGCCAACAAAATTTGCATTTAGAATTTATGTAAACAAAATTATCAACTAATTTCCTAAGTTATAATTCACTCCAAGCCTTACTGATTTTTATAAAGGAGTAGGTTATAGAAAAAATAACACAAAGCCACATTTGAACTTATATATAAAAGGAATCGGATCTCTCTTTAAAACTTATACATTATTTTAATTTTAATGGAGTATAAGTGTTGCAAGTAATTATTTTGAGTGGATGCATCATCCTTATCATATTTAGGTGGGGTAGCACACGAAAATTTCAAGATATTGAGCACCTATTAGTCAAATATGGTGTAACTTTCTGTACCACCATCTACGTAACATAACATGTCGTCGGAAGCATTGAACAACCGTTCAAATCGAAAGCGAAACTTAAAGAGCATAATTAAGTTTGTTACCTGGTAACAACAACAAGAACACGACAGCGGATATTGTGGTTTGAACCAACGGCGGCAAACTTTGCTTCATGGCGGAACGTGGTGGCGTTACCGCGGTGTGCGGCAGTGGTGACCTGAACCGCGGCGGCGGTAGGCAACAGCTTGTGACAAGCAATCTGATCCGAGGCTAATGTCGGCGGCCATAACAGCTGGCGGCACGTGGTGTAGGCTAGAGAACGATTAAGTAGTGGTGGTTATTGCGGAATGCGATGGCGGTTGCTGGTTCACACAAAAACAAGATGAAGACACGGCGATGATGTGCGATCGATCAACCGGCGGAGGTTCAGAACAGATCAGAGGTGTGGGTGTGGGAGTTCGATTCAAGCACAGTCAATACAATTGACGATTGTGAAACAAAAGTGCAATTGTCGCTGGTTACGAACGAGGATGCGGCGAGGGTTTCATTGTGGTTCCTAGGTTAAGAACAAGCATTTTCTTTAAATAGAGAAGATGGGCAGATTTGATTTGAATTTACAATTCTAACCTTACAATATTAGGCAATTTACAAAACAAACCTTTTAGTTTAGTCCTAAAAAAATCCCTAAACTATCATATAATAACAAAAGAGATGTTATAATTATTAATATAAATATATATAAAAAAATACAATATCATTAACTACTGTTTACTAGAAAATAACGTTAGGAATGTAACAGTAATCAGTTAATCAATTGTACTCATTTGAGATCCGACATCTTAATTCAAAAATTTATTATTTTAGAGTTTTAGAATTTTCGTATATTACACCCGGCATCTTAGGAGGAGAGGAGGAACGCTTCTTAACATACCTCATGGTGTTTATCCTACACACGCACATTGAACTTTTGTTTTAAAAGTTATACAAACGAACATAAATGAATGAACACCTATTGGTGTTCCTTTTATTAAAATCCAAGTTGGAGTAAGGGAAAAAAACTTTTATAAATTGTTAGTCATTTATTTTGCTATGGTTATTATACATGCGCATAAATTATAATCAACCAACTTAGGAGATAATCTATTTGGTATATTCATATCATAGATACATGAATGATGAATGGTTTAGAATACTGTGGACTAAAGGTCCAAATAGCCAAACCACATAGATCATCATCCATGTGATTCACTTAATAAGAAGAGTTAAATGCCATTTTAGTCTTTGTGGTTTGAGCTATTTTGCCAGTTTAGTCCAAAGGTTTCATTTTTAACCTGTGAGTTCAAAAAGGTTTCATAGTTGCCATTTTAGTCCACTGGGTTAATTTCATCCATTTTTTCTGTTAACGAGATGGCCAATTCGGTCATTTTATATGGCTGAATTGCCCTTTTAGTTAACAGATTTACATACAAAATGACCAATTGGCCTTCTCGTTAACAGAAAAAATGGATGAAGTTAACCCAGTGGACTAAAATGGCAACTGTGAAACCTTTTTGGACCCACATGTTAAAAATGAAACCTTTGGACTAAACTGGCAAAATAGCCCAAATCACAGGGACTAAAATGACATTTAACTCTAATAAGAATTTGTAATGTTAGTATTAAGCTATAGGGTAAATTACTTTTTGAGTCCCTGTGTTTTAGTGGTTTTAACCACTTGTGTCCAAAATCAAAATGTTTAACGTCCTGAGTCCCTATAGCCACTTTTCTTAACCATTTGAGTCCAAATTACTAATTCAGTTAGATTATCTCAGTTAATTTTTTTAAAATGACCAAAACACCCTTTTATATTAAAAAATCTTATTTACTCTTGTTATTATAATTACATATACATACAAACACAAACACAGAACAATTTACATCTCTCTTCCTCATCCCACTCTCTTCCATATCTCTCTCACAACCACCACCACCGCCACCATTACCGTGGTTTCAATCGAGCTGAAAATACTAGCATTTTTTCAATCAAGCGTAGCACTAAATATTGCAAAGCATCATCGAGGTAAAAAGGAGGCCCAATTTACAAAAGCCCTTGAGTTTTACATTGATCTTGAGGTGTAATAACAATCTGTTAATGCAGTAGAACAGAGCTGTAAAATCAAACAGTAAATTACGATCGAGAACCAGAATCACTCACCGCCAATCAAAACAGATCTCTCCGATCGTCGTTTACGAATCAAAGTCATTGCAATATTAACTCTCCTCCTCTGTCTCTTACCTTTCGATTTAGGTTTAGGTTTAGGTTTTGGTGACGATCTAGATGTGGTGAGAATGAGATTGGCAAAGTGATGAGGTCTTCGTCGTCTGGTGATGATTCGCTTCTGAAAGTAGGGGACTCCGATGACTGATCCTGCTGTGACTTGGTGGTCCGGTGATGTGGTGACAATGGAGGTGTTGCGATGATCGTCGGAGCAAATTAGGGTTTCGTTTTAATGTTGGGGGTCCGGTGATGTGGTGACGATGGAGGTGGTGCGGTGGTGCAGCGGTTCTAGGTGATGTGGTGGTGACGATGGAGGTGCAGCGATGGTGTAGTCGTGGTGTGATGTTGATGGTGGAGGTGTGGTGGTGGGAGGATGAAGCAAAGAACTTCACTAATTTGAACATAAACAAACACCTTGAAAGCAAAAAACTATATGTTGATCAGTTCTGTTTAGACATAATGGAAAACATGAAAACATACCTGATTGCAGCAGTACAGACCAACAGAGAATCCAGATGGAGACGCAGCAACAGTGTTTGACATGATTGTCATCTTGGTCTGGTTCCTCCTTAGGGTGCAATATAATGATGGTGATGATAAGAAACCGACAAGGGAATCGGTTATGGAGAGGGAGGCGAGATAGATGTTATGTGTTATTAGGGTTTGTGTAATTGTCTAACCCTTTAACGTCCACATTATTCTCCTTATATATGCACCCAGGAGGAAACCCTAATTAATTAATGAGGGTAATTAGGCCCATCAACAATTACCAACTAATTATTTAATATGATTGTCATATATTTTGAGCCATATAATGTAAATGATTATAATGGCTACTAGATGAAATATAAAATAAATATATTTAATCTTATATTTTCCCACTTAGCCGAGTAATCATTTACTATGAGTGTTAGATAAGCCTGATCAGGAGTTAACACTCATTTTAGCCTTAAACAAGTACTATAGTAGAGAAATACAGCCGTTGAATCATTATGCGACTCAGGACCCCCATTAGTCATACTATAGCCTTAATTTAAAACCTAATCGTCATGATCAAAATATGCATAAGCCCTTTGTTTAATTTGTAAGTTTATTTGTCTATATGCCATTATGTCGACTTGGCATATTCTTAGAGACACACAAAATCAAACTGATGAGGAAAATTAACTAATACTTAGTCATTCATAGTACGATATGCAATTGCGCACAGCCATTAATTAATACCCGTCTATGAGCTCTATTAATAAGACTTATGGGTAATAGCCCTTCAGTTATAGGATCCTTAAGCATATCATGAATGTATTCGATACAAAACTTAGTTTCCTCAAGTCGTTCATAAACGAATAATTAATTGCGTATCAAATTTTAATGCAGCACCTCTTGAACTGTTACTGTTCAAGGAATCATGGTAGTTGATTTTATCACACTAAGTCTTCAAAACATTAATTATATGGAGTTAATAAACTTATGAGTCTACTGATAAATTTCCAACAACATTTAGTGACTATATTATGTCGTTATAACTTAGGTTGTTGATATCATTGCATTATGACTCCTCCATGAGATATGTTTTGTCTGCTGACATAAGGATATAGCCGAAATTACATTTTGTCATCTTTGAATATCACAAAGTTAAAGTAATAAACCGGTTTTAATTCTCACTTCTTCTTTAAATTGTAGTCTCTCGTTTCTTTTAAAGATATTGTAATACTCTATTAGATGCTTCACATTAATCTAGACATATCTAGTGTGTTGCAATGTGAGTAATATCTAAACGAGTATAGACTTAAACTTACATAAGGCTTCCAATTAATGAAGCATAAATAAATAATCTCATTTACCATATTATCCTTTGAAGGAGAGCAATATTGTTTGTTACATATGTAAGGACCCATTTAAGGTTAAACTTATGGAACGATACTATTGTCCCATTGGGTCTATCTTGGTACGTTATGATATCTATTACATAAAAGATATCTCTGAGATCTATTATATAAAAGATTGTGTTAACAATGCTTTGACTTATGTAACATATACTTGGCAAAAGAATATCATCTATATAGACAAGTTTATCTTAGTTGCTCCCACTCATTTTGAGGTAAGTACATTAATCCACTTGATTGTTGATGAAAATAATTACGTTAAGATTTCATCACATTATGATGTTTGCATTAACCCGTACATGGATTTTGTTGGCTTATAAATAAAGTGTTCTTTAACCTTCAGTTTGGAACTTTCAGGTTGTTTTACGAACATGTAAATGTGTCAGCCATTTGTTAAGGAAAATTGTTTTTAATGTTCATCTAATGTAGCTTTAAATTATTATAAGCTACTAGAACAGTGATGATCCTCAAAGAAATCTTTGATAATTTATCTCTTCCTAAGTATAACCTTTGACAATCAATCATGCTTTTGAGTGTCTTAACGCTTATATCAGGATTTGGTTTAGTTATGAACACTCTTAGGTAATTCAATCAAATCCCAAACGTTATACGAACACATAAAATCAGTTTTACTAGAAAACTGTTTTATTCCATTTAGAAGATTAAGTGACACTAATGGCTTAATTTGAAGAGATAGGATTAGTAAACATTTCCAAAATCCATTTCAACTTCAGTTAGGGAGGTTATGTAATCATCAAAGTTAGTAGGTTTTTAAACCTAGATGACCTCCTGAGTTGATTATTGGGTTCATTAGAAGTTTCAGTTTTATGGATTAGCTCTTGGTTAGGTTGTTATCATTTTCATTCTAAGTTTGAAAGAGTTGGTGCAGTATGGTGTACAAGAGGTATAATTGGAGTTAAATTTTGGAGTGAAATTTAATGACACTCTTCCCCCCGCCTCTTGTATTCCTTGCAAGTCATGATAAGGACTTTGACTGCGCCCACTGACCTTAGAAATCTTTAGGAACTCAGCATGCTTAGGGTCAATATTTAACGAATAGAGAAAACAAATTAATGACGTTAGTCGTTGTGATCTCTCTTGTTGAGGATTACGTTAGTTTAGGTAAGAAATCTAAGTGTGCCCACAATTAAGCAACAATGAAACTTTTGTAAGAGTAGCATTAGATTTTAATGAGACAAGTTATGATAGAACAGTGTCAAGATGGAGCAGTGTCTTGTAAAAGAGGTGTAAATTGAGGTAATGTGAAATTTTCACTCCCCCACCTCTTGCAACTATTGCAAGTTATTATTAAGACACTTAATGCTCCCACTGATCTTTAATATCTCTAGAAAAGCTACAAGAGAAGATTCAATGAGCTACGTGACGTGGGAACCTATCATATATATGTTAGACTTTATTTGATTTCTTTAATGTCCAGATATCATGAGAAACTTTAGGGACATATTTAATAGAAATCTTATTAAGTATATATATATATATATATAGGGGATGGTTCAAATGAAAACCACTTTTATTGTGAAAACTCGAAAACTAATTAAAAAAAGCCTAAAAAACACACAAAAATTTTTTTTTTCAATTTTTTTATAAAAATCGCTGGTTTTTATATATAAAAAAAAATTTTTCAAAAAAAAAAAATTGGTGTAGTGCACATGTGTAATAATACACATGTGTAGTACACATACACATGTGTAGTATTACACATGTGCACTACACAAATTTTTTTTTTTTGAAATTTTTTTATATAAAAAAACCTGCGAATTTTGGTTTGCAAAAAAAATAATAATAATAAAAAAATTTTTGTATGTTTTTTTGGCTTTTTTTAATTAGTTTTCGAGTTTTCACAATAACTAGTGGTTTTCATTTGGAAGGTCCAAATGAAAACCACTAGTTATTGTGAAAACTCGAAAACTAATTAAAAAAAGCCAAAAAAACATACAAAAAAATTTTTTTTTTAATTTTTTTTTTGCAATCAAAATTTTGCAGGTTTTTTAATATAAAAAAAAATTTCAAAAAAAAAAATTTTTTTTTTGTAGAGTGCACATGTGTAATACTGCACATATGTATGTGTACTACACATGTGTATTATTACACATGTGCATTACACAAATTTTTTTTTTTTTTTTTGAAAAAAAGTTTTTTTTATATATAAAAACTAGCGATTTTTATAAAAAAAAATTGAAAAAAAAAATTTTTTTTGTGTGTTTTTTAGGCTTTTTTTAGTTAGTTTTCGAGTTTTCACAATAAAAGTGGTTTTCATTTGAACCATCCCCCATATATATATATATATATATATGATAGGGATCCTAAGAGAAGTCCACCCTATTTGAGAAACCTGAGAAGCATTCTGGACCACACATTTTGCTAAGCTTTTCGTAATATACACATATGTATAGTTTAAAATTGACTATATACATATGTGTATAATTCAAGATTTGACAATATACATATATGTATATAGTCAATTTTAAACTATATATATGTGTATATTACGAAAAGGTTAGGGAAAATGTGTGGTCCAGAATGCTTCTCAAGTTTCTTATTTAGACTAGTGCTTCTCACATGATCCTAATCCTATATATATATATATATATATATATATATATATATATATAGATTTCTTCTAAGACCGTGAGCCATATGCGACAAAATTTAGATACAAGTTGATAGTCTTTCAAATGATAAATGAATTACGTCTGAATATTCCATTTGGAATAAGTTCCACGAATGTCAATGAATGACTTATGATGGACCCATACTTATTCCTTAAGCCAAGTAATATTTAGGGCTGTAACGTCATGATTTAAAATCACTTAAAATGAGATTAGATGAATAATCATCCTCATTAACCATGTCACGATTTCTCATGAATTTTGGTTATAATGGATGAAATTTATAAGTCTCATTTTTTTTCTTTTGTTAAATTCTCATTTACATGATGACAAAAAAATGTGAAAATGTAAGGTATCATCTAGTTTTATCTTAGGAATGTTTCTATCCAGATATTTAGAACAAATAAGATGAGAGTTTAAGATAAGTGTGACTTTATGTTGACTATGCAAACCTCACAATCTTCATAACATAGCCTAAGTAATGATACTGTACTCTGATTAATCTTCAGAATATGTAAGGTATCGAAAAGCGTTGTTAGACGACTGCTTATTATGGTCCTTATAGTCTTAACATTTAATTTTGTCACTAACTCTCACGTTAGTTATTTGTTTACTTTTGGTAAGGAAACGTTTAAAACTAGAGTCAACTAATCATGTGTTAATAGGAATATTAAAGAATTATCAGACTTAAATATCATTAGTAAGTGACTATCTAATTAATTTATCCAACTGTTCTTTAGAATAATGGATAGTCTGGTTGCTTATGCCTAGTCTAATGACATAATTATGCAGTGAGATTTTCCCTTGAAGAACCTTAACGTTGGGATTAGCACTTGTAATTTGTCTATGGACCTTAGAACAATCCTCTCTTAAGGTTTTAGTGGTTGTAAGGTGAATAACATCTTATTTTCCAGTTTCAAACATTTATTTCTTTGTACATATGTTAATTATCAACACACTCGTTATACTTTGGTATTTTTGAGTGTTATAGTTGATTTATAAGGCATCAAATTGTACAAGTGAAAATCTTAGTATGTAATGTACTGGAAAAATGTACTTATTTCCATGCGTAAGCCCTTAACTTTATGGGTCATGGTATTGTACATTGTTATGTATTCATATATACCACTTAGCTTTATAATTTATAATTTTAAATGAAGGCATGCATCTTAGGAGTTCTAGTGATTATTCTACAATTATAGATTAGTCTTAGGAAAGACTTAATCTGGAATAACCTTTTAGTGACAGCACTTATTCTTGATTATCATAAGAGACATCATGTTTGATTTGTCCTATTCATCATGCTCTACTTTTCTTCTGTAGTGCTTTATCCGAAGAGAGCAATAGGATC
Organism: Helianthus annuus; assembly: GCF_002127325.2. Classification (NCBI taxonomy): domain Eukaryota; kingdom Viridiplantae; phylum Streptophyta; class Magnoliopsida; order Asterales; family Asteraceae; genus Helianthus; species Helianthus annuus. The sequence goes on from NC_035439.2 coordinate 16,473,232, forward strand.
ATCGTGTCTTAAGAGATAATCAAGGATTTAATTTAAGAGCTAATTCTTATAGAAACTTTAAGCAAAACATATTAGATTTAGGAATTAGAGTGGATGAGATATAGATTTATAGAAGAAAATTATAGTGAGTAAAATTATGGGTACTAAGAATATGGCAGACGAAATGATCATAAAAATTAATTGAGGATCACTAATATAAGGACCATTGTGTGAAGAGGTTGTGATATGTCTATTACTAACATCAAAATAATAGACTATTTAAAGTTCTACTTAAACGAAGACAAATCAGCTTTGGCCAGAAGTGTAATCGTTTAAGCATGTGTGGAAAGTGGTTGTAACAAATCAGCTTTGGCCAGAAATTGAGACAATCACTTTAGTTATGCACTTGTTAAGTATGCCATCTATGAAGGAATTAAATCAGCTTTGGCCAGATATTAAGACATTCATGTTTATGATGCACACTTAACATAGCTTTCGTAATACTTGAATGATAAGTAGATGCATCAAATCAGCTTTGGCCAGAAGTGATACATCAGAAGCTCATTCAAGTTAAGCCATTTTGGTTTTGTAAAACATTATTTGATCCTCATTAATTAACTAAGTAATTACAAAAACCAATTATTTAGTAGCAAACCACCTGTTAGCGTGGATCGAACTCCGCGGTGAGTTCGCTGAGGGGTGCAGGGGGACAGCGAGCCCCCTGCACGGGGTTTGGGGCGGAGCCGCGAGCTAAATCTTAGTTCACATTAAACAGCCCAAAATAATGAGGTTTCGAGTGAGATCTCGACTCAGTTATGATATCTCGAGTGAGATCTCGAGTCGATTATGAGGTCTTGAGTGAGATCTCGAGTCAAGTCTCGACTCAGCTTATAACATTATGAGGTCTCGACTCATTAATGGTCTCGAGTCGCAACCTCAGTGTCTCGAGTCGTAATCATGGTCTCGACTGCTGTGAATTATGAGATCTCGACTCCTTATGAGGTCTCAAGTCGCAACCATGGTCTCGAGTTGTGACAGATTTAAGCCCTTAGTCGAAATCTTAGTGGTCTCGAGTCGAGACCTTATGATCTCGAGTCGAAATCGTTGTCTCGAGTTATAAACATTTAAGAACACTTATGATTTCGAGTCGAGTTCTTGTGGTCTCGAGTCGACATCTTTGTCTCAGGTGGTTAAAATTTATCTCGAAACTTCTGTTAACAGCTGTGAATGTGAAAACATAACTGAAAATTCGAATTATAAAGGATTTTGAGATATGGTTTCCTGTTTTAATGATGATCTAATTTGTCAAAATATTTCAAAAATTTTATATGATTATCAATTAACAGTTTTCGAATAAACTTAGATGATAAAATTGGATCAAACAGGAAAAAACACTCATCAATCCTAATTACATTCCAAAACATAAAGGAATTTCGAATTTTCCTAAGAACATGATGAACCCTAAAAAATTTAAAACATGATTCTAGAACCCGAAACCTGAATTTTAAGGCTTCTAAAACAGATTTCGGATTTGTTGATTTTAACCATTATGATTTCGAGTCATTTATATAACATTCTTTTTCCGAAAAAAAATGATTTCGGCACATCAGACTCGAAACCGGCTGATTGTGATTATGAAGTTGTTCAAAATTTATGTTATCATGATTTCCGAAACACTGACTCGAGAACAAAGTTTCGAATTTTATTAAACTTTGAAAATTTATGTTTTCCAGATTTCAATCCCAGAATAATGGATAGAATCAGAACTGATTTATCAACATATGCTCTGATACCACATGTTGATCAGTTCTGTTTAGACATAATGGAAAACATGAAAACATACCTGATTGCAGCAGTACAGACCAACAGAGAATCCAGATGGAGACGCAGCAACAGTGTTTGACATGATTGTCATCTTGGTCTGGTTCCTCCTTAGGGTGCAATCTAATGATGGTGATGATAAGAAACCGAAAAGGGAATCAGTTATGGAGAGGGAGGCGAGATAGATGTTATGTGTTATTAGGGTTTGTGTACTTGTCTAACCCTTTAACCTCCACATTATTCTCCTTATATATGCACCCAGGAGGAAACCCTAATTAGTTAATGAGGGTAATTAGGCCCATCAACAATTACCAACTAATTATTTAATAGGATTGTTATATATTTTGATCCATATAATGTAAATGATTATAATGGCTACTAGATTAAATATAAAATAAATATATTTAATCTTATACCATAATATCTGAAAACAATGCTGTTGGAACTTGGAGCAAAACTGGAATCTTGAATAAATGAATAGATATACTGGGATTTTTTAGTGGATGCAGACATTCCACATATTTCAAGCAATGAATTTAGTTTTTCAATTTATTTAGTATATTGGTTTAATTAACAACAGTGAATGTTGCAGTTTCAGATAGAGAGAAGGGAGAAAAAGATAATAAATTACTTTTTATAACTAGGGGTAATTTAGTCATTTAACAATAGTTAACCAAAAATTTCTAACAGTGTTAAAAATTTGGACTCAAATGGTTAAGAAATTTGGCTATACGGACTTTGGGAGTTAAACATTTTGATTTTGGACTCAAGTGGTTAAAATCACTAAAACACAGGGACTCAAAAAGTAATTTACCCTAAGCTATATGTTTTATAAATTATTATATATAACATTTACTAGGTTAATTACCTATGTATTAAACAACTTGAATGCATAATACATATAATTAATATCCTAGAAAATATAGGCTTTAGATGAAACTACATACAATATTAAATAAAAAAATACAATACTAATTAGAATTAAAACTTATAATCTAATTATAAATGAAATTTCATATTACACTAAATAAAGAAATTAAAATATAAATGAGATTTCATATTACATTAAATAAAGAAAAGGCTATATTACATTATAGTAGTAACTCTCGCGCGTTGCGGCGAGTGCATCGATTTTGTTGCCTCGTGGTTGTTGTTGGGATTTCTGGTGTATATATGGCGTTTATGGGTTATTCGTTATATAGTGACTTATAATGTAAGTAGAAACTTGAATTTGCATAGGTTCACCTTATGCCCAATAAGATAGAAGACAAAAACCACTTGTGATGTTTTGTCTATAAACGGGTTAATTTCAATTTGTTTTATCCTAACATACAATACAACTGGAAAAAAGTACACATTATACCAGAATAGCCTTCAAACCATTAATAATCCAATTCTCAGCACCTAAATAGCCTTCAAAGTTCAAACCATTAATATTCTAAAAAATCACCAATTAAAACCTTATTAAAAAGCAACTACTTTATGCATATGGTAGTTGTACCATTGGCTTTGGGAGTTTTTTTAAAAAAATTGGATTTTTTCTTTCTAACCCTAAAGTTTCAATCTTTAGCAATTTAAGTCTAAAGTTTCATTCTTTGGTAATTTAAACCCTTTGATTAGTTTGATTTTTCACTTATAATTCAAAAGTTTCTATCTTTTGCAATTTAACCCCTTTTATTCTTTTTACTTTTAACCCAAAGGTTTTCATCACTTGCAATTTAACCCTAACACTTTTAACTTTCAACTTTCGTCACTTATACTTTTCATCTTTCGCAAGTTTTTCGTTTAACGTTTTGTTTTAAATTTTCTGAGTTAACACGCCACAATGTGCATGTGGGGTTCAACGTTATTTCATCTATTTTTTCCCGTTTTACATGCCTGTCGCAGCACGTCTATTTTCCCTCATTTGATAAGTCTGTCGCAACGCGCGGGTCAGAGATCAACTTAGTTATTTTTTTTATGTTTTACACATAGGTTCGCAATAATGTAAGAAATATTTGACTTTCATCTAATATAATATATAACTAACGAATCCCCGCCGCATTGCGGCGGGTGATAATTCTAGTTGTACTAAAATTTCATTTGACACAAAACTAAAGGTAATTGTGTATTGAATGAATAATGTATACAACTGAACCCTCCTCTTATACGGAGGAGAAAGCTACAATCACGGATACAATTTAGGATACGGTTTCCTACTACACAATATACTTAAATAAATGCACAATATATACTCTAATTTATATATTCTAATACTCCCTTTCAGTGTGAACGGGAGATGAAACAGACGCTCAGGCTGTCTCGAAATGTTTGGAATAACTGTCTGGACAGCCTTTTAGTGAATATATCGGCAAACTGAAAAGTTGAAGGGATATGGAGAACACGAATGTGACCAAGCCGGACCTTTACCTGAACAAAGTAAATGTGACAGCCCTCACAATTACAGGTATCCGTACAATTAATTAATTTTAATTACGTGCTTAATGACTTTGCTGATTACAACTGATGACGTAAACTGCTTTCTGATTTCTGTTACATACATACATGTGCATCATATTTCATACTGTCACCCCATTTATTACACACAAAATTTAGTGACATACTTGATGCACAAAGCACAGTTAGCACACTGAGCGGATAATTCAGAAACATGCTGACAATGCCAGCACATAGACAGACAATGTTTGAGGACAGTATGAGCCAAAGACAAGGTACAACACTAGTATGGAGTGTAGGGAAGTGAGGACCATAAAATTGCGTCACTAGGTGATAGTTAAAGTACCGGGAAGTGCCTAAAACCCACTAATAATGCAGAATTCTGCATTATTTATCAGAAATTCAGCATTTAACATGCTAGTAATGTCACACCCCGACCGCGTATAACATGCAACCGCGGCGAAAACGTCGGGGAGTGTTGAGACAGAATTATTTGTTTCACAACCATGGCATACAAAGTTATATTTTATTTATCAAACAAAAGTGTTACATTGTCTTCAAACAGGAAATAAAGAGTTTATAACATAATTAAACTAAGTCTATCTTCGTTTTATGTCTCTAAGGCACAGGTCCGCCCTAGTATCACAATCATCATCCTAAGCGATAGCTCCTGAAAACACAAGTGAAAGTAGGTACGTCAGCATAAAAAGGCATGTGAGATACATAGGTTTTGTGAAAATTGAATTCATGACTTATGATTGAGAAAATGTTTAGTCATGAACCTTGTAATTTGCTTTGTCTTGTAAATCCATTGAAAAACGATAAGATCAGATGATATGTATAATTAAATGTAAGGTTAAATGAATAACCTAGAAAAATGAGTTTGTATAAGATAAGTTGTTTGTAAAAATAATGTCTTGTGAAGAATATGTTATTTGTGTAAAACGTAATATGTCTAAACTGAAATGATTTAAATAATGCTACGATAGCTAATATTATACAAACACTTATATATAGGAAGTACCAGCGGCATATCCACCATGTTTGTATCATATTACATACGCCAAGTTACTCAAACCATTTACCCAAACCAACCACCAAAGTAAATTGTTCATATATAAATCAATTGTCAAGTGTTATTGTGTAAACCATATCAAAATGTCCATGTCTAATGTAAACCACCAAATGTGTATATCAATGTCAAATTGTTTATGTTTAATGTAAATCATTGTAATGTGTATCCAAAATATCATGTATGGCATGTGAAAATATATCAATTGGGCCATAGGTGAAATGCACAAAAACAGGGTATTGAATTTAAACATAGTTTAAGTCAAAGTTATGTTTTGTGGAACAACTACATGCTATACTGATACAAACATTTATGTGGTATTGTGAAAATTCATACATTCAAGCCTTTGTGACTGTGGTGATAGACCTTTAAACAAATTAAAGGTCTATATGTGTTATTGTTTATCGAATTCGGTCATTCCTTCCAATCCAAACAAACCTGAGATTTCAGGAATGGGAGTTGTCAAGTCCTATGGTACCATTACCTACTAACGAGTGGCGTAGCTAATGTTAATGAATGTACATTGTATCATTTGAACAAACCAAATGTCATACCAAAATGTAAGCATGTGATGAATAATTGTACTAAGTATGCACACAATGGGCATACATAGCATAAAATGTAATGTAAAATAATGTACTAAGTACGCACACAATGGGCATACATAGCATAAAATGTAATGTAAAGTAATATACTAAGCATGCACACAATGGGCATACATAGCATGAAAATGTATTGTAAATCGATTGTACTAAGTATGCACACAATGGACATACATAGCATAAACACAATGAAATCATGTACTATATATGTACTAACGAACATAATAAGCATATGATATGAAAACATGAAAAGCATGAAAGTAACAAGTAGGCACATGTGTTTCACCCCAAAACAGTTTAGAAAACAGTAAAAGATGGGGTTCAATGTACTCACCTGAGATTGCTTTGAAGTTCTTGTATAACAACCAAATAATGCTAGAGATCACGGATATCAAACGGCACCTAATATAGGTAACTACGTTAATATACCGGACCTAACTCGGAAGATCGGATAGTATGCGGGTTCGTAAACCAAACGAGTATGGAGACTCGTGTAATATGGTTTAACAAAGCCTACATACTAAAATGAAATCTAACCTAAGTGCTTACGACCCATTACGACCCGTTTAGGTAGCTTATGCTACCTTAACGCGTCGTTCGCGTAAAACGCGTTTGGAGCGCCTAACGTCATGACCATAAGGTATAACCTCGGAAGGTTATTCCCTATACAACTATGGTCACCTAATGTGTTTGGTCGGATCCTAATGATCGATCAAATGGGTCGGGTTCGAATGTATAAACGATTGTTTAGATCGCTTACCTTACGACCCCATATAAGCACTATACTAAAAGTGATGAGCTAAGCATGTTAGAACATGCTTAACTAAGTTTAGAAAACAGGTTTGGTATCAAAACAAACGGTTTTGATACCCACGAGTAGTTTGGTTACAAAATACGCAAGAATGCGCATTTTGGCCGAAACTACGACTCATTACTGAGCCTAGATAGCGTGGTAATCAGTAGGTATAGTCACTATGGACTATAACCATCGTGATCACGCTCACGTTATGAAGTTCAAACGAACTTCGGGTTGACCATAGGCTGGTCAATGCAGAAAGTCAAACATAGTTTGACTTTAGGACTAGAAAGCGATTAAAAGAACGAAAGAACACTTACGAAGGGTCCCCGAAAGCTAATCTCGATCCAGGAGCTCAGGAATGAAGCAAAGGCCTCAACTTAGAGCTTTAGATCAGATTTTTGTGGGTTTTAACCAAAATAGGGGGGTATTTATAGGAAAAGCAAGACCGTTAGGATCGTTTCTTGAATATCATGCCACGATCTAATCCGTACACTTGTCGCAAAGTTGTGGTGGCTTATTTTGCCCCCACCATAGGGTTTTGACAAGTGGCATTGCCCTTTGGAGGTTTCTAAGGGCTGTTTACAGCTGAAAAATGACTTTTGCTGATTAGAAGGGCCTCGCGTGACGCCAAGGGGGCTAGGTGTCACGCTAAGGTCCCCCTGTTCAGCAAACACTTTCCAATGTTTTCATTTCAGTACCCGTTGCGTATTAAGGCCATTTCCGACATGTTTAAGGCTCGTTAAGCCATTTTCAAGGCCCTAAAATGATGCCTAAACATTGTGGACATGAAACATGCTCAAAAATATGCCGGATGTTGGCTCGTTTAGTCGTACGATCGCGATGTTCGGTTAATTACGACGGAATGCGCATAAGCGCGAAAAACGATCCAAATTGCGCGATGAATGGATTTTTCTCATGCCAAACACTAAGGCATAATATTATGATGCTTATATAAATTTTTGGATGTCCGGATGTATTCAGAACGTAAGTTATGCGCGAAAGTGCAAACTTATGCACTTTTTGACACTTTTAGTCCCTGAATGATCCAAAAGTTTATTTTAGCATACCGAACCCCTCAAAGCCTATTTCTAAGCTATATAAAGGATATTTATGGTATGTTTAACTTATGGACATGTTCCGGAATGTCTGTTTTAGTATGAATCGTCATACTTTTGCAGTTTGTCAAGTTTAGTCCCTGTAAGCGAATTAACTTGTTTTTGCCATACCAAAGCCTTCAAAACTTATTTCTAAGTTATGTAAAGGTTATTTAAGGTATGTTGAGTATATGTTGATGTTCCAGAGTATTTGTCGCATTAATCTGAGTACGTTTACACACCAGTTTGCGTATAATTCTCTAGAAAGCGATGTAGAGTTTAAAATTGAACAAAAGTCAAAACATGAGAAATGTAAAGCATAAACAAACAAACATTGGGATCAAATAACTTTGTTTTATTGATAACTAAACTGTTCACAATGATTTCAAGCACAAATGTTACAGTCTCCCCTACTTGTGGAAATTTCGTCCCGAAATTTATTTAGAGGAAACTCGTGGAAAAAGATGCGGATACTTCGCCTTCATTTGATCTTTGCGTTCCCAAGTAAACTCGGGTCCACGTTTAGATTCCCAGCGAACCTTGACCAAAGGAATGCGCTTGCGTTTAAGCCACTTGACTTCACGTTCCATGATTTCCACCGGTTTCTCAACAAATTTCAGTGTTTTATCAACACGAATTTCGTCAAGCGGTATGTGGAGGTTCTCATCAGCTAAACACCTCTTGAGATTGGACACGTGAAAGGTTGGATGAACATTTCCAAGTTTAGGAGGTAACTCAAGTCTATAGGCTACTTTACCGATTCTTTCGACGATCTTGATTGGTCCAACGTATCTAGGTGCAAGTTTTCCTTTCTTTCCAAATCTGATCACACCTTTCCAAGGTGAGACTTTGAGTAATACACGATCACCGACTTGAAAATCCAAGGGCTTGCGTTTTAGGTCCGCGTAACTCTTTTGACGGCTTCTAGCTGTCTGAAGGTTATCACGAACTTTCTTAACCTTATCTGTTGTCTCTAAAATGAGGGCAGGTCCAGTAAGATGAGCCTCGCCGATCTCATTCCAGCAGACTGGTGAACGACATTTTCGACCATAGAGAGCCTCGAACGGACCCATGTTGATGCTGGAGTGATAACTGTTGTTGTAGGAGAATTCAATCAATGGGAGATGTGAATCCCAACTACCACCAAAATCGATCACACAAGCTCTAAGCATATCGTCCAGTGTCTGGATTGTTCTTTCAGACTGACCATCCGTTTGCGGATGATAAGCTGTGCTCAGATTAAGTTGGGACCCCATAGCAGATTGCATGGTTCTCCAAAAATGAGAAGTGAAACGAGCATCTCTATCAGAAATGATGTTCAAAGGAACACCATGTCGAGCTACAATTTCATCCACGTAGATCTTAGCAAGTTTGTCAGCCCAAAAATCCTCACGGATTGGCAAGAAATGCGCTGACTTAGTAAGACGATCAACAACTACCCAGATGGCATCGTGACCTTTCTTTGTGCGCGGGAGTTTAGTAATGAGATCCATATTAATGTTTTCCCACTTCCAAACTGGGATCTCTGGTTGCTCCAATAAACCAGAAGGACGCTGATGTTCAGCCTTAACCTTAAGACAAGTAAGGCATTTTGATACATATAAGGCGATGTCTTTCTTCATACCAGGCCACCAATACTGAATACGAAGATCCTTATACATCTTATCTGAGCCAGGATGAATAGAATAACGAGACTTATGGGCTTCATCCATAAACAAGGTACGAAGATTATCTTGGCTCGGGACCCACAAACGGTCCATGAAGTAATACGATCCATTGTCCTTCAGTTCCAGATCAGGCGTTATGTGGTAGGGAAATTCCTTATCCATCAAACCTTGTGAAACACAAGATTGTTGAGCCTGAGAAATACGGGCTTGGATATCGGATTGAGCTTGAATATCAGATTGAACACGAACGCAATGAAGCTTAGTACGTTCCTTGCGACTCAAAGCATCGGCTACTACGTTCGCCTTACCAGGATGGTAGCGAATCTCGCAGTCATAGTCGTTTAGAAGCTCCACCCAACGTCGTTGCCTCATGTTGAGTTCTTTCTGATTGAAGATATGCTGGAAACTTTTGTGGTCAGTGAAAACCACACATTTTGTACCGTACAAATAGTGTCTCCAAATCTTAAGAGCGAAGACAACTGCACCCAACTCAAGATCATGAGTGGTGTAGTTCTTCTCATGTATCTTCAACTGCCTTGATGCGTATGCTATGACTTTGTTTCTTTGCATCAGGACGCAGCCAAGACCTAATTTAGATGCATCGCAATAAACGACGAAATCATCATTGCCCTCAGGCAAAGTTAGAACAGGCGCGTGGCAAAGTTTTTGTTTTAAAGTCAGAAACACTTCCTCTTGCTTGAATCCCCAATCAAATGGCTTGTTCTTCTGAGTTAGAGCAGTTAGAGGAACTGCAATCTTCGAGAAATTTTCTATGAAGCGGCGGTAATAACCCGCTAAACCAAGAAAAGAACGAACTTCAGTAGGAGTAGTAGGCGTATCCCAGTCCTTAATCGCACTGATCTTAGAGGGATCTACATGAATACCTTGTTCGTTGACAATATGTCCTAAAAGTTGAACCTCTTTAAGCCAGAATTCACACTTGGAGAATTTGGCGAAAAGTTGCCCTTTCTTTAGGAGTTCCAGAGTAAGAAAAAGATGTTGCTCATGATCAGCTCGCGTCTTAGAATATATTAAAATGTCATCAATGAAAACGATGATGAACTTATCCAAATAAGGCTTGCAGACCCTATTCATCAAGTCCATGAAAACAGCAGGAGCATTAGTCAAACCGAATGGCATGACTGTGAACTCATAATGCCCATAACGAGTGCGGAACGCTGTCTTGGGAATATCTTCTTCATGCACACGAAGTTGATGATATCCAGATCGCAGATCAATCTTTGAAAAATAAGAAGCGCCTTGCAATTGATCAAAGAGATCATCAATGCGAGGTAGGGGATATCGATTCTTGATGGTAAGCTTGTTAAGCTCACGATAATCGATACACATCCTAAAAGATCCATCCTTCTTCTTGACAAAAAGAACAGGAGCACCCCAAGGTGAAAAGCTAGGACGGATAAAACCTTTGTCAAAGAGTTCCTGAAGTTGCTTAGACAATTCTTGCATCTCAGATGGTGCAAGACGATATGGAGCTCTGGCAATGGGATTTGCACTAGGTACGAGATCAATACGGAACTCGACTTGGCGTGCTGGGGGTAGACCAGGTAAATCTTCAGGGAATACCTCAGAATAATCCCGAACAACAGGAATATCTTGAATAGATTTACCTTTGCCCTTATCTGCTACAACATGTGCCAGAACGCCACATAGTTCTTTCGTAGATACTTCAGAGCTTTAAAACAAGACATGAGTTTTAGACCACCAGCAGGTTTCTCACCACGAACCTGTAGGATCTCACCTGCCGAAAGCGGCATACGAATGATCTTCTCGAAACAAACTATCTCTGCATGATGCTTGGCTAACCAATCCATACCCACAATTACGTCAAAGCTTCCAAGTTGCATAGGCGTGAGGTCAATGGGAAAAAGATGGTCGTTAAGGTTCAATTGGCAGTTGCGGAGAACAGAATTAAGAACAATGGGTTCACCGCTCGCCACTTCTACTGTAAATGGTTTACCTAGTTTCGTTCTAGACACGCGAAGCAATGGTTCAAAAGATAACGACACAAAACTCTTATCGGCACCCGAATCAAAAAGAACAGATGCTGGCTGATTATTAATAAGGAACGTACCGTTCACCACATTATCATCTGCTTGTGCCTCTTGTGCGTTCATGTTGAAGACTCGACCTCGAGCTTGAGCCTGATTCTGATTTTGGTTGGCTAGCCTTGGGCACCGGTTTCTGTAGTGGGTCAGATCCCCATAATTGTAGCACGAACCAGGAGGAAAATGAGGTCGTGCAGCTTGACCTTGTTGCTGAGCAAGAGGCTGAGCAATTTGTTGAACCGGGTTCTGAACTGCCTGATTCTGAGCAAAACGGCAAACACCAGCAAGATGACCTGGCTTCCCACAGTTAGTACAGATACGGCACAGAAATTGAGGCTGATGGTGACCGTTGCATCTATTGCACAAAGGTGCATTCCCTGCATAAGGTTTCTTCGCTGGAGGCTGTGTGGGTTGGTTGGGAGCTGCCTGGTTAACCTGGGCAGTGACAGCAAAATTTTGGGAAGCCTTACGCTTCCTTGACCCCCTTGAGGAACCAGAATCCTTTCCCTTCTTGTTTTGACCTTTCTTGCTATCTTCGTTGACAGCTGCCTGCTTCTTACCCTTGTCACCCTTTTTGTGCAGCTTTCCCTTTCGAATCTGCGACTCAGTCAGTGTCGCTGATAACTCGATCGCCTGACGGAGTGTGGTAGGGTTACTACCAGTAATGATGTCTTGTACCGAGTCAGGTAGGCCGTCGGTGTACCTTTCGATGGCTTTGTCGAGTGGGGCAACCATTGTCGGGCAAAGCAGACTCAACTCCTCAAACCTATCAGTATATGCCCGGTGCTCGCCACTGTATTGTTTTAAGTCATCAAACTCTTTCTCCAAAGCTCGCTGTTCATGACGAGGACAGAACTCCCTCATCATAAGGGCCCTAAGTTCAGCCCATGTCTGAGCTAGAGCAACTTCTGCACCGCGATCCCTCATAACCCCGTTCCACCACGTATGAGCCCTCTTCTGAAACACACTCGAAGAAAACTCGACCTTGCGATTGTCAGGACACTGCATGTGACGGAAAGTATTCTCAATGCTCTCGAACCATTGAAGAAGCCCAGTTGCTCCTCAGAACCACTAAACTTGAGTGGTTTAGCCGAGTTAAAATTCTTGAAATTGCATGGAGCATTGTTGTTGTTGTTGGCTTGGTTCCATTGAGCAAAGAGATTTGGGAATTGAGCAGCCATTTGTTGTGCAATAATTTCTGCCAGTTCGGCAGTCGCTATCTGGTTTTCGCGTCGAGGAGGCATTCTAAAAGAGGAAAACATGAAAGAAAACGAGTGAGATGATTGGATGAAGAGAATGAGGTGAATCAATTTCAACAAAAGCAAAGATGGTGGTTATGCATCGCAAAGCAAACAAGCGACACACAATGTCTAATCAAAGTAAATGGGTCAAAAATAATGTATCGCGAAGACATGTTCGCCTATAAGTGAACACTCACCCCAAGAGTTCCCAGGTAAGAGTGACTGGTCCGATTATGTGGATTTGTACGAACACTCTAGCCTTAGATAGAAAACTCAGGGTACAGGCATTCACTCTTCCAGTTTGCACGTGTTCACACTATTAAAACCCAAAACTTTGACGAGATTTTTGAAAATTCAAAAGGGTTCAAAACCATATAACAGAGGGTTCAAAACCTAGTAATCAATCATCCTAGAATAGATGATTAATTTTCAAAGCGGATTCGGAATCGAAGTTCTCGTTGTGGTTATCACCTAAGGATAGGTGAAGTGCATGTTTTAAAATCTAAACACAAGATAACTTGTGTTAGGGTCCTAGAAAGTTATAGTCTAGGTTAAAGCATTACTAATAACCTAATTCCCTATAACCATTGGCTCTGATACCAACTCTTCTGTCACACCCCGACCACGTATAACATGCAACCGCTGCGGAAACGTCGGGGAGTGTTGAGACAGAATTATTTGTTTCACAACCATGGCATACAAAGTTATATTTTATTTATCAAACAAAAGTGTTACATTGTCTTCAAACAGGAAATAAAGAGTTTATAACATAATTAAAGTAAGTCTATCTTCGTTTTATGTCTCTAAGGCACAGGTCCGCCCTAGTATCACAATCATCATCCTAAGCGATAGCTCCTGAAAACACATGTGAAAGTAGGTACGTCAGCATAAAAATGCCTGTGAGATACATAGGTTTTGTGAAAATAGAATTCATGACTTATGATTGAGAAAATGTTTAGTCATGAACCTTGTAATTTGCTTTGTCTTGTAAATCCATTGAAAAACGATAAGATCAGATGATATGTATAATTAAATGTAAGGTTAAATGAATAACCTAAAAAATGAGTTTGTATAAGATAAGTTGTTTGTAAAAATAATGTCTTGTGAAGAATATGTTATTTGTGTAAAACGTAATATGTCTAAACTGAAATGATTTAAATAATGCTACGATAGGTAATATTATACAAACACTTATATATAGGAAGTACCAGCGGCGTATCCACCATGTTTGTATCATATTACATACGCCACGTTACTCAAACCATTTACCCAAACCAACCACCAATGTAAATTGTTCATGTATAAATCAATTGTCAAGTGTTATTGTGTAAACCATATCAAAATGTCCATGTCTAATGTAAACCAGCAAATGTGTATATCAATGTAAAATTGGTTATGTTTAATGTAAATCATTGTAATGTGTATCCAAAATATCATGTATGGCATGTGAAAATATATCAATTGGGCCATAGGTGAAATGCACAAAAACAGGGTATTGAATTTAAACATAGTTTAAGTCAAAGTTATGTTTTGTGGAACAACTACATGCTATACTGATACAAACATTTATGTGGTATTGTGAAAATTCATACATTCAAGCCTTTGTGACTGTGGTGATAGACCTTTAAACAAATTAAAGGTCTATATGTGTTATTGTTTATCGAATTCGGTCATTCCTTCCAATCCAAACAAACCTGAGATTTCAGGAATGGGAGTTGTCAAGTCTTATGGTACCATTACCTACTAACGAGTGGCGTAGCTAATGTTAATGAATGTACATTGTATCATTTGAACAAACCAAATGTCATACCAAAATGTAAGCATGTGATGAATAATTGTACTAAGTATGCACACAATGGGCATACATAGCATAAAATGTAATGTAAAATAATGTACTAAGTACGCACACAATGGGCATACATAGCATAAAATGTAATGTAAAGTAATGTACTAAGCATGCACACAATGGGCATACATAGCATGAAAATGTATTGTAAATCGATTGTACTAAGTATGCACACAATGGACATACATAGCATAAACACAATGAAATCATGTACTATATATGTACTAACGAACATAATAAGCATATGATATGAAAACATGAAAAGCATGAAAGTAACAAGTAGGCACATGTGTTTCACCCCAAAACAGTTTAGAAAACAGTAAAAGATGGGGTTCATTGTACTCACCTGAGATTGCTTTGAAGTTCTTGTATAACAACCAAATAATGCTAGAGATCACGGATATCAAACGGCACCTAATATAGGTAACTACGTTAATATACCGGACCTAAATCGGAAGATCGGATAGTATGCGGGTTCGTAAACCAAACGAGTATGGAGACTCGTGTAATATGGTTTAACAAAGCCTACATACTAAAATGAAATCTAACCTAAGTGCTTACGACCCATTACGACCCGTTTAGGTAGCTTATGCTACCTTAACGCGTCGTTCGCGTAAAACGCGTTTGGAGCGCCTAACGTCATGACCATAAGGTATAACCTCGGAAGGTTATTCCCTATACAACTATGGTCACCTAATGTGTTTGGTCGGATCCTAATGATCGACCAAATGGGTCGGGTTCGAATGTATAAACGATTGTTTAGATCGCTTACCTTACGACCCTATATAAGCACTATACTAAAAGTGACGAGCTAAGCATGTTAGAACATGCTTAACTAAGTTTAGAAAACAGGTTTGGTATCAAAACAAACGGTTTTGATACCCACGAGTAGTTTGGTTACAAAATACGCAAGAATGCGCATTTTGGCCGAAACTACGACTCATTACTGAGCCTAGATAGCGTGGTAATCAGTAGGTATAGTCACTATGGACTGTAACCATCGTGATCACGCTCACGTTATGAAGTTCAAACGAACTTCGGGTTGACCATAGGCTGGTCAATGCAGAAAGTCAAACATAGTTTGACTTTAGGACTAGAAAGCGATTAAAAGAACGAAAGAACACTTACGAAGGGTCCCCGAAAGCTAATCTCGATCCAGGAGCTCAGGTATGAAGCAAAGGTCTCAACTTAGAGCTTTAGATCAGATTTTTGTGGGTTTTAACCAAAATAGGGGGGGTATTTATAGAAAAAGCAAGACCGTTAGGATCGTTTCTTGAATATCATGCCACGATCTAATCCGTACACTTGTCGCAAAGTTGTGGTGGCTTATTTTGCCCCCACCATAGGGTTTTGACAAGTGGCATTTCCCTTTGGAGGTTTCTAAGGGCTGTTTACAGCTGAAAAATGACTTTTGCTGATCAGAAGGGGCCTCGCGTGACGCCAAGGGGGCTAGGTGTCACGCTAAGGTCCCCCTGTTCAGCAAACACTTTCCAATGTTTTCATTTCAGTACCCGTTGCGTATTAAGGCCATTTCCGACATGTTTAAGGCTCGTTAAGCCATTTTCAAGGCCCTAAAATGATGCCTAAACATTGTGGACATGAAACATGCTCAAAAATATGCCGGATGTTGGCTCGTTTAGTCGTACGATCGCGATGTTCGGTTAATTACGATGGAATGCGCATAAGCGCGAAAAACGATCCAAATTGCGCGACGAATGAATTTTTCTCATGCCAAACACTAAGGCATAATATTATGATGCTTACATAAATTTTTGGATGTCCGGATGTATTCAGAACGTAAGTTATGCGCGAAAGTGCAAACTTATGCACTTTTTGACACTTTTAGTCCCTGAATGATCCAAAAGTTTATTTTAGCATACCGAACCCCTCAAAGCCTATTTCTAAGCTATGTAAAGGATATTTATGGTATGTTTAACTTATGGACATGTTCCGGAATGTCTGTTTTAGTATGAATCGTCATACTTTCGCAGTTTGTCAAGTTTAGTCCCTGTAAGCGAATTAACTTGTTTTTGCCATACCAAAGCCTTCAAAACTTATTTCTAAGTTATGTAAAGGTTATTTAAGGTTTGTTGAGTATATGTTGATGTTCCGGAGTATTTGTTGCATTAAACTGAGTACGTTTACGCACCAGTTTGCGTATAATTCTCCAGAAAGCGATGTAGAGTTTAAAATTGAACAAAAGTCAAAACATGAGAAATGTAAAGCATAAACAAACAAACATTGGGATCAAATAACTTTGTTTTATTGATAACTGAACTGTTCACAATGATTTCAAGCGCAAATGTTACAAGTAATGTGCCAAAAATATGGTAGAATGGTCCTGTATGCTTTCCTAAGTGCCGGGAATTAAAAGTGTTACAAAAAGATACCTAAAAGACATTGTACGGAATAACTTAGCACATTAAAGGAATGGTATCTAACCGAACAACCGGACATTACCCGGGACACCAAATTTTCTCCAAAGACATTGTTTAATTATTTCTTGGCTAGTCATGATCCCTGTACACCATAACACCCACTAAAATAGCCACTAACTAACATATGAAATCATATACTTGGATTTGAACTATTATTTACCTCCTATCATTCAAATTTTACAATTAACCCCCCTACCCATTTACGGTCCAAGGGACCCACAAAAATCCCCACCATACTTCCAAGATTTAATTTCATATTTTATTTGATATCTTACTTGATTTAGTGAAACAAATATTGTGTAAGATCATATAAGTAAGGTGCCTTAGATCCTCATCATTCCATATCATCCTCTCACTTCTCAAGATCACCCCAACTCCCTCACATCTCTCTCTCCCTCTCGGCTCACTATAACCGCCACCACCACCACCACCTTATCACCATCACATTCATCCATTTTCAAGCTTGTTTCAAGCACTAGAAGGTGATTAAAGGAACTTGTAGCTTGTGGATCATCAAGGAGCTTCCATCACTTGCTTTCTCACACCATTTTCATCATCTTTTTCACTAGAGATCTTCCCTAGCCTTTGAGCTAGTTGTAAGTTCTTGATTTACCTTTGTTTACTTCCATTTTAATGATTAAAAGTTGTAGTAAGTTGATTATATCAAGAACACTAAAGAACATGAACTAAAAGATTTAACATAAAGCTTACATAAAGAGGAAAACATGATGAAATGTTGTAGTATGATGTTGTTGTGAATATATTGTTGACTTCTTGTTGATTCTTGGTAATGTGATGTTAATCATCATATGAGACTTGTTAAATAATGATTAAAACCATGATTTAGCAAGATTAGGAGGTGATTATGTGTTACATAGAATAATCATCTTCTAAGTTTAAACATGAACTTGAAAGAAAATGATTTTCTTAAAATATAAGTAAACAAAGTAAGTTGATGATCATGTAGATCCGAGATTTACAAAAGACTTTTCTAAACAAACCAAGTTCAAGAGTCGATTTTAAAAAAGATCATGACTTCTACTCGCATTTACACCACTTTTGGTGATAAAATAAGTGTAAGAACGCTTTATTTACAAGAAGAGTTCAAAAGATTAATTTTTGTAAAAATTGTTTACAAGTTGTAAACACTTAACTCTTTTAAGAAAATGATTTTTACAGAAGTGAATGCACTTTGGAAGGTAACTAAGGCCACTAAACGCCTTACCAAGTTACTACGCGTTTTTGTGATATATCAAGTTCATGATTAATATGAAACGCATATAGTTTTTGCTCTTGGTGATGTAAAATTGTTTAAGGATTGATTGTTGATTGATTTTGAAAAGAAAATGATATGCTTAATAGCATGGACACCTCCGTTTTTAGGGGAAACTATGGCGAAATTTTCTAAAATATAAACACTTGGAAATTATTTTCTAACAAGTGTTTACAAATATGTTTTAAACATTTTCTTTCAAAAAATAAACTTCGCCATAGGTTCCGTTACAAAATTTCAAAGTGTCGGAGGTGGGTTTTCGTAAATAAAAGCGGATAAATATATATTTGGAATATATATTTTATACTAAAACGCTTGTGGAAATATATTATCTTTGGGAAAAACATATTTTTTTTGGAATATATTATTTTTGACAAATAGGTTATTATATATTTTTCTAAAGTGGGACTTAGGAATATATAATGTCAAGACTTTAATCACAAAATACCCCCCATCCTTGGGAAGGAAAATACGCATAAAGAATACTTGAGAAGTATGACTACGGAATAGTTGTCTAACTATTATTTCAAAACCTAAAAATATAATTTAAGTTAAAATAATTATTATTATTTTAACAAGAAGTCATAACTTGGAATAATTCCGAAGAAACGTAACTCGAGAACATTAATACTACACTTAAGGCACGGCCCGTTCGTCTAATAGGCATTAGTACGTTGTAGGTCGTCGTATTGCTGACAAAGTCTGAATTACGAGCAGGAGACGCACCACAGTGAGTTCATGTCCCCCTTTTCTTTTAACTGTTTTCAGTTTTATACTTCGGGGTGGAATACATGTTACAATTATTACAGACATTTTATACATGGTATGGTTAGCCTAAGGAGGGTTTACGACTAGATCATGTGAAGGATGGGCACAACACTTAAAGGCCATTAATCCTCGTCGTAGGACCGAGGGACATGAGTGATAGATCTATTTGGGTGTAGCGAGCCCACACCCATGAGGTCGGGGCGGCCCATAGAGGTGACTATGTCTTCCAGCCGGAAGCCCGGTACAAATTTGCTAGGTTTGAGTATTTCCTGCACCTTTTCACACATACCATTGGCTTTGCAACCCATTGGTGATCTGTTTTTCCTTATTGCTACATACCAGGGACATTTATACATATAGACATATTTCAAAGGTTTACACATACTCACATACACATGAACTCGCTCAACTTTTGTTGGTTTTTCAAACTATATGTATTTCAGGGAATTAATCGGATCTGGCAAGTGATGCATGATAAGCTGCGTACTAAATAAAGATGTCATCCAGGGTTGTAGGGTTTGGTAGGTGTAACCCTTTCCTGGACGGGTCGCACGTCTCCAAACCTCGTTTTATTTAGAGTCTTTTGTTGAGTCCTTGTGAACTCATTTTAAACAAGTCATGGTTGTAACTTATTTTGGGTTGATGTTTCAAGACAAACATGTTATGGTATTTTCTAAACTATATTAATGGATGAACATCTTGTGTTTTTATCATATAGCATTGTTATGATTGTTGCTATGGTATTAAGAAGTCACACCAAAATAAACCACGCTTCCGCAAAAGGCAGGGTGTGACAGTAAATGTCGATCTCAACATGCTTGGTGCTGAACTGGGTTCTCCGACAAGTACATGGCTAACACGTTATCACAGTAAACAATGGTGGCACACCGAATGGGAATATGAAGTTCGAGAAGTAAATTGCGAAGCCACGTTGTTTCAGCAACCACATTAGCCACAGCTCTATATTCAGCTTCTGTGTTGCGAGTTAAGAAGGGATTGTAGAGCTGAAGTGGTCGTGCAGTGGGCGTTTGTTGTGGCAGATGTGCATGCTGAGGTGGTGGAAGAGGTGTGGCCTGGGTGAACCGCTGTGCTGGGCCGGTTCGGTGAGGGTGATGGGTTGGTCAGATGGTATTGATGGAGGTGTACTAACTGATGTTGGGGTGGGGTTGGTGTGATGAGAAGGAGGATGGTGCATGGGAGTAGTAATGGGTGTAGTATGCACAAGTGGTGAAGGGAAGTTGAATTGTGTGTTGGGCAGTGGAGTTTCATCTAGAAATTGATAGGCCTTGGCAAAAAAAGCTATTTTCATCTAAGAACACATGTCGCGATATGTGAAGCTACCCGTGTCCAGATCTAGGCAACGGTATCCTCTAAAGTTAGATGGATAGCCTAGGAATTTGCATCTTGTGGAACGAGGGTGGAGATTATGTGGCTGTGTGGCAGATTTTTTTGGGTAGCAAGCGCACCCGAACACACGTAAATGGTCATATGTCGGGTGTCATTGGTATAAGGCATAACATGGAGTGTGAAAATTAAGACGCTTTGAGGGAAGATTGTTATGTAAATACGCCACGGTGTGCAAGGTTTCTGCCCAAAAAATCGGAGGAAGATGAGCATGTATTAGGAGGATATGGATTATATCATTTAGACGATGAATCATTCTTTCGGCTTTGCCGTTTTGAGGTGACGTTTGTGGACATGAGTAACGAAAAACAAGACCATGAGATGAGGCAAAGTTGTGAAATTCAAGGTTGTCAAATTCTCCTCCTAAATGACATTGAAATGTTTTAATTTTAGTGTAAAATTGGGTTTGAATTAATTTGTGAAATTTTGCAAAATTAGTGAAAGCCTCAGATTTATATTTGATTGGGTAGACCCGGACATATTATGTAAAGTTGTCTATCAAAACCATATAATACTTATATTCGGCTTTGCTTCAAATTGGAGAAGTCCATAAATCACAATGAAGGATATCAAATGGTGCAACAGTAAATGAAAGTGAATCAAAAAACGTTAGCCGTTTGCTATTAGAAACATTATACGAATGAGACAAATTGGTTGTTGAATCCTTATTACATGAAATAAACGAACAACTAGAAAGAAAATTTAACACTTGGTGGCCGAGATGTCCAAGAGGATCATGCCACTTATTTGTTGATGAAGCAAGCATAGCAAACGACAGAGACGTGAATGGATAGAGATCACTGCTACTGTCATGGCGTGAAAGAATTGTTCTAGTTTTGAGATCCTTCAAGAAAAAACCATATGGGTCAAATTCAATCGAAACAAGATTATCACGTGTGAATTTTCAAACGGATAAAAGGTTTTTGACAATGTTCGGTGCAAGTTGTATATTTTTAAGCTCAAAGGTGTGATTGGGTGTATTAATGGAACCATTACCTGAGCCCGTTATTGAAAATTTATGGCCATTACCAACGAATATATTATCATTAAAGGATTTAGTCGAGGGAGTGGTGATCTTACTGTAACACCTTTGTTATTATTTTAAAGGTTTTCGTATAAATAACGAAAATAAACATGTAATTACTATTAAGTATCCTTAGAAAATACGAGTTTACTAAAACTTTTACAATTTTAAAAGTTTGAACAACTTAATGTAATTGGATTCGTCGTTTTAAAGATACGACAAAACATCGCGCGGAAGCTTGTATTTTATCGTGTTCGGTTCCTCATCGAGCTTGATCTTCATCCGGGCACTCTTGGCGATCACCTATGATCAAAACCAACTTAAAAGTTAGTTTTGATAGTCAAATATTAAGTTCAAACAAGTACAGGGGTTAAAATGACAAAAACTAAAAAATTTTCCGGAGTTAGGGGCGTCGCGTGATGCCAAGGGCCTAGGCGTCACGCCTAGCCCTTGTTTTCACAGACTGTTGCCTTCAGCTGTTGTTGTACATTCCCAGCTCAACCCGATTTCACGGAAACGGCCATAACTTCTTCGTTATTGATCCATTTTACCCGATTGTTTTTCCTACGCGTCCGTAGTTTAATTCTCCATCTAATGGAGTTAAAATCCAACATCCAACATAAATAAATTTTGAGACTTTCAAGCCTTCGACTCGTTACCTTTTATCAAATTTTACCCGTTTATGCATTTTATCAAACAAACATATTTGTTTGATTCCTACATCACCTACACTTCTTCAAATAAATGTTATATACCATATTAGGTTCTAATTCACAGGTTTATTACACAATTTAAACCCATTTTCGCTCGTATGCTTATTTTGACCCGTTAAGGGTATTTAAGCACTTTCGAGCCTAAAATAGCTTTCGATTGCTTCTAGCATTCCGTTACCACATTTCTTATCCTATAATCTTCCACCCCAACTGTATTTAAGGTAGGTTTAATGTGGTGATCGATATAAACCAAATTTTACCTCTCGAATCATTATTTTACGGCAAAAACTCAAATAGTGCCATTTAGCTAATATAATACCTCTTTCAGCTTCTATACTTATTGTAAGTATTTACCTAGTCATAAAACTCGTTTCCAAACAACCTTTAAGGGTCATTTGTTCCATTTAGCCTACAGGGGCGTTTTGGTCGATTTTAGTCCTTTTATGACGAAGGACTCTCTCTCAAATTATTCGACCAAAATAACACTTTTAACTACAACATAATTATGCATACCTTGCCCGGATCAACAAGTAGACCCGATTTATACCTTGTTTTCATTATCACACCATCAATGGTGATGCAATTATCCGATTGGCTAATCGGTCCTGTTAACATAAGGCTTGACAACCACATTAGTCGCTATTGTCAAATGGTGTTATCACCACCATTCGACCCGTTTGGACTATATGCCCAACGTTATCTATTTAATCAAAAACATCGTTTTTGATTTCCAATTCATACATCCATCCCATCCCGGATTTTATTATCATGCCCCTTTTCTTTTAAACTCTTTTCTTACAAATTCAACCCATTTCGGCTTACGCCATGGGTATTCTTTTAACTTCGATTTACATTAGTCAACACTTGACAAATTTCCATTTTATCCTTTTTATCATGATTAGATTACACTACAAGGTAATCTTAACGGGAATTCATAATTTCTTAAATCATTACATGATTTATTTACCGTTTTGCCCTTTTTGCCATAAACCAAGGTTTTTATCATCTTTATATGTTCTGACTCGTATCGATCGCGTCGGACATCATATTTTCTATATTATCGTTGTCGCATTTATATCGTATAGAATAAAAAAATATTCTACAAAATTGTGTAAATTTCACTTACCTTGCATCCCGAATACGCTTTTTCTTTATGCTTGACTCGTTCGACCCGCTTCCTCCCCAAGCTTCACCTAGCTTGTTAAGCGCCAACTATCATTCATCATTCACAAGGTTGTTAGATTAGTCATTATAAATCATGACTTTCACACCTTATGAATCTTTGACTACTTTTCTTATTGAACTAAATCATAAATCATGAGTTTAAGTCTTGTGTCAAGACCCACTTCAAATCAAGTATGAACTCTTAACAATTCCCCATTTTGTTCAAGTAGTTCATTCATACAAGTTAGTATGGTGTTTATAAACACCAATACATCATCAATTTCATTAAATCATCCAAAAACCCATTTTTCAAGTCATGTATGATCAACACTCAAACTTGGAAATTGTTCAAGTATCTTGCATCAACTATCAACTATGATGATTTCTAGCATAAACATATCCTCATGTTTGGTTCGTTATTAAGTAGGCCACAACCTACTTATTTTCCACAATATTCCCACTTATTAACTAGGTTAAATATTCCTAGTCAACTTAGCGGGTTTGGGAATATTTATGACTAAGTTTATTTTAGGTCCCGTTAACTCGGGCCTTCTATCATTTTATTTCTTAAAAGCTTTTATTCACTTTTTATTTATTATTAAGATTAATTATTTAAATCCTAATATTTACCGGATAAACTTTTTACCACTAACGGTATTTTACCCGTCAGTAATATTAACGTGGTTTGATTACCAAACCCGTTTTTGGGGTGTTACAAGTCTACCCCCCCTTAAAGAGGTTTCGTCCCCGAAACCTTCCTTTTGTAGTTCATTATTGTTAGTATTACCCGAAAAAAACACGGTAATATCTTTTTGATTACGAAACATCTATGTACCTCATACGACATAATGTAACTTGAAATAACGTGATTCCATTATTTCTACTAGTTTAGTTAACTTAGCGATATTCATCGCTTTTATATATTAGCGAACTCTTTGTGAATCCGTTACCTTGACCCGTTTAAAGGTCTTTTAGTGAAATCATTCACTTTTAGCAACTATTTCTTTTGTTTTCAAATTCGTTTATTCGGTTCAGTTACACCGAATCCTCCGCTTACGAACAAACCAAATTTCTCGATTTGAATTGTTGACCTTCACTGGTCTCACTAACTAGACTTATTAGTCCAGTTACTTTTTACCGCTCGCTTGGTTATAATGCGATTCTACTTCACATTACATTTCTTCACCGTGATCGTGTCGCGTCATGTTTAATTTATATATCTACCTTTCATTTTTGAAAAGATCACTTTTCGAATATATCGTCTTGCGCCTATCAGCGTCAAGACTCGAATCTTTCATGCTTACTATTCAAATTCCTATCAGAATTTATGTTTGTAAAAACGTTATTTCTTACTAAAACTGAATTTTAGTTTAACGTTTTTCTCTTTAACTATGTCAATTACTCATATCAAGGAAATTGACAACCCATAATTTATTGTTTTCTGTTCCCATTTTACACGTACATCTTTCATGTGTAAGGTCTCGCGGGCCGTTACTTTCAGCTTATATCCTTTATCTTTATTGACCGAGTTGTCACATGTCCGCTTAGTCTCATTAGTCTGTTAACAGGTTTATCACGTGCTTGTCTTATATTAACAAGCGTTTTGCATTTGTCATGACATTTTCTTAACTTTGAATAGTTTTGCCGGCTAGACTAATTAGCCACCGTCATTTCATACCCCGTCACACGGGTATACTATTTTGCCATCTCCGGCCTTATGTGTGTTTAAGATTTTCTAAACCATCTCATACTACTTATGTTTGTTAAAACATTGCTTTTGACTAAAAACTAAATTTTTAGTTTACGTTTTCTCCTTGTCTTATATCTTTTTCTCATGTCTAGGAATTTTCGTTCTAAGTTTTATTCCTGACCGTTATTATTTTACACGGAGAATTGTAACCAGTTTCCCTTACTTTACAATATTGACCCGTAGGTTTCTTCACTTAGCCTCATGGGCTATTTCTTTTAAATTTTTCACCCTTTTAAGGTGGGATCTCAACAGTTCGTTTGTTTTATTTATGACCCAAGGGTCTTCTCGGTCCCGTAGACCTTGACATTTCTTTGAATCCCGTAGGTTATGATGATCTCATAGATCATCTTTTATTCGTGTCTGTATTCAAATGTATATATGTATACATGTATAGCTTCAAGGCATCCCTTGTTATATTGGAAATCATTTATTTTCGCTTTTTAAACTTTAGTTGACCTTGACCGTAGTCTAAGACTTCATTTGTTTACTTTCGGACTAATCCCCCGACTTTATGACTTCTGACATTAATTACACGTCAGTTCGTTCTACGCCTACCGTTTCTCGGTTCATTCTTATACCTCTTGACAACCCTTTACATTGGTTTGTTAACAACTCACACTTTTATTTATTCAGTCCGCGCCCACTTACATTAGCAAGCGTCATCATTTATTTAATTCGTTTGACTTGTTCATGTGAAATTTCATCACTGGTGAACGTCAAATTTCATTCTTTGTTCGACCCGTTCGACTTTTAACTAGTCGAACGTAATTTTTATCAAAATTTATGTTTGCGAAAATTCTTGTCATCTTTTAGTCATGACTCATATTCCGAGTCTTTTGACTTTCTATTTCGCGTTCCTGTTTCTCAGTCTACGCATGCGTTTTAATCCTTACCCACCAACCGGGTGTTTTACCGAAGTCGTTATTATTGCAACCCTTACGGTATGCATTATGACTTCGTTTCGTTTTTTTTTTATATTCCTACTTTGTTTTCAAATTTGGCGTTTTACAAAATTGGCCCGTTAAGAGTCATATTTTCATTCTCCGGGTTCGAGTGTAAGCACACCCCTCCCAATTGCATACCTTAATCATTTTACATTAATCTTTGTCCGTTCACTCGGGCTCATCATCCTAATGTAATACGCTTCCGTCACCCGGCTGTGCGTTTACATTATTATCAAATATTTTGCTCCTTTGATTCATTTGGGTACTTTTTAAGTTAGTCCCATTCACTCCACCCTTACTACATCGGACATAAATGTGTCCATCATAAGAAGTTCATGGTACCACGTGTTCACTACTTACTTGGCCAGAGCAAGCATTATCAGGTGCACGTTTCAAATTATTGCATAAATAAGTAATATGCAACAAATATATAGAAATTGAAAGTTGCATATGTAGATTGAAAACTTGGAAAAACCTGAATAGAAAACCTATCCGGGATACTGTTTCCAAGAAAAACCAATAGAGGCATTACTTACATGGGGTGTAATGTGAAAATTATAAAAAGGTCATGTATCCCAGGTGTTGATATCAGGCTCTCCTTTTTCCGTTAACCTTGTTCGTGATCGCTACGCGATTTAGATCCTTGATGAGTATGCTTTGCTTGTCATACATCGGACCGTTTCATCCTCATATCCGT
The DNA here is from genome assembly GCF_002127325.2 of Helianthus annuus. NCBI lineage: Eukaryota > Viridiplantae > Streptophyta > Magnoliopsida > Asterales > Asteraceae > Helianthus > Helianthus annuus. The sequence goes on from NC_035439.2 coordinate 16,500,030, forward strand.
AATATGTCCAACTCCCGTCATCTTCAGATGCGAGTGTCCTTCAATTGAAACATTCACAAAAGTTAGTAGTGTCGTTATCAATAATCGCCCGTATTATAATACAAGGCTTTTCCACTATACGTGTCAACACACGTAGTTTCATTGACTATATCTCTCCTTTATCGATTTGATTGATGTATCGTGTATTACACGATAACCCTATGTGTTGTTCTTCAACACTTTAATCATACCCAATCATTACTATATACATGTACTTACCGGATTTGCGATCAAGCCTCGAACCGAACACCAATCTTTATCAAGAGCTTAAGGTTTAAGTCCAAGCATAGCTTTCCCGCCATACTTGAATCTCTTAAACCAAGGCTCTGATACCAACTTGTAACACCCTTGTTATTATTTTAAAGGTTTTCGTATAAATAATGAAAATAAACATGTAATTACTATTAAGTATCCTTAGAAAATACGAGTTTACTAAAACTTTTACAATTTTAAAAGTTTGAACAACTTAATGTAATTGGATTCGTCGTTTTAAAGATACGACAAAACGCCACGCGGAAGCTTGTATTTTATCGTGTTCGGTTCCTCATCGAGCTTGATCTTCATCCGGGCACTCTTGGCGATCACCTATGATAAAAACCAACTTAAAAGTTAGTTTTGATAGTCAAATATTAAGTTCAAACAAGTACAGGGGTTAAAATGACGAAAATTAAAAATTTTCCAGAGTTAGGGGCGTCGCGTGACGCCAAGGGCCTAGGCGTCGCGCCTAGCCCTTGTTTTCACAGACTGTTGCCTTCAGCTGTTGCTGTACATTCCCAGCTCAACCCGATTTCACGGAGACGGCCATAACTTCTTCGTTATTGATCCATTTTACCCGATTCTTTTTCCTACGCGTCCGTAATTTAATTCTCCATCTTATGGAGTTAAAACCGACATCCAACATAAATAAATTTTGAGACTTCCAAGCCTTCGACTCGTTACCTTTTTATCAAATTTTACCCGTTTATGCATTTTATCAAACAAACATATTTGTTTGATTCCTACATCACCTACACTTCTTCAAATAAATGTTATATACCATATTAGGTTCTAATTCACAGGTTTATTACACAATTTAAACCCATTTTCGCTCGTATGCTTATTTTGACCCGTTAAGGTTATTTAAGCACTTTCGAGCCTAAAATAGCTTTCGATTGCTTCTAGCATTCCGTTACCACATTTCTTATCCTATAATCTCCCACCCCAACTGTATTTAAGGTAGGTTTAATATGGTGATCGATATAAACCAAATTTTACCTCTCGAATCATTATTTTACGGCAAAAACTCAAATAGTGCCATTTAGCTAATATAATACCTCTTTCAGCTTCTATACTTATTCTAACTATTTACCTAGTCATAAAACTCATTTCCAAACAACCTTTAAGGGTCATTTGTTCCATTTAGCCTACAAGGGCGTTTTGGTCGATTTTAGTCCTTTTATGACGAAGGATTCTCTCTCAAATTATTCGACCAAAATAACACTTTTAACTACAACATAATTATGCATACCTGGCCCAGATCAAGAAGTAGACCCGATTTATACCTTGTTTTCATTATCACACCATCAATGGTGACGCAATTATCCGATTGGCTAATCGGTCCTGTTAACACAAGGCTTGACAACCACATTAGGCGCTATTGTCAAATGGTGTTATCACCACCATTCGACCCATTTGGACTATATGCCCAACGTTATCTATTTAATCAAAAACATCGTTTTTGATTTCCAATTCATACATCCATCCCATCCCGGATTTTATTATCATGCCCCTTTTCTTTTAAACTCTTTTCTTACAAATTCAACCCATTTCGGCTTACGCCATGGGTATTCTTTTAACTTCGATTTACATTAGTCAACACTTGACAAATTTCCATTTTATCCTTTTTATCATTAATAGATTACACTACAAGGTAATCTTAACGGGAATTCATAATTTCTTAAATCATTACATGATTTATTTACCGTTTTGCCCTTTTTGCCATAAACCGAGTTTTTTATCATCTTTATATGTTCCGACTCGTATCGATCGTGTCGGAAACTCATATTTTCTATATTATCGTTATTGCATTATATCGTATAGAATAAACAAATATTCTACAAAATTGTGTAAGTTTCACTTACCTTGCATCCCGAATACGCTTTTTCTTTATGCTTGACTCGTTCGACCCGCTTCCTCCCCAAGCTTCACCTAGCTTGTTAAGCGCCAACTATCATTCATCATTCACAAGGTTGTTAGATTAGTCATTATAAATCATGACTTTCACACCTTATGAATCTTTGACTACTTTTCTTATTGAACTAAATCATAAATCATGAGTTTAAGTCTTGTGTCAAGACCCACTTCAAATCAAGTATGAACTCTTAACAATTCCCCATTTTGTTCAAGTAGTTCATTCATACAAGTTAGTATGGTGTTTATAAACACCAATACATCATCAATTTCATTAAATCATCCAAAAACCCATTTTTCAAGTCATGTATGATCAACACTCAAACTTGGAAATTGTTCAAGTATCTTGCATCAACTATCAACAATGATGATTTCTAGCATAAACATATCCTCATCTTCACTACACAATCAAAACCCACTTGTCTAAAAGTGGTAAATCATCAAATTATTCAAATCATAGAAATTTTACTTCAAATTTCTACTTAGGGTTTGTTCCTAAGCAATCACACTTCACTAATTCGGCCATAGCCTCTACGATTCGTACATAGATTGCATCATGCAAAGTTAATCGATTTTCACAACTTCAAGAATGTTAGAAATTCGACATACCTTACGATCCCCTTGACTTGGTGACCGTTTCTATGTGTTCAAATCCGAATTTGGCCCTTGTTTGATCCTCCAATTTGAAGATCTTGTTGAAATTAGGGTTTGGCTCCATGGGAGCTTGCTCCTGTCGATTACAGAACACACACATGAAGTGTGTGTTTTGTTTTGATTTTTCTTTTATTTTATAACTTATTAAGTTATCCCAATTTAACCCCTCATGTTTGGTTCGTTATTAAGTAGGCCACAACCTACTTATTTTCCACAATATTCCCACTTATTAACTAGGTTAAATATTCCTAGTCAACTTAGCGGGTTTGGGAATATTTATGACTAAGTTTATTTTAGGTCCCGTTAACTCGGGCCTTCTATCATTTTATTTCTTAAAAGCTTTTATTCACTTTTTATTTATTATTAGGATTAATTATTTAAATCCTAATATTTACCGGGTAAACTTTTTACCACTAACGGTATTTTACCCGTCAGTAATATTAACGTGGTTTGATTACCAAACCCGTTTTTGGGGTGTTACACTTACCCGATTCCGAGGTGAGATGAGATGAAGCTCCCGAGTCCATATACTAAGCCTGGTCTGGGGTGTTCAAGGTGACTACTGAATGAGCATGGCCGAGTTCGGTTGGGTACAAAAGATAAACAGGTTGTTGTGGTGAGTTCTTACCGGCTACTAGTCCACCCGCAAAGTCATTTGGGCGAAAGGCAGCGTGGGCTGAAGGAGGCTGAGCGGGCCAGACCTGATGTGTGTTGGACAGGGCCTGAGTGGGCCACTATTGGGCTACAACAGAAGATGCAATATTGGGCTTGGCAGTCCATGGACTGGACCAAGCTTGTTGGGCCGGATAAGGACAATTGGGCGGCCCATTCCACCAAGGCCAGGCCCTGTATCCCTGCTGTTGCGATACAGATTGCGGCTGAAAGTTGTTGCGATTTTTGGAGTACCTGCCACGTCCATGACCCCCACACCGATTGTTTCGACCATGACCTCGTCCCCTAGACGCCTGAACCAGATGGGGATGATGGAGTGATAGTCATGTTTGGCAGTGGGAACGAGAGAGATTGAAGGTGAAAGGCTGATGAAAAAAAAAACAGGCGGCTAGGGTTCAGAGACTATGGTGCTCTGATACCATAAAGGTAATTGTATATTGAATGAATGAATAATGTGTACAACTGAACCCTCCTCATATAGGGAGGAGAAAGCTAGAATCACGGATACAATTTAGGATACGGTTATTGACTTTCCTACTACACAATATATTTAAATAAATGCACAATATATACTATAATTTATATATTCTAATAAAAACTTGTTACGACCCATTTCATCTCAATCTTGGTAGATGCTTTTCAAATTTGTTTTAACATGTTATACTATCTAATCATCTATCTAAAAAACAATTGCAAACCCCTAATACTAAACTCAACCAAATCGAGCCTTTGGTGTTAAAACCAATTCCGCGATGATCAAATTTATTACTCTCGATTTCCAAACCTTAAAATTTTTGCAAATATAATTCAAAGCTTTGCAACACCAAACTCAAAACCCCTAGTCCTCTTTCCATGTTCTCCACTAACACAACTAAAAAGAATACTCTTTGCACTAAAAATATTTGTATTGTTGTGAAACAAAGACCTATTAACCTAATAGCAAACCATAAGAAAAAGAGATGTAGGGACAAAGAGACTGATATTTTCATTGATAGATATGATTACAATAGTGGTATATATAGGTGTACAAAACTTGGAGGGAAAGCTAATCTATTTTTGGTGTTGATAACCACATTAATAATAAATATATTCATAACACTCCCCCTTGGTTATCAACATAATACGCTTGATGCTACCTCGTTAAAAACCTTGCTAGGAAAACCCGATGGGACAAAACCATAGCTAAGGGAAAAAGAGTGCAGCGTGTAATGCGCATTAGTTCCCCCTGATACTTCTAGATCAGGTATGTTGCCTCATTAAAAACCTTACTAAGAAAACCCAATGGGACAAAACTTAGTCAAGGGAAAAAGAGTGCAACTTGAATAAGTCTCCCCCTCATTTTAACATGTCTCCTTTAAGTGACGTGTGTCCATCTTCCTTGAAAGTTGATCAAATATTTTGTAGTCAATGATTTGTCGCTCGATCCCTTAATGTGCAGTCATTTATGTTGAGCAATGTTGTATAATCTTCTAACGAAACTTTAGGTGCCTCCTTTCAAGAAACATCATATGTCCATGATTGTCTTTTGTTACATTCCTGCATCTACAAGACTAACCAAGCTTGTTTTGATGGGTTAGTAAAATATAATCAAATATCATTTATACCTGAAATATTTCTTTGAATTCGTTCCAATATCTCTTCGCTTGACAAAGACTATATCATGACAATAAACTCAAGTGAAAGATATTATAACCATACATAGCTAGCAAAACATATTAATGCACATATGCATTTAACGATGGTACTTCTAGAATGAGAACCTCTACTTTGGTAGGAGATGATAATAGGCATTTCTTATAACAAGTGACTTAAGAACCTTTAACATACTTTAAGGTTCAACTATGTCAATACTAAAATATCTCAACATCATCTTCTAGATGTACTTGAGGGATTGATAAAATATAATTACATATATAATCAAACTGCAGTTCGAGTAATAATTAGACCGTGCCAATGTCTTTCAAAAATTCTCCCTTTAAAAGCTCGACAGTTTCTCTCGATGATGCCTAGACGTCATCACTGTAAACTGCAATTAGAGTGAACTTTAAAAGTAGAATGTTGATAAAACATGGCTAATTTAATCAAACTTATATCCCTCTTTAGGCGAATATCTCGAGTTGTACAACACTCGACCCGACTATTTTAGTCCATACATACTTTGTCAACTTCATCTAGTATGTTCTTGAGGTTTTGACATCAATGCTTCTGGCATTATCAATCCATGAGAGAATTCATTCCACCTTATCCGAATATGCATGTGCTTTCACTCTTCAGAAGTTTTGCTACATAAATTTGTCCATTTAACACATAGATATCTATATTATATGCAAAAATGTCATGAACACTTGCTTAGTTGCTTTTATCTCCAAAATCCATATTGTACAATCCGTGTACACTATTTATTGAGATATCATAATCACCATGTACAAGTTTTCTATGTATCATTATTGGTGCACAAGAATTACATCGTTAAGATGTTTCAATTCACCTTTAGGTAACTCATCAGGAGTTCAATCGTATTCAAATATGAATATGTATACAACGATCATATTGTTCTCGAGAACTTTATTTACATGATTTTGATAATTTAAATCCTCCAGAGACTTTCATGTAAACTTTCAGTATCAAGTGATAAATATTATTCATAAGACGCATGTCAATTCTCTCTTTAATATTATTACCAGACTAATTAAATATTGGAAAGCTATTGTATCCACCACTGAAGAATACGATTCCTCATAATCAATATTAGGTCTTTGCGAAATCCTTGTGCCACCAATTTTGCCTAATACCATTTACTTTTCATTTATTGATTCGCATAAAAGAACTGTTTGTTTCTAATATGTTTTACAACATTTGTTGTATGGACTACTGGTCCAAGAACTTTCCATTTCAATAGAGAATTCAACCCTGCCTCATTTACGTCTTTTCGTTTTGGCCAATTATTTCTTGATATTCGTTCATAGGCAGATCTTAAATCTTGATCCTCATCATTTCATCATTACAAGCGCTATATTATATACAAAAGTATAACGACGTCGATTTTATTTCGATTCCATACATATCTTAGACATGATACAACTTATCGAGATCTCTTTATTTTCAGGTACCTGAGGTTCTTCTTGAACCATCATGTCTACTGTCTCTTCAGGAGACCTTTTTAATATAACCCCGACTTGACCATCTTAATTAGTTGCTCCAACTTTCGAGGAATTTTATTATTGGAATCGACTAGTCTACAACGCTTCAGACGTGCAATAGACTCATTACAAATGTGTGGTTGTCCTTCTAGGACACTCATCTTAATTGGAGCATTAGCAGTTGGTATATGTGACATAGTCACCTTTTGAAGGTCAGTGAATGTGTCTGGTAATATTCGCTACTCGTTGTAAATGATTTATTCTTTGAACTTCTAGTTCATACTTTTAGTTTTGAGGATCAATGATAATTCATACCAACTCATTTCTTTTCCAACTGCTTTTTATCTCCCCCTGATGTTGGGAATGTTAATCCATTGAGATAGGTATCAATTAATTGAGCCATAAATAAATATCTCGTGAAAGGCTCTATTCGTTATCATATATTCCCAACCACCTTTTTACGTCCCATCTTTGTGCGTAGTGGTGGACCAATTTCAGTATATACCGCACTACCAAAATCTTAGAAGGGATATCTTTGGTTCCTGACCAAAAACCAACTATAACGGGGAGAAACTATTACAACATGTTGCCTTGATGTGAATTAATATTATCGCATATTTAAAATCACATGTACTCAAATTTAAATATAAACTTTTGCTCTCATGATTATTGGCTTTGAAACAATCGTAGACATTTGGTTACCGTATTCAACAAAAGCAATTTGTGTATAAATATACATAAAGTTCAACACCTATTGCAATAACCATTTATCACTTGGAAATTAAATTCACTAAACCAAATATGCCAATGTGGAATAACATGGTTGCTATCTTCGTAGCTAAGACAAATCATGCAAACTTCAAGTTGCATACATGATAACCATTTAGACGATGCATCGATTTTAAAATACTAAATGGTATCATGTTATGATCCATATAAATCCTTTTATCATTTTCATAATATTTAAAGGTTCACACCCTATTTTAATTAACAAAGAATTAATTTCTTTGAGAGCAAAGACTGCATGCTTATTACAAACTTGAAGAATCTTATAGTTCTTTGAAACGTTTTCACATCATCATTGACTCGGTGTGGTCTAACCGGTCATGCCAATCTATTAAATAATCATGATCCATAAACTTCTGGTTTCTGATCAATATGTATCACTTGCACTTATGCTCATTTAAGACATGAAAGAATAATGTATTATCATATCAAACTATATATTCTCATATAACCATCCCTTTAGTTTGCCACTTATGGTGGCCGATCTCATTATGACTATCATTACAACTTTAATAGCCAATCTCATTATTAACTTGGCTATCATTATAATTTTCGATGGTCGATCTCATTATTAACATGACCATCATTGCAATTTTCTCAATTATGTCCATAATCACGACAAATTTAATTATCACTATATAATCACATTCGCTTAGTAAAACCAACCAAGTTTCATTGTTTTTCATTAATTCCTTGGATATTCACTCTTAACCTCTCATGCCCCCTTTTTTTAATGATATTGCTACTTCATGAGCAAATTTGAGGGAGGATAGAAATCATTTTATCCGATCTTTCCTTGCAAATACTCTTCTATTTGCATAACACCAATTGGGAAGTAATTAAATGTCCGAGTCATATAAGATTTATCGGTCTAATATCTTGCGACCTTTTATATCTTGATAGTTGACAATGAGATTCGGGAAGTATGGCAATTCGGATGTCATATCTAAGTATATTTATGTTCTTTCATGATAATGATAAGAAACCACAATTTTGGTTTGATTGTTCTACTAAATATTATCTATAAAAATATAAATAAAGTATAACAATTCGAACATAATGTATATCATAAAGGCACATTATACAATACAAGAGATTATAACATGTTATCATATAAAAGGAGTTTTAATAAAACTTTATGAAAAAGTTTTTCCTTTGATTTACCCTTTAGAACAACAATATTCAATAGTATATGCAAGTGGTAAATAAAAGAAACATATCAAAAACTTGAAAATTAGAAAAACAAACGCACAATCCCATAGCCTTAGAACATATCCAATTTTTATTGGTTTCTCGAAAAGGATTTATTAGGTTTAACACATAAGTTAAAGCATTAAATTATGCATGTAGGGATTACAAGCGCCGACCAGATCTAAGGTACTAATTCTTATAACCAACATTCACAAATTATCCAAGTCGTAATCTCATTAACTTACCATTAGATTTTAAAAATAAATTACTTATAAGAATTTAATTATGAAAAGAGAAAAATGATGAAAACTTTCTTTCATTTCTTGATAACAATATCTACAGAATATAGGCTCTTAATCAAATATATATTTAAAATATTAAGGTTGTAAATTTTCTATAAACATATAATAATACATACGTAATTTTCATAAAAAGTTTCCTTTAAAAATAATTGTCAAAATCAAGAATCCATAATACCTTTATCCATTGATTTTGAAAGAAACTTCCTGAATTTAATTTCTTACAAGAATTTATCACGTATGCTGTTTTTTTTTAATTTAAACCTTTTACGATTAGCATGAGAAAATAATTATTTGAGTTACCAACCACGTCTTACGATTTTATATACATTGGTCCAAGCTCCTTCAATATATAATCAACATAAATATTGTTATAAAAGCTATTGCCGTATTATAATAAATAACTACAAGCTGCATTTATAAATAAATACACCAAAATTTCGGTATATGTTTTCTTACTAAAATGTTAAAAAGATTCAGTTTACTTATATATATTTTCTATCTTTTAGAGTATTCATATTTATAATAAATAAAGGGTAAATGAATGTAAACCAAGAATTTTACAAAAATATGTTTAGGATTGTTTTGATATCTCATTGATTTAAATCTTCGAGCAAAAAGGTAAAAATCATTCATGCAATCTACCTCCTAACTTTATGATCCATATAGAAAAAAAAAATAAACATCAAAAAATACAGCCGCTGCCAAACATATTATTTATTGTTATTATTTTAATAGAATATTCAACGGCTGTTAATACTGTCATTTACTTTTTATATAAATGTTGTAAAGCAAAACTTTGAAACACTTCAAAAGGGCACCTATTTTTAGGCAGCATCTTTTAAAGCATTTAGAAAACGTTTTTATAAAACAATTCCACTGCTGTTAATAATGTGTTTTGTACTATTGTTTAATGGTGATATGTATGATTGCTTTTGGATGATTAAATTTTGAAAATAAAAACTAATCATTCAAAAATCAATACGAATAACTAATAGGAGATTAATAATCAATAAATCTCATGAATCAAAATATAACTTACTTGTAGAATAGTCACGCCGTCTAATAAGTTTTGAGAACTTTGATTTTCTTTTGATGACTTCATGGATGTGAATTACCAGAACTCCGTGCTTAGAGTCTCGTGCTGATAACGTGTTGTGAAACAAAGACCTATTAACCTAATAGCAAACCATAAGAAAAAGAGATGTAGGGACAAAGAGACTGATATTTTCATTGATATATATAGGTGTACAAAACTTGGAGGGAAAGCTAATCTATTTTTGGTGTTGATAACCATATTAATAATAAATATATTCATAACATGTATTAAGTTTTGCTCACTACAAGAAAAATGGGTTTTTAGTACGCGCAAAAGCGTCCTAAAATGCTATTTTATAGGACCTTTTATTTAATAGGACCAACGATAAAAGCGTTTCATGTAAAGGGGTCGTAATAAGTCCCGGAACTAAAAAAGCGTCCTAACATCTCAAATAAGATTATGAAACCAATTTTATGGTCGCTTAATATGTCTTTGAACAACCAAAATAGTGTCCTAATAAAAACATATTAGGACACTTTACGATGTCCTAACATGTGCTTACATACTTTTAATCTTTTGATACACTTACAAGCGTCCTTAGAAATTAATTGATAGGACCCTTACAATGTAACATTATAGCTAATTTAGTACCAAGAAAAGGGTCCTAATATACCAAATAAGATTATGAAACCAATTTTATGGTCGCATAATATGTCTATAGACAACTTAAATAGCGTCCTAAAAAGAACATATTATGACACTTTTACAATGTTCTAATATGTGATTACCAACTTTTAATCTTTTGATACACATACAAGCGTCCTTAAAAATTAATTTATAGGACCCTTATGATGTAACATTATAGCTACTTTAATATCAATAAATGGTCCTAATATCCCAAATAAGTTATAAAACCAATTTTTTAAACAGACCATCAACATATAACATCCTAATAGTTATTGTATAACATCAACTAATGAAAGAAATAAAATTTCATTATATTTCAAATAAGCATGTTCATAACAAAAACACTAACCATAAATAAGTTATAACATTATCTAACATAAAGTCTTAACAATTAACAAAAAGAAATTAAACGCAATTAAAGAAATAAGAAGCATAAAATCTTGAGTCATCATGCATCCTCAATCCTCATAGACTACCTACAAATAAACCATCCATGTATAAGTATTAAGTTCCATGATATTAAAATTATTTGTGTCACAAGTTTAACAAATACATACCGAGATGAATGGATAGGGCCATGCGATGGATGCACCAATACAATCTTGAATTGTAGAAAATAAACCATATGCTCTTACCAAGTTTTCATCTTTTTTTATTGGTACTTTAACGTTTACCTCACACCATTCTGGTCCAATCTCTGTACCACCAAATAGATCATTTGGGTCCAAGCTCTAGACCCTTCCTCTTGCTACAGTCTCAGTAGAGTTTAGAATGCCTTTTGCTTTTGAGGAAAACTTCATCTCCGACCTAGATTTTAGTTTTCAACAAATATTTATTAAACTCTAGTCATAATAGTGCAAAAAATCATTTTACAAAAAAAATTAATAAAGTTTTAAACTAGCAATCTAACATTTTTATCGAAAAACTAAGGAAAATTAGTTTTTAATAATCTCAGGTTTACAATCTTGTACACAATAATCCCACCTTTACTCTTGGTACATAATGCCCAATTCATATCAGGATCAATGCTTATAAGTAGACTTGGCAAACGGGTCGAGTCGGGTCATGGGTCAAAACGGGTCAATTATAAAAAGGGTTGTTTTGGTTCGGGTCGAAACGGTCCGGGTCAGAACGGGTCTGGGAGAACGGGTTTCGGATCAGGTCGGGTCAGTTTTTTCTTTTAGATATACTTACTCTAGTCTAGCCCTTTCATCTAAGGCGCTAGCCACGCTAGAACCTTACTCTAGTCCGGACCTTTCATCTAAGGCGCTAGCCACGCTAGAACCTTTTCTTGGCCTACAAGCCACCAGCTCCACCTCATAAAAAAATTGAACTTTTACATAACCCATTACTAATAAAGTTGATCGTCGTACTCCTGTAATTAATAAGTTATTTCTTTACCTCCAACGTCGCCTCAAGGAATATTGCTAGCCATCGCGCTTGCAAGCCGTTCACATTGTCTGTCAAGCGTTGCTACCCATCGTCTGGCCCCAAATGCTAAACCAGAATTCACTAGTGACCGATAGCTGTCATGAACAGCTCTATCATCGACTTCAACATGTTCAACCCATGTGACCTAAATGACAAAATCCAAACATGAACCCTCGAGTTTAGGTTGTATTATGACGTTTTTCTTTCATTGTAATTAGTAACATTGGCAAATAAGTTGTAGTTTGCGTAGATTATTAGTATTTTTCCCCAAATATATAGTATTACTAGACTACACTCCTACTGGTAGAATAAATCGAAACAATCCAAAATTTGGCCAAGAGTTTCACCTTCGAATATCCATTGGAAGTTCTTCAATCAAACAACCCAATGGCCTTCTTCTAGATCTTGCGGTTGTGGAAGGGTGCAAGTTGTCCAAAGATACATCAACCACGGCCCATAACCCGTCAGTATGTTGTTTGCAGTACCTAACAAAATAGTATTCTCGGGTTGGAACAATTGGTGAAAAAACTTGATACTCTGAGGTCATCTGAAAAATACATATCAATTGGGTTAACTTCAAATCGACTAAAAAGATGCAAAGAATTGTACAATCGCAGACGTTTTCCAGCTCTTAGACTACTAAACAAATAAGTGAGGTTTGATTCCGTCGATGAAGGACGTTATGACAATATTTTAATTTTATATCTTTTTTGGTTTTTCTTAAATTGATTTATTTTCTAAATTTAAATACACGTGAAAATATTTAAAAAAAGAATCGCACAAAACCTAAATATAATAAAATTAAATTTGTTTAGTAGTGAGTTTGCCTATTCTTTCGATTACTAACTGTGATATCAACTTATTGTTTAATGTTACACATTTCATTTATACATGTGAGCTATTGAATTGTTAATAAATGAACCAGTATGTGTCCTATCAATCTGTTGAACACATCAAATAAAAGAATCTAGCTTTAGAAACAAAGTTGCAATTACAAACAAAGTTGCAATTACAAGCAGTTTTTCTTGAGACTCCATTAAGAAAATGTTAAATGATGATGCAGCCGCGCAGCCGCTGCTGTTGCGTGTAGTGCAGCCGCTACTGCTGCGATCGTGCAGCCACGCAGCCGCCGCTGTTGCGTGCGGCACTCCTACTGAGAAGCGCATGCAGTGCAGCCGCGGGCGTGCAGCTGCGCGCTGCTGCTGCGGGCGTGCAACCGCCGCTTCTGCGTGCGACCTTGCTGCTGCAGCGTGCATGCAGTGCGACGCTGCTGCTGAGGCGTGTGTGCAGTGCAGCCACGCAGCCGCTGCTGCGGGTGTGCAGTGTGGTGCTGCCGCTGAGGCGTGCGTGCGGTGTAGTCCCCGTTGCTGCATGTGGCGCTGCTGCTTAATTGACCAATTAGATAAAAAATATTGATTAATTGACCAATTAGATAAAAATTACTCAGTGAACCTAGGACTAGCGATTAATCAGAGACTGAATTGGAACTTACATGCGTTGGTGCGATGGTAGTCACTCAAAGTGGTGGTGACTGGCGGCTTTAGCGATTAGCGAGTGTGATCGAATCACCTTGGAGAAACATACACAACTCACCTACCAAAACTGAATTCATTAAAAGTTTATTACAATTATTTCATTACCCAGATATGATACCAACTAACCTGCTGAAACTGATTCGGTGATTCGAACCCAAAATAGATGCATACACAAGCATGAGTCTATGAAATGAATTGCCCCGACCTCCCCTTTTATATAGTCACCCACCATTAAAATGGATGCCCATGATCTATTCAGTCTAATAACTACAAACTTTTCTTTAAAATGTCATATTTTAAATTATACAAACTTAAGACTAGTATCAGGAAGTAACTTCAACATCCTTCCATCTTATTATTCTTATTATTATGACTCGAAAAAACAACAGTTTTAATAATTAAAAAAACCCATTTGCACATAACAGGACCTCAAAAATCATATCCACTGCCCTATTATTATCTAATAGTAAAACTACCAAATTAATATATTTATAGCTTCAAAAACAAACACTCCATCTGATTCAGAAACAGATCTTCTAAAACATGAAACCCTAAACAGAATGAAACAGTTGCGGATAAACCAGAACTAACCTCGATCTTAATAGCTTTCTTGCTGGCTTCAAGTTGACTACCTGTACACATATCAATCAATCAGAAGGGTGAAACCAGAACGAATTAGAAAGAGAAAGAAGAATTAGGGTTCTGCGCATTTCCTTTGGAAGAAGCTTAAGCTTGTCCAGATTCCTCTCACGGGCCGTCTTCAACTTCTTCTCATTTACTCCATCATCGCTTCTTACTGAATATTTCTGGCCGGGCCCAGAAACCCTAAATAGATTTTTTCAATCAAAAAACTCATTTTGACAAAAACTAACTGGTCACGGGTTGAGTTTCGGATGGTGATTCAGGTCGGAGCTTTAAGAAATATACTTGCTTTGTTATTCTGGACCTGGAGCTAGGGTTTTGAGTTGAAGGGGTGTGTGAAAAGATTGAGTGGATCCAGTTGAGAGGAAATCGATGTAGGGAAGAAAATGGAAGCTGAGGAATACAAGAAAAAAAAATTAGGGGGAGTTTGAAATTGGAAGAGGAATTGGGTTAGGAGGGAATTTTTTTGGGTGTGAAAATGTTTAGAGGGAATCCATTTTTTAAAATTTTTAATAAATAAGTGGGTTTTTAAACACATTATTAAAAATTTATTGCGGCGATTAGTAATATTTTGTCATAATCTACTGTGTTTCCGTCATATTTATTTTATTGAAAGTGTGACTAAAGGTTTTAAAAGATGTGTTTCCGTCACATGAATTAAAAAATCAAACAAATATCATGACAGCAGGTCACATTTGGCCACATGTTTCAAGTTGTGACTAAACTAGCTAGTAAATGTCATATTTTTTTTTTTCAAATAGTGTGGCTAAAGGATTTGAGTTGCTATACAGTGGTCACGTTAATAATAAAATGTGTGGCTGAAAGTGTTTTAAAATATCATAAATGACCTTTAGCCATACATTTATTCAAATGTGTGGTAGAACGGTTTTGAGAAAAGTGTGGTCGTAGGCCATTTTGACGTAGTGTAAGGACCAATACATATCACGCTCATAAGAACGTAAAAGTTATGATATTAAAATTGTCCATAACCGTTTTTTGCTGCTAAACATCATCAATGTAACTAGGGGTGTTAACGAGTCGAGTCAAGCCTGAGCTCGTCTCGTTTAATTTACAGAGAGCTTGAACTCGGCTAGTTTCGATATCTATTTCTAAAGCTCGAGCTCGGCTCATGAGTAATTTTTCAAGCTCGGGCTTGGCTCGTTTATTATTTATTAATAGAAACCGACCACTACCACCACTCACCGCCCACCACCACCGCCGGCCACCACCACCGCCGGCCACCACCACCGCCGGCCACCACCAACGGCCACCACCACCGCCAGCCACCACCACCGGCCACCCACCGCCGGCAACCACCACCATTTCTCACCACCACCACCACCACCGTCGGCCACCCACCACTACTCACCACCACCACTACTCACCACCACCACCACCGGCCACCACCACTACTCACCACTCACCACTCACCACCACCACTCACCACCACCACCGGCCACCACCACTACTCACCACCACCACCACATTGATTAAGCGTCCTATAAAGGTAAAATTTTTAAGACCCAAGTGTCAAGTGTCTTTTTAAGTTATATTATAATAAAACTCTAGCGAATAAGCGTCCTATAAAACTAATGTTTTATGACTCAAATATCAAGTGTCCTATTACGGTGTATTATAATAACACCACAATGATTAAGCGTTCTATAAAGTTTAAAGTTATAAGACCCAAGTGTCAAGTGTCCTATTAAGTTAAGTTCTAATATGACTTCGACTAGAAAGGGTCCTATAACACTAAACATTTATGACTTAACTACAACGTGTCCTATTAAGTTATGTTATAATAGGACCCCAGATGATCAAGTGTCCTAATATAATACCACATAATGGGACACTAACAATTAAATGTCTTATAAAATACTTTATTATGATCTACATTTTAAGTGTCCTATTAAATTATATTATAATAGGACCCCAAAAAAACATCTATCCTATTAAATAGTTTTTTAGAACACTCGTTTAGTAGGGTATATTATAAAAGGACCCCAAAAGTTCATTAGTCCTATAAAATAGTTTTTAGGACCCTCTTTTACAAGTGTCCCACGGAAAAGGTCCTAAAAAGCCATTTTTGTTGTAGTGGCTAAATAATTTGGCTTGTATATGATTATAAAACACTTTATTATTAAAATAAATATCCACTTTTTTTTTCAATTCAAACCATTAAAGAATTTTGGAATTTTACATTACCCGTTTGACCATCATCCATAAAATCCAACCGAAATTGTCTCTTTAGCCCATCATCAATAGAATAGATCCAGGTTTAATTCGTTTTGATATGAATGAGTTGAAAATTTAAACAAACCTATCTTCCTTTGGCACATCATCTGTTTCAACTTCATAATTCTCACTCCAGGTTCAGGCTCTTCTAAAACCAGCCTCACCTGCACAAGGGATTATATTTTAGCCTTAGGACCGACGGGGCGGTCCCGTGATATTATCACGGAAATTTGTATAACGCGTTGATGTTCGTTATTTCCCACCCCTGGTACAAACTATAACGCGTTGATGTTTCACGAAAATTGATTTCCGTTATTTTCTTCACGCACGTTATACTTTTTTTGTGAGGGTAATTGTTGGTTGGGGGGAAATTGTTGGGTGTGGTGGTGAGTGATGACCACCCCCACTAAAAAAGGTTGTGAGTGATGAAAAAATGGTTAATGACATGGCGGAACTTGATTGGTGCTTGTGAGTGATAAATTCTATCACTAGTGAACCACCCCCCCTCCCCTTATACCAATGGTGATTATATTAGGGTTACGAAAGACTTCTAATTTCTCTCGTTTAGGACAAACTTTGCATAATCATGTTATAAAAGATCCTGCCAATTTAAAAAATGTGGAAGAGTATATTTCAATATCAATCAATGAATTCCATTCTTAAACTCACTTTTAGAGAATGCAAATGCAAGGAATTAATGATAGAAGTTAGGCTTATTCCTACCAATTTAAAAAGATCCTGCCAATTTAAAAAAAGTGGAAGAGTATATTTTAATATCAATCAATGAATTCTATTCTTAAACTCACTTTTAGAGAATGCAAATGGAGGGAATTAATGATAGAAGTTAGGCTTATTCCTACCAATTTAAAAAGATCCTGCCAATTTAAAAAAAGTGGAAGAGTATATTTTAATATCAATCAATGAATTCTATTCTTAAACTCACTTTATGCAAATGGAGGGAATTAATGATAGAAGTTAGGCTTATTCCGCCTCAGCCACAAGGCCAACCAACCCACCAGTCTAGTTTTGCCTAGCTTATGACTGATTAATCTTTTTTTGTAAGGCTAAAGAGATTTAATGAAGTTAATATAGGGAAAACATACATGCTTAACAATGAAGGTCTGGTATCTGTGAAAGTACCATCACCCACCTGAAAAAAACACATTTTATGACTGATTTATCTCTTTTGTATGGATCTTTCTAATGGTTTCATTTATCAAATAATAAGGTAAAAAAAATCATACATAGGCACCATACAAAATGACTTCAAATCCTCATTTTCTAGGTGCCATAACATGGTTCTTTCACACACTCAAATGCGTCCAGGAAAAGCCTCACATTGGTTGGCTTTAACCCCCTTTTCATCCACTAGTTTAGAAGAGTTAGCTCAAATTCCGCATCTATAAATAATTAAATAAAAGCCTCGCATTGGTTGGCTTTAATCCCCTTTTTACCATAATCCTATCATTATGTCTTATTGATGGAGAAATATAGGGAGAAGAAGCGGGATCTACATATGGTGTTCATTGATCTTGAAAAAGCATACAATAATATGCCTCGTAGACTGATTTGGGATAGTTTAGAGAGTAGAGGGGTTTCCGGGTAGTATATAGATTTAGTTAGGGATATGTATTTTAGGACCAAGACTAGCGTCCAGGCGTCTATAAAGGATACTGATTTTTTTTCCTGTGGAGGTAGGAGTCCATCAAGGGTCTGCCTTAAGCCTTTTTCCTATTTGTGGCTGTTCTAGATGAGTTGTCAAAGTTAATTCAGGAGACAATTCCACGGTGCTTGCTTTTTACGGATGATATTGTGTTAGTTGCGGAGAGTAAACTAAGCTTAAATGAGAGGCTAGAAGAGTAGCGGATAGCTTTAGAGGGCAAAGGGTTAAGGATTAGTTGATCTAAGACTGAGTACTTGTATTGTGACTTCAGTGGCGTAGGCAATGATGAGGAAACAAAGATCACCATTGGGACTCAAGTGGTTCAACTGGTGACAGAGTTTAAGTATTTAGGATCCTTTGTACAAAGGGATGGGGAGAGAGATAGTGACATAGCCCACCGCATCCAGGCGAGATGGTATAGGTGGAGAGCAGCAACTGGGGTTTGTGCGACCGAAGGTTTCCAACTAAATTAAAGGGGAAATTTTATAGAGTAGCAATTAGACGTGCTATGTTATGTGGGACTGACTGTTGGGCCATCAAGAAAATGCAGGCACGCAGGATGGAGGTAGCTGAGATGAGGATGCTGAGGTTAACGTGTAGGCACACATAGTTTGACCGAATAAGAAATGAGGTTTTTAGGGAGAGTTTGGGAGTAGCTAGTTTGGCTGATAAGATAAGAGATGGGAGATTGAGATGGTTTGGGCATGTGAAGAGGAGGCAAAAGACTAAGCCAGTTAGAGTGGTAGAAACCCTCACCATGGAGGGGAGGAGGAGTAGGGGCAGACTCAAATTAATTTTGGACAAGCGGATTAGCTAGGATTTAATAGGGTGGCACCTCTCCGATGACATGGTCCATGATAGGAGTTCGTGGAGGCGTAGGATTAAGGTTAAGGATTTTTAGAGGAGGATATAAATGTGTTTTTAGTTGTGTTGTAGGGACCTATGTTTGGTCTGCATGTTAGGTGGAATTCACATGGGATTTTTTATTGTATATATGCTTATAGGTTGTCTCTGTTGATATGTTTGTCTATTTTTAACTATGTACTCTTATATAGGCTTATAGGTTATCTCTAATGTTATATTTACCTATTTTTAACCATGTACTCTTTGACCACCTATGTTATTAGTGGTAGGATTTTATATGTGTTAGTTTTCTATATACATATATACTTCACGCTTTATAAATCTGTCTATATGATTTAAGCCAAGGGTCTCCCTGGAAGCAGCCACTCTATTCCTTGGATAGAGGTAAGGTTTGTCCACATCTCACCCTTCCTAGACCCTAACAATACCTTTGCTACTTGTGGGATTTACTGGGTTTGGTTGTTGTTATAACTTTTGAATCTATAGATCAAACAGGTATATATACGGTGACAATAGGTAGAATCAAAACATCTAAGGCTGAAGTCGCGCATATATAATTTGCAACCTTTTTATGTTAACAAGTAACCTGTTAATTGAAAAATAAGGCCTACACGTATACCTTACCTTTGTTTTTACCATAAAAGCTTTGATTTGAGTTATTACCTGCAAAACCAGTTGGGAACAATATTGCAAGAGTCAATCTGATTTGTTAAGAAGAATCTACGTTCGGAAATTCCAACTCTAGAACAGAACTTGCCACCATAGCCTTCATTGTTCATCACCATTTCTTCAGTTTCGTTGACACCTCCTGAACTCCGACAGAAACCCACCTTTTCTCCCCGAAGACACACGCAACACCGGTAGCAACACAATCAACACATGAAGAAACACAAAAGCAACACTGTTCATCATTACTCGTTGTCTAGCCATTTCCTCTCAGATCAGCAATTACATCTCTG
The DNA here is from genome assembly GCF_002127325.2 of Helianthus annuus. NCBI lineage: Eukaryota > Viridiplantae > Streptophyta > Magnoliopsida > Asterales > Asteraceae > Helianthus > Helianthus annuus. The sequence goes on from NC_035439.2 coordinate 16,520,035, forward strand.
GAATAATGACCGTCATTTCAAGAAAACCATAACAGGTTTCGACTGAAGAATAAAAAACTCATGAACCGTCTATTATTAAAATTTTTTTCATTTAATATACTATTTAATAGATAATAAACAAGCCAAGATCGAGCCTGAGGGACTATCAATGAGCCGAGCTCGAGCTTTAAAAATAAAGCTCGAACCAAGACAAACTCGAGCTTTTAAAACAAAGCTCAAACCAAGCCGAGTTGAAGCTTTCATAAGTTAATCAAGCTCGAGCTCAAGCATGGACAAGCTCGGGCTCGGCTCGTTTGCACCCTTCAGACAATGAGATATAATTAGTTACTCTATTAGTCATTGTCAAATGAAGTAAGAATCGAACCGATAAATGAAGTAAAAAGAAATAATAATGGGATACAACCCGTTTAAACTAAAAAACTTCAACCCCCGAGCAAAATGACTTTATACGATTCTTGGGAGACAAGAATCGCATCTGTTGCTTCCTGCAAGTATAACAATAGGTCAAATTCTAGTCATTAATGGGTCAGCTATAGGTTAATCATAATCATAAAATTTTTAAACAATTATAGAGATCACCTACTAACATTCCTTTAACTAAAATTTCCTAATCGTAATCACCCAAAACTTTACAATCAAATCATAAAATAAACGTATAATTGATGTAACTGTCGTGGGCTAAATAAAAGTATTTGTATTTAACTTAAATACGTACGAAGTATAGACAAGTAAGGTCGTATCCAAAAGGAATTTGTGGTCAGTGTTTAGCGTTTAATTAATTAACTACCATTAACCTAATTGGGAGTTTGTTTGTTTGTTTTAAAGAAAAGACAATTTGTCACGAAAAGTGTTATGAGAATGAGAAAAAGTAGCTGCCACCCAGAATCCCGATTGCCCGTTTTAACACAAAAACTTGTTTACCGATTCAAAACACCACATAGACATGGCCTTGGACTTAATGGTTTTGATTAGTTATTAGGGACCGTTTCTAAATAAATTATAACATATAACAATCCGTTTGATTATACCAACCACCCATCAATTTACCAACCCGCTAATGATGCAAGAAAATCACTATTACGCTTGATAAACGACGAACAATTCAAATATAATAAACGTTTCACAAAATCATCACAAGTAGTTTAAATTACAAGTTAATACGAATCAGCAAACAAAGTTCAAAGTGCAAAACCTAATAAATGTTCATTCGGGCGGAGGTCACCAAGTGTTTAGCTGTGCATACTTGACATCACATCATCTAGAATTGATTTGATACAATCAGACATGAAGAAACGGGATGAAAGTTGGAAGAATACTTTTAAAATCGCTTTCACCCAGCTCCAGGATCGTCCAAAACAGAAAAATAGCAAAAGATAGGGTTTCCATTCGATTTGGAACGTATTTAAACAAGTTTCCACCGCCTCACATTGTCGTGTGTAACACCTCGAAAAATTTCGTCCAATAATGTCTTGACACGTGTCATAAGGTTCCGTTATGTGAAAACATACTTTAGAGGGACTAAAAGTGACAAACAGTGAAAACTATGGAACGTAAGGGTCCAAAGTGTCAACAATGGATAAATAGGCTCTATGATAACCCCACATAATGTTTATAACCTTTAACGGATGGTTCATGGATCATACGACGCGGAAATTGCACGAAAGTGAAGTATTGTAAACTATAGGGGCCAAAAGTGTCAACATGTTCAATTTATACCTCTGAGTGAACTTTTGGCAGACCCGAAGCTTTGTATAGCTAAAATATACTCACTAGAATATGTGGTAAAAATTTCATGAAGTTTCGTCAACGTATGAGAAAGTTATGGCCAAAACCGTACTTAAGGGACTAAAAGCGTCAACGTCGAATTCAGGGCTTTTCGGTTGAGCGCAAAGTTATCCGAGGACATTACCATGTTGGTAAAAGTCCCAAGGTTCTTAAAAACCAAGTTTGGGGGTTTACGGGTCGAGAAAGGTAGCCGAAACATCGCGTACGAGTTCAGGGGTCAAAGCTGTCAACATTGGAAAGTTGTTTGGCTGAAACAAGGGTCAGGCGACCCGCCTGGGAAAGCCCAAGCGGGCCGCGTGGGACTGCCAGCGACCAGAAATTCGGTTTTGGGTCGAATTGAGTCCGAATTTGAGTGGAATCCAGCTGGTTTCGCCTCCAATTGCACCAATTAAGAGCCATGCATGGCTACTACTACAGGAACCTCGAAATTATGGGTTTAAATCAGATTATTGATCATTTCTTGATCATTTTTCATAGTAACAAGTGCTCTCTCTATCAAGAACCTTCAAGGCAAGACTTCTGGAGCTAATCCGATCAACAAGGCCGACTCCTAGTGTTCACTAAACACCTATAGGACTCTTGTAAGCTTTCAATTCGTTCTTTAATCCGTTTTTGCTTTGATTATTAGTAAAAGTCAAACTGGGTGTTCATAACCTTTGACTTTCTGATTATACGGATTTCTTTCAGTCATTTCTCGAATTGAAACTTGTTATAGATTGGTATTTATGTGGGAAACAAACCCTCTAAAGGGTACTAACTGATTCCCACTACATGCATGCTTAATGTCGAGTCAAACCTATTTCTAAAAAGTCAACAGAAGTGATTTTTGTGAAAAATGACATGATTAATGATATAGATGACATGCAACCTGATTGATCATTGAAAATAACTTGTAATATATATAAGAATGTGTTTTAATCAGCATCAACTCGACAATCTATAGTATAGCCACGAATCGGAACCGAAAGTCTTGTAAAACGATTATTCCGTAGACTATCGATTCGGATTCATACATGCATGTTCGAGATCTGTATTGGAAAGTATTTTTGACTATTTTTATTTTAGTTAAACTTTCTGGAATTTTCTTTGATTGAGTCTATGTTTAGCCTATTCGAATGCATGTTTCCGGTTTATGCATAAAGTTGACTATTTTGCCCTTTTTGATTTAAAACGGGATTTTTGGAAAAGTAAAAGAGTAGAGATCTTTATTTTGATTATATAAACTTGCACCGAAAATTTCGGATCAGTTGGTGGTCCAGATTGTGAGTTATGGCCATTAGCGTAAAACTAAATTATAAATTTACATAAACGGTCCTTTTTGCGTAGAACCCGTTTCTGGCCACGTTTTGGTACAAAACTTTTTACCAACAGAAGTAATATAATATTCTGGGAATTTTGATGATTTTTAATTAATTTTTGGCTGAACGGATCCTAGGTCGCCTAGTCATTTCGGCTTATGTCGGTTTTGACCGTTTTAGCCATAAAATGAGTTTTACACCTCCTTTTGACCCGAAACCTTTTTCTACTGATTTTATATGATGAATAAATTATTTTAAGTATTCTGGAAATATAAAAATCTCAGATTTACTGTGAAAACCCAAAAACGCCCTTAAATCGTATTTTTTAGCGTTTTAAGCGCATAGTAAGCGTTATACTTGTTTTAAACATATAAGACCTATACCTACTGATGTGTTTAGCATATTTTCATATAAAAACAGTAAGTATAAGTATACGAACTCAGACTTCCAGTTTTGGCCTTTTTAGCCCTTGTGAAATTACTAAATTGCCCCTACGGTGCATAGTTTGGTTTTAAATGATATATTTGGTATATGGGTCATACCCTACTGATATAATATGTTATATTAAGTATATTTACTGTATAAACCAGACCCGAAACTCAGATTTCTAATTTTACCCTTTTATTATCTTTTAAATGACCAAAATGCCCTTCTAAGGCATAAATTGAGTTTAAAATTATCCCGGGCAATATAGAACATAACTTACTGATATAATATCATATTTTAAGCATATTATCTCAGGGAACTTGCATTTGAATCATTTGGCTACCCGTATCGCCCTTATTGCGTTCGGTTCGGTTTACGTAACTAGTTTGCGTAAATTGACCGAACCGGGTCAAACGTCATCATTTTTATCTCAAAATCCAGAATGTATTTAGTATACCCATAATATACAAGTATTCAAACTTGTCGGGTCTAAATCACATTCTATCCGGTCTTTCGCTTAATCGTGCGTAAACCGTATCATTCCTAAAACTAACCGGTCAAAGCTTAAGCTTAAATAAAAGGCCGTTAGGAATCTAATAGGTTAATTATAAACCTTTGTTCCAGATTAGGGAGCCCGGTAAAAGCTACCACCACTTATCGTTTGTGACTTATACTTGCTCAGGTAAATACATTTTGACTTATTTTCCCTATACGGGCTTGGGGTACGGTATTTAAAATACCGCTTGATCGGGCGCACAAGTCCTGCTCCTTATAGGTGTTCAGTCTTGAATAGCTTGTGCGACTTCGTTTAAACAGTTTTGTCTTACTTAAAGGCTTTGGGGGGTTATTGACCATGTCCCGGATATCCTTGGCATTATCTTACGAGATGGCCACGACCAGAGCACGGGGTGTAGGCGTACACCCGTCGTGTATAACTCTTTAATGTGGTGTGTCAATTAAATCTCTAGCCCGGACAGTAGATCCCGGGCCACCAGAGATATAAGTGCATGTAATTCGTTCACAAGTTTATATTATATAATTATCCCAAGTTAATAAAAATATTTATGCCTTGTGCATTTAAATCAATTTTCAATCATTTTCAAAATGAGTCAGTCGATTTGTATTTACCAGTGTAAACTGACGTATTTTTCCCAAAAGATTAAGTGCAGGTACTATACGGAAATAGGCTGGCTGTTTCCTAGAGAGCGTCCACAATAGTCTCGCAAACTCGGACGACAATTATCTGTTGAACTGTTTATTTCTATTTTTATTTGATCCGCCTGTGGATCCATTTCAACTACTGTGATATTTATTATTACACTTGTTTAAAAGTTGAAATGTTTCTATTCTGCTTCCGCTGTGCATTATTATATTGTGTTGATTGTCTATGACGATGCCAACTACGTCACTGTACCCCACACCGGGCCCACCGGTGACACGTGGAAATCGGGGGTGTGACAGGTTGGTATCAGAGCCAACGCTGAGTGAATTAAACACTATCCTAATGTGTTTAATCTCAGTTACACAATTGCACATTCCTCGATTTTCGAGTCTAGACAAAGAACTTAGGAAATGTTCAACAATTCGTTTAATTTCATTTTATTTATTATTGCATTGTCTTATATATATTGTTGTGCAACTTGTTTGATTTTTGACAGGATCACTATGCCGCCAAGAATGAGAGGTCGAGGAGGATTTGCTACTACCCACGACCATGAGGCAGGGCCCTCACATAGGCGAGCACCATCCGCCACACACAACACAGCCGCCAACGACCTTTGGAGGTCTTTCGCCGAGCCTGCTAGACACTCGGTATCCGCCAGCACTTCACCGTCTTTACCCCACTCGTTTGGGCCCCATTCGGAGAACGGGCCCCATGGTTCGCATGGATCATACATACCATTGCACCAGTCACCGCAGCAGTATCCAGCGCCAGCCTACCAGGGTTTGTATAACCCTAATGCTTATGTGGAGGAGCCAGTGGGCCACAACCCACTCGGGCCGGAGGACCATTTTCAGGGAGAGCACGAGATGGACGTAGACGAGGATACGGACCCGTCACTACCACCATCAGGTACACCTAACCATCCGATTGAGATATCGGATGGGTCGCCATTTAGGGGATCACCCTATAATGGTGGGGACAGCTTCCAGGAGAGGTTTAAGCAGCATGATTGGTACTTCACCCCTAGCCACAACTCTCCTATGCTTCAATCACTCCATGGTACTCCGATGCTTCAATCGCTCCATGGTTCGCCGGTGCACTCGCAGCACCACTCGCAGCAGCTTCAGCAGCAGCCGCCATTACCGCAGGACCTATCTGAGGCCCTGTGGCGCGACGTGATCACTCCGTCGCCACCGCCGCCACCAGTCTTACCTCCTCCGCCTCAGAGGCCTAGGAGGAATGCGCGCATGTCTACGCGCGGAGGGATTCGCATAGGCACCCCTCCACGTGTTAGTAGCAGCCGCTACACGTCTCTACCCGGGGAGTCTGAGACAGGGGAGTCTCAGCATCCCGTATCGGAGGTTACTTCTGTTCCGATCCCGCCGCTGCCGCCGCAGAATTTTGGAGAGCCGATTCCGGCTTATGCTAGTGCCGCTCAGTTCAACCCGTTCGAGCATGTATTTCCTCAGGGTTATGATTACACGGGAGACCCTTATTGGCAAGCTGTGAACTACAGCTCACTCCCTCCTAGCGGTCCATTGGGAGACACTTGGACTGCTGGGCAGTCTACTTTTGGTTACCCTCCGGGTTACCAGCAGCCACCGCAGCCGCAGCCTTACCAGCCGCCGCAGCCGCAGCACTTCCAGCCACCGCCACCGGCGCCTATGATGTCGCCGCCGCAGGTTCAGGAGATCCTGCATGGGATTGATAGCATGCGACGGGAGTTGCAAAGTGATCGCCGTCACAACCGTGGCATGTTCAAGAAGGTGTTTGACCTGCTCAAGGGTAAGAGCAAGAGGGATCATTGAATCCTTCGATTATTGTCTCAAGTACTCATGTCCCTGCGTGGACATTTATTCCAGTACTCTACCCCTGCGTGGGTATATCTATCTTTCTCTACCCCTGTGTGGGTATGTTATCCTGTTAACCCCTGCGTGGGTTTGCTTTATTTTATTTTGTTATTGTTGTAATTGTTTAGCCCCTGCGCGAGTATGTTATTCATGTTATTCATGTTATTCCAAAGTCCCGTTTAGGGCATAGATGTACTAGTACTTTGTTTGAAATTTGAAATGGTTAATTTGCATTTATCATTTTATTTATATGCATGAATAATAATAAAATAATGGAAAATATCAATTTTTATTTGATTTGCCATTTTATAAGAATCTTAGTAAGGTATAACCTAGCTTGAATGCCTTATTAACAGGCCTGGCCATGATGGTAAAACCTGGTTGAAAGGATTCAACTCCCTGTTAACATCTGAGAACATGTTAACATTCTGGGCTAAGCGTGATCTGTAGAATCACACAAGCCACCCTTTTTAAAGAATTATCTACAGATTATATCTGTATACAAGTCTATTAATGACTTGATACCTACGGGTTATGACTATGTCATATAGTGGCAGTTGTGGTCTATGACTCCCTGCCTAGTAAAGAATTATCTACAGATTATATCTGTACACAAGTCTGTTTATGACTTGATACCTACGGGTTATGACTATGTCATATAGTGGCAGTTGTGGTCTATGACTCCCTGCCTAGTAAAGAATTATCTACAGATTATATCTGTACACAAGTCTGTTTATGACTTGATACCTACGGGTTATAACTATGTTATATAATGACAGTTGTGGCTTATGACTCTCTGTCTAGTAAAGGATTATTTGTTTAATTATACAATTTATAATCCTATAAAAATCTAAATTTGTAATTTAGTAATTGTCCATGTGACTAGGCCTATGGTGCCAATATATATATTTTCATTCCTTGATTGCTAATAAGAGCCTGAATGAAATTTATTAAATTAACTGCTAAGGTTATTGATACCATGGTTAATAAATCGTCTAGAACGATAATACTGTTAGGTTCTAAATAAGACCTTGTCCTTTATTGTAGCTTAAAGCTACGATGGCCAAATCGGAAGAAACCAACAGTCATTCTGGGGAACGCTCAGATAATGCAAAGATTCACGTTACCGGTGCAGAATTGCAAGCACTGATAGATAATGCTGTCGCCAAGGCTATGGATAGGCAGTTCAAAGAATCTAGTGGTACTCAGAGTAGAACCCGCTCAGTGACGCATGTCAAGGCTAAGACTCATTCTGGGGCTCATAGTAAGCCGCCGTCTAAAAAGAGTGAGCCAAAGAAAGTTGAGGGTGATAATCATTCCTCCAACCACAGCAGCGTCCCAAGGCAGGAGATTGAGCTAAAGCATGACACGTACAACAGGTCCTGTACGTACAAGTACTTTGTATCCTGCAAGCCCAGAGATTTCACTGGGGAAAAAGGAGCCGTCGACTGCATGACGTGGATTGACGAGATGGACACTGTAGTTGATATCAGCGGGTGTGCTGATAGGGACGTCGTGAAGTACGTGTCCCAGTCATTCAAAGGAGATGCGTTAGCGTGGTGGAAGTCACTTCTACAAGCTGCCGGTAAGGCCACACTGTACGGTTTGTCATGGGAACAGTTTGTGGCCCTGATCAAAGAGAACTTCTGTCCGCAGCACGAGGTCGAGCGAATTGAATCGGATTTTGTATCCTTAGTTATGAAGAACCTCGACTGCCAAGCGTATCTTACTACGTTCAACACGCTGTCTCGTTTAGTGCCTTACTTGGTGACCCCGGAGCCGCGTAGGATTGCTCGATTCATTGGGGGTCTGGCACCGGAGATTAAAGCCAGCGTCAAAGCTTCAAGACCTACAACCTTTCGATCCGTAGCGGATCTATCCCTCTCCCTCACTCAAGACGTGGTTAGATTGAGAGCCATGAAGAGCTCTGAGGAGAACAAACGGAAACGTGAGGATGACACCTCACGAAGATCTGAAAAGCGACATAGAGGGAACAACGACCACAGGAAAGGGTCGGGGTCTAGGAAAAATGATCATCAGTCGGGTGAAAAACCCAGATGCAAGATCTGCAGGAGGCACCACTTTGGGAGGTGTCGGTTGGAAACGAAATCCCAGTCTTTCGAGAAACGTTGTGGGATCTGCAAGTCCACAGATCATAAAGCTGTGGATTGCAAGAAGATGAAGGATGCAACATGTTTTGGTTGCAACGAGAAAGGGCACATTCGGCCCAACTGCCCAAAGTTTGCAAAGAAGGCCGAGGAAGGAAAGAAGACTAATGCGAGAGTCTTCATGATGGACGCAAAGGAAGCAGTCCTTGATGATAACGTCATTACCGGTACGTTTCTTGTAAACGATATTTTTGCTAGAGTTTTGTTTGATTCAGGAGCCGATAAGTCGTTTGTAGACGATAAGTTTTGTAAATTGTTGAACCTTCCTGTTAAAACCTTAAGTGTGAAATATGAGGTGGAATTAGCCGATGGAACCATAGAAACCGCCTCGACTGTTCTAGATGGGTGTGTTATATCCATTAGGAATCATTCCTTCCCGTTATCCTTGCTTCCCTTTAAGCTAGCTGGATTCGACATAGTAATAGGCATGGATTGGTTGTCGAGTAACCAAGCCCAGATTCTGTGCAATAGGAAGCAAGTAATAGTTAAGACTCCGTCTGGTGAGTCACTTACTATTCAAGGAGATACCCAGCATGGATTGCCGGAGCAAGTGTCCATGCTCAAAGCATCCAGATGCATGCAGAAGGGATGTGTCATTTATATGGCACAAGTTACCATTGATGAGCCGAAGCCGAAGATTGAAGATATTCCTGTTATTTCGGAATATCCTGAAGTATTTCCTGAAGAACTACCCGGATTGCCACCGGATAGACAAGTAGAGTTTCGGATAGATATCATTCCAGGTGCTGCACCTGTAGCAAGAGCACCATACAGATTGGCACCAACGGAGATGAAGGAGTTGAGGACGCAGTTGGATGAGCTTTTAGCCAAAGGTTTTATTAGACCTAGCTCGTCTCCTTGGGGAGCGCCAATCTTGTTCGTTAAGAAGAAGGATGGTTCGATGCGTCTGTGCATCGATTATCGTGAGCTTAACAAGGTCACTATCAAGAATCGGTATCCGTTACCCAGGATCGACGATCTGTTCGATCAGTTGCAAGGAGCAAGTTATTTCTCCAAGATTGACCTGAGGTCAGGTTATCATCAGCTGAAGGTCAAAGATGAAGATGTGCACAAGACCGCGTTTAGGACTCGTTATGGGCATTACGAGTTCCTAGTGATGTCGTTTGGGCTCACTAACGCACCAGCCGCGTTCATGGATCTCATGAATCGCGTCTGCAAACCTTATTTAGATAAGTTCGTCATAGTCTTTATTGACGACATCCTTATCTATTCGAAGAGCCAAGCTGACCATGAGAAACACCTTCGTTGTATTCTCAAACTTCTGTATCAAGAGAAGCTTTATGCCAAATTCTCGAAGTGTGAATTTTGGCTTCGAGAAGTCCAGTTTCTTGGACACGTTGTAAGCGAGCGTGGTATCCAAGTAGATCCCGCTAAAGTAGAAGCAGTCATGAACTGGCAGGAGCCGAAGACTCCTACTGAGATTCGCAGTTTCCTCGGATTGGCAGGATACTATAGAAGATTCATCGAGAACTTCTCAAGGATTGCTGCGCCCCTAACCTCATTGACCCGTAAGAAGATTAAGTTTGATTGGGGCCCTAAGCAGCAGGAATCCTTTGACATTCTGAAGCAGAAGCTGAGCAATGCGCCAGTGTTGACATTGCCCGATGGTATAGATGAATTTGTGGTGTATTGTGACGCATCACATACGGGCATGGGTTGCGTACTCATGCAGAAAGGCAAAGTCATTGCCTACGCTTCTCGCCAGCTAAAGGTGCACGAGAAGAACTACACCACCCACGATTTGGAATTGGGTGCGGTTGTATTTGCATTGAAGCTATGGAGACATTACTTGTATGGAACCAAGTGTATCATTTATTCGGATCACAAGAGTCTTCAGCATCTGTTCAATCAGAAGGAATTGAACATGCGTCAAAGGCGATGGATGGAAACTCTCAATGATTATGACTGTGAGATACGATACCATCCAGGCAAGGCAAATGTGGTTGCCGACGCCTTAAGCAGAAAAGAAAGGGTTAAACCAATCAGAATCAATGCCAAGCGCATTGAAATAAGGAATAATTTGAATGAAAGGGTGTTAGCTGCACAAAAGGAAGCTGTGCTGGAAGCTAACTATCCTGCAGAAAAGTTGGGAGTAACTGAGGAGCAGTTATCCCACGACAAAGATGGAATGTTACGACTAAACGGACGAATATGGGTTCCAGTATATGGAGGACTTCGGGATGTTATCCTCCAGGAAGCCCACAGCTCTAAATATTCCGTTCATCCTGGAGCTGACAAGATGTACCAGGATTTGAAATCAAACTACTGGTGGATTGGTTTGAAAAAGTCCGTGGCCGAGTATGTGGCCAAATGCTTGACTTGTGCGCAAGTCAAGGCCGAGCATCAGAAGCCGTCAGGTTTGCTTCAGCAACCTGAAATTCCCAAGTGGAAATGGGAAATGGTGACAATGGATTTTATCACCAAGTTGCCAAAGACGAAAAAGGGAAATGATACCATATGGGTCATAGTTGACAGACTGACTAAGTCAGCCCATTTTCTACCCATCAAAGAGACGTATAGCTCAGATATGTTAGCTCAATTATACGTCGATAAGATAGTAGCGCTACATGGTATACCTATATCTATTATCTCGGATAGAGATACTAGATATACGTCGCATTTTTGGAAGAGTTTCCAACAATCGTTGGGCACTCGTTTGAATTTTAGTACGGCTTATCATCCTCAGACCGATGGTCAGAGTGAGCGTACTATTCAAACTTTGGAAGACATGCTTCGTGCATGTGCGATTGACTTAGGTGGTAGTTGGGATAAGAACCTACCACTGATTGAATTCTCCTACAACAATAGCTACCATTCCAGCATAAAGGCTGCGCCTTTTGAGGCCCTATACGGTAGAAAGTGTAGATCGCCCATTTGTTGGGCAGAAGTTGGAGATGTCCAGTTGTCTGGACCAGATATCGTCTTTGAGACGACAGACAAGATCGTTCAGATCCGTGATCGTTTGAAAGCTTCCAGGGATAGGCAGAAAAGTTATGCGGATCCTAAGCGCAAAGATTTTCACTCCGATGTAGGTGAAAAAGTGTTGCTTAAGGTATCACCTTGGAAAGGTGTGATGAGATTTGGAAAGAAAGGCAAGCTAAGCCCAAGATACATAGGACCTTTCGAGATAATCGAACGTGTCGGGGCAGTCGCTTATAAGTTAAACTTGCCTGAAGAGCTTAGTGCTATTCATAATGTGTTTCACATCTGTAATTTGAAGAAGTGTTTCGCTGACGATTCACTGGTTATACCGCATACAGATATACACATAGACGAAAGTCTAAAGTTTGTTGAAAAACCTTTGTCGATTGAGGATCGACAGGTAAAGAAGCTTCGAAGGAAGCACGTGCCTATTGTAAAGGTCAAGTGGGATGCCCGTAGAGGTCCCGAATACACGTGGGAAGTGGAATCCACGATGAAAGAAAAATATCCCCATTTGTTTGAATAAATCTCGGGGTCGAGATTTCTTTTAAGGGGGTGAGGATGTAACACCTCGAAAAATTTCGTCCAATAATGTCTTGACACGTGTCATAAGGTTCCGTTATGTGAAAACATACTTTAGAGGGACTAAAAGTGACAAACAGTGAAAACTATGGAACGTAAGGGTCCAAAGTGTCAACAATGGATAAATAGGCTCTATGATAACCCCACATAATGTTTATAACCTTTAACGGATGGTTCATGGATCATACGACGCGGAAATTGCACGAAAGTGAAGTATTGTAAACTATAGGGGCCAAAAGTGTCAACATGTTCAATTTATACCTCTGAGTGAACTTTTGGCAGACCCGAAGCTTTGTATAGCTAAAATATACTCACTAGAATATGTGGTAAAAATTTCATGAAGTTTCGTCAACGTATGAGAAAGTTATGGCCAAAACCGTACTTAAGGGACTAAAAGCGTCAACGTCGAATTCAGGGCTTTTCGGTTGAGCGCAAAGTTATCCGAGGACATTACCATGTTGGTAAAAGTCCCAAGGTTCTTAAAAACCAAGTTTGGGGGTTTACGGGTCGAGAAAGGTAGCCGAAACATCGCGTACAAGTTCAGGGGTCAAAGCTGTCAACATTGGAAAGTTGTTTGGCTGAAACAAGGGTCAGGCGACCCGCCTGGGAAAGCCCAAGCGGGCCGCGTGGGACTGCCAGCGACCAGAAATTCGGTTTTGGGTCGAATTGAGTCCGAATTTGAGTGGAATCCAGCTGGTTTCGCCTCCAATTGCACCAATTAAGAGCCATGCATGGCTACTACTACAGGAACCTCGAAATTATGGGTTTAAATCAGATTATTGATCATTTCTTGATCATTTTTCATAGTAACAAGTGCTCTCTCTATCAAGAACCTTCAAGGCAAGACTTCTGGAGCTAATCCGATCAACAAGGCCGACTCCTAGTGTTCACTAAACACCTATAGGACTCTTGTAAGCTTTCAATTTGTTCTTTAATCCGTTTTTGCTTTGATTATTAGTAAAAGTCAAACTGGGTGTTCATAACCTTTGACTTTCTGATTATACGGATTTCTTTCAGTCATTTCTCGAATTGAAACTTGTTATAGATTGGTATTTATGTGGGAAACAAACCCTCTAAAGGGTACTAACTGATTCCCACTACATGCATGCTTAATGTCGAGTCAAACCTATTTCTAAAAAGTCAACAGAAGTGATTTTTGTGAAAAATGACATGATTAATGATATAGATGACATGCAACCTGATTGATCATTGAAAATAACTTGTAATATATATAAGAATGTGTTTTAATCAGCATCAACTCGACAATCTATAGTATAGCCACGAATCGGAACCGAAAGTCTTGTAAAACGATTATTCCGTAGACTATCGATTCGGATTCATACATGCATGTTCGAGATCTGTATTGGAAAGTATTTTTGACTATTTTTATTTTAGTTAAACTTTCTGGAATTTTCTTTGATTGAGTCTATGTTTAGCCTATTCGAATGCATGTTTCCGGTTTATGCATAAAGTTGACTATTTTGCCCTTTTTGATTTAAAACGGGATTTTTGGAAAAGTAAAAGAGTAGAGATCTTTATTTTGATTATATAAACTTGCACCGAAAATTTCGGATCAGTTGGTGGTCCAGATTGTGAGTTATGGCCATTAGCGTAAAACTATATTATAAATTTACATAAACGGTCCTTTTTGCGTAGAACCCGTTTCTGGCCACGTTTTGGTACAAAACTTTTTACCAACAGAAGTAATATAATATTCTGGGAATTTTGATGATTTTTAATTAATTTTTGGCTGAACGGATCCTAGGTCGCCTAGTCATTTCGGCTTATGTCGGTTTTGACCGTTTTAGCCATAAAATGAGTTTTACACCTCCTTTTGACCCGAAACCTTTTTCTACTGATTTTATATGATGAATAAATTATTTTAAGTATTCTGGAAATATAAAAATCTCAGATTTACTGTGAAAACCCGAAAACGCCCTTAAATCGTATTTTTTAGCGTTTTAAGCGCATAGTAAGCGTTATACTTGTTTTAAACATATAAGACCTATACCTACTGATGTGTTTAGCATATTTTCATATAAAAACAGTAAGTATAAGTATACGAACTCAGACTTCCAGTTTTGGCGTTTTTAGCCCTTGTGAAATTACTAAATTGCCCCTACGGTGCATAGTTTGGTTTTAAATGATATATTTGGTATATGGGTCATACCCTACTGATATAATATGTTATATTAAGTATATTTACTGTATAAACCAGACCCGAAACTCAGATTTCTAATTTTACCCTTTTATTATCTTTTAAATGACCAAAATGCCCTTCTAAGGCATAAATTGAGTTTAAAATTATCCCGGGCAATATAGAACATAACTTACTGATATAATATCATATTTTAAGCATATTATCTCAGGGAACTTGCATTTGAATCATTTGGCTACCCGTATCGCCCTTATTGCGTTCGGTTCGGTTTACGTAACTAGTTTGCGTAAATTGACCGAACCGGGTCAAACGTCATCATTTTTATCTCAAAATCCAGAATGTATTTAGTATACCCATAATATACAAGTATTCAAGCTTTTCGGGTCTAAATCACATTCTATCCGGTCTTTCGCTTAATCGTGCGTAAACCGTATCATTCCTAAAACTAACCGGTCAAAGCTTAAGCTTAAATAAAAGGCCGTTAGGAATCTAATAGGTTAATTATAAACCTTTGTTCCAGATTAGGGAGCCCGGTAAAAGCTACCACCACTTATCGTTTGTGACTTATACTTGCTCAGGTAAATACATTTTGACTTATTTTCCCTATACGGGCTTGGGGTACGGTATTTAAAATACCGCTTGATCGGGCGCACAAGTCCTGCTCCTTATAGGTGTTCAGTCTTGAATAGCTTGTGCGACTTCGTTTAAACAGTTTTGTCTTACTTAAAGGCTTTGGGGGGTTATTGACCATGTCCCGGATATCCTTGGCATTATCTTACGAGATGGCCACGACCAGAGCACGGGGTGTAGGCGTACACCCGTCGTGTATAACTCTTTAATGTGGTGTGTCAATTAAATCTCTAGCCCGGACAGTAGATCCCGGGCCACCAGAGATATAAGTGCATGTAATTCGTTCACAAGTTTATATTATATAATTATCCCAAGTTAATAAAAATATTTATGCCTTGTGCATTTAAATCAATTTTCAATCATTTTCAAAATGAGTCAGTCGATTTGTATTTACCAGTGTAAACTGACGTATTTTTCCCAAAAGATTAAGTGCAGGTACTATACGGAAATAGGCTGGCTGTTTCCTAGAGAGCGTCCACAATAGTCTCGCAAACTCGGACGACAATTATCTGTTGAACTGTTTATTTCTATTTTTATTTGATCCGCCTGTGGATCCATTTCAACTACTGTGATATTTATTATTACACTTGTTTAAAAGTTGAAATGTTTCTATTCTGCTTCCGCTGTGCATTATTATATTGTGTTGATTGTCTATGACGATGCCAACTACGTCACTGTACCCCACACCGGGCCCACCGGTGACACGTGGAAATCGGGGGTGTGACATCGTGCCACGCAAGCAGGCACTTTTTCTCTGTTGCATGGCACGAGGAGGTTAAAATTTGACTTCGTTGACTGAGCATGGTCGCGCCACTCGACCAACCCTTCTCTCCTCGTCGCGTGGTGCTACGAGGTGTAGTTTCCAGCAGTTTGTTTTTTCTTCCACTTCCAGGTACCGTCGAGCCCGTTTTTCCAGTTGGATGTTTTTTCACCTCATTTAGACTCTGTTAAACCTAAAAAACCTAACACTTGATAAGCACGACATACCAGTCTGATTTAATGTATTTAAACACTAAAACCAACGCAAAACTATACAAAATACATTGTGTTTTTACAAACATATCACATCCCCACGCTTATCTTTTTTTTTTTTTTTTGCAATGGAATCACAATAAAAAACATCGATTTTCAATATACGTGGTTATATTATAAACAAATCAAAACACACATTAACTAAGATTGCAGGTATATGATCCACCTAAACACAATCGTCGCTTTCCAACCCTTATTCACAATCCATTAAGTTCATGTGAATTATTCATCTATGGATCCCACACTCATAAGACCACAATGCTACCTAATCCCGCTTCAAGCTTATAAGGTTAAAAGATAATTATCTACCATCTTATATAAAAAACTCTTATGTATTTCTTGTTGGACCCAGTATGGCCTTAACAACTTCTTTTTACGTAATATGGCAAGTGATTTCAGTATATGTGAAAAAGATGTGCGGAAATGGAAATCAGACATTCAAGAAACAAGACCTACAGAATTATCAAGTTTATATCACTTTGAAACAAATTAGTTTAACAAGGTGATTGTAAGATTATTATCTAATACAAATGAATCTTGATTTCTGTGGGTGAGAAGAGCAGTGGAGTTTGGGTGTTTGTATATGAATGCTAAGCTTCAAACTCAAGTATCTTCTGCCTCTCAAGCCTTCTATTTATAGACGGTTGTGGATATGAATAAACAATTGTTTATTCATGCAATAAGTCCTGCGTAAAGTAGCAATTTGACATATTCATTGAATCCATCGTTCAAGTTGCATTTGTAATCATGATAACCAAATGTCATGATTTGGTCATGGGTGGCAGGATAGAGTTGTGATTTTTTAGACAAGTGGGGCTTTCATCAGAATTTCTGATAAGCCACTTCATCAGAAATTCTGGTGAACAAATCATCAGAAAGTCTGATGATCAGAATTGTCTGAGACTGATCAGAAATATCATCAGATCCATCAGAAATGACCTTCTCTGATAATCCAAATCAACTCTTGATCAACTTGTGATTCTTTGTAGTAGATACTTTGCATTTCAGTTGTCCTATCTGATTTTCTTCATCTTGCTGTGATCTTCAGGACTGTTATCTTCTTCAGAGATCTAGTTGATTGAGATTTTCTTCAATACTTACAAATAAAGTTTCCTAACAGTTTCCCCCTAAGTATTGTAAGAAAATGAACTATCTCATGAATATAAAATTTCCAAAAACAGTGGAAACTTAATACTTGCAAACTTAAACCAGTTGCTAAAGTTTTGAAAAACAAATTACATAAAAGATGAAGAAAAAATAAACAAGTTTTAATTCAGCTTCACTCTTTTATGCACATCTCCTTTCTTCATCTTCTTTTTGTAGGAGATATACTTGTTGCAGCTAACATACATGTCTTTGTACCATTCTCTTGCTTGGATCCATTCTTCAATCATTTGCTCAATTTCTTTTCTGCTTCCCTCCAAGTTCTTCTCTATCTTCTGAAGATGTTCTTGTCTTTTGTTCATGGTTTTCAAGATATACCTCAGAGTTTGATTTGAGTACTTACAGATGTCAACACTTCTGAACAGAGCTTTGTTATTGTCATGGTCTCTGAAGATTACACCATATTCTTGTTCTCCATCTTTGCTTGTATGCATAATGATGTCTCCAGATTTTGCATCATTCAATATTTCTAAGGGAACTTTTGTTTTAGGTGATCTAAAGTACACCTTTTTGTTGTGCACATGTTCATAATTGATGCATAGATCAAAATCTGAAAAAGACATTCTTTCAAATAGCAATATTCCAGCCTTTGATATGCCATTCAATGCCCTTCTGACCTCTTGGTTATTTTTCTTTTCCTTTTCATAGTGATCCTTCATGAACAAAATGTCCAAATGATGCAACTGGTCAGCTAATTTTCATCGGTTACCTTCTGTTCATCCCCATTTTCTCTTTGAAGTATGTATCTGTTTTGTACATAAGTTCCTCCTATATCATCAGTTGCAACTTTCACGTCATCCACCTTTAAAATTCTCCTTACCGGATTCTCATTGTGCTTGTGAATGCTATATGACCCTCTTTTCATTCTTTCTTCTCTTAACCCCAGTCTGGTAGGAGATAGTGATCTTGGCATTTCATCTTCTTTTGTCAAATAGTAACTCACCAGATTGTATTCAGGAAACGTCATTACATCCCTGGCAATTTCTTTAACCATGACAGACTTGGTTTCTGAGATTTTTCTCTTAACAATCTTTGACTTTGCCTCTGACTCACCTTCTTGTTCCCATTCCTTCATTGTTTGTATATTCATATATTTGCTTATTGCCGAGTCATCAGTATTTGTTGGATTTGGAACAGCAGCTAGCAGTTTCAAATTTGTAATGACTTGAGGTTTTGCAGCTGCTAGCCTTTTCAGCATTTCACCTTTTGGAATATTTGGAGGTGGACCCATCATTGTGGTATCAGCTTTGGTGATTGGTGTGGTTGATGATTGTTGAGGAGTTGACTTTGGAGCTTTCTGATGTGAGCTTGAAGCAGGAATTTCCTTCATGAGTTCTTGAGGATCCACTTTGGCTAAACTTGCAACATTGAATTGCATCTTCTCTATTAGTTGTTGTGTTTCTCTTACCAGTTTTGAGTTGCTGGCCATATTTTTCTGAACTTGGTTGAATTCAGCTTGAGCTTTCATCTGATTTTCAACCCATTCTTTTGACAGCTTCTCAAGGGCATCTGTGATACTGTTATTACTTGCCCTTAGAATGGTAACTTCTTCCAAAACTCTATTTCCACTACTTGACTGCCTTGACTCCATCACATTTACAACTTGTGTTTTGATCTTTTCTATTTCTGTGAGAATCATTTGAATTTCTGATGCAGAAATGTTGAGTTCTGGTGCTTTTTCTTTCATCTTCTGAAGAGACTTTAGTGCTTCAGTGTTATTATCAGTCTGTTTCTTTATTGCCTCCACTGATTCTGACAAAGTCTTCATTTCAGCCCTTTGACCTTGTATTTCTGACAGCAACATATCAAGTTTTTCTTCCATTGGATTTCTTTTGCAGACTTTGTAAACTTTTTCCAACATAGTTTCCAGATTTTCTTGATTCATGGGTTTTTCAGGGATATTTGGAACAACAGTTGTTCCTGCTAATGTTCCAGCTGCAAACACATTTGCTGCTGTTTTGGAAATTATAGGGTCACTTTTTGCTTTACCAGAATTTGGTGCAGCCTTAAGTTTACCAGTATCATCTCCACCAGAGGTGAGTGACATACTCTCATCCTGGATTTCCTTATATCCTTGAATCACATCAAGATGTGATTCTCCATAAGTTTTTAAGGTAAACATATTACCTTTTTCCAGATTTCCTTGATCAGTTTCCTGATCTCTATCTGTTGAGACCTCATACTCCTCCTCATTTTCTGATTCAGAGTTGAGATTAAAAGCACTAGTAACCTCTTTATCAACGTCAGTTTCTTTATGTTTTAAGTTGTAAGAAACATTTACTGAACTTTCTGAGTTAGTTTGTTTTGAGTGAGTATCAACTAAAACAGTTCTTGAGAAAGATGTACCAGCAATATGAGATTCATCATGATGTATTACTTCAGTTGCTTCAATTTCAGTGCCATCAAATTGAGCTTTTTCATGAATTCTTCCAGCAATATGTGACTCTGCATGATGTTCTTGTGCTGTCTCTTGTAGCACATCAAAATCTGGATGAATTATTCCTTCATGAATTTGATCATTTTCAGCATCATCTAGTGCGTTGGTAATCATCTGAATTCCTTCTCCTCCTGCCTCTTTTGATGATCTTGACTTTTATTCTTCATCTCCTTCTAGTGATGAAGAGCATTTGAAAACTTCTCTGCTGGCTCTTTCTGTTGTGGAGTCTGATTTGGTTAGAAGTGTCTCATGCTGTATTCTGAACTGTGAATCTTGTGAAATGAAAGATAGCATGCTTTCTGGTAATATAGGGATATCTTTGTCAGATTCCCATCCATGATTAGAACTCCAGGCCTTCATTGTGTTTGATCTCCACAGATTTTCCAAAATTGGAATTTCTATTTCTCTTGCAGCAAATGTTTTAGAAATGAAAATAGAAATTAATCTCGGATATGGTAGATGTGAGATTATTTTTCCATTTTTGGTGATAATTGACCTTTTAATCAGGTTAAAAATTTCTAATCCATAATCAATTCTGAACCCAGTTATGAGTCCATACATGATTGTTAGAATAGCTTGATTAATCTGATCAGTTCCTCCAATTTTTGAGGTGAGACATTTGTTTAATACTTCCATCATCACTTGCCATATTGCTGGCAATTCATTTCTTCTGATTGAACCAATTTAGTTGATCTTCTTGTTTTTGTAACCAAGCCCAATAATAAAGCTTAATAGCTCTTTCTTGCTTGGTGCTTCAACATAGTTATCAAGAATAGGTAGTTCAAGCCATTCTCTTACCCTTGCAGGAGTTAATGTTACGGAAACATTTTCCCATACATGAGCAGAGATTTGGTTTTCTTCAACTTCATCAAAGGTGTGAACAAATTGTTGTAGCAGCTTTTCTGGTACTTCTCTCTCTCTTTTGTTAGAGCTCCTGAAATTGGACAGTTCATGAGATACTCTATCAGAAGTTGACATCTCACATCATATTCTGAATGCTCTGTATTCATCAACAAATTGTTTTCTTTCATTGGCAGAAATTCATTGTCTTCAATGAAAGGTACATCGTGTTGAACAATTGGGATGTTGAGGTTTACTTCGGCCATTTTTGAAGTTTGTGAATTAGGGTTTGGAATTTAGGGATTTTTGAGTGAGGAACAAAGTTTGCTTTGGTTTGGAATTTGTGAGAAAGGTATGATTTTTGAATTTTCTGCTAAGAGTTATATAGTGAAGGGTTTTAGCAGAGTGTTGTGGGTTTATGGAGTTGAGAGGATATGGAACGTGTCATGCAGTGGCAGTTAAAGGATCATTAATTGTCTTTATTACCGTTTGATCATGGGATGTCGGTTTTTGATTCATGATATAACCGTTGGATCGTGGGTATCAAGACTTTAATGATGATTAATCGTGTAATCTTAATCATGTAATCGTGGTAGTGCCCTTTCAACTTGTTCTTTTTAACTTGTAGTTTCACTGAAGTGCTTCATCTGAATTCAGATTAGGGAAACATTATCGGTTGTATGACACCTTTCCATTTTTGTGGACCCTACTGTTTTGAGGCGGTCCAATTAACTTTCTTCATCTGCATCCTTTCTTTTCTTGTTAGTCAAAATTCCATGTCTTCAGACATTCAACAATTTCTGTTAAAGAATATGTATTTCCTTTGATCTGACTTTTGTTTGGCCCCTCCCTTTTTTTTGATATGGTCAAATAAAGTCAACAGAAGTTAACAGAATTTGATGTGTTTTCCCTCTAAATTTGTCACCGTTTTCACCAGATTTTTAATCACTTCAATACTTTTGATAATAATTTTTTTTAAGATGAGAGGGAATGAGGTAAATTTAGAAGACTTACTCTGGTTTTTCTGGTATCGTCCTGCTTTCTTGCCCTTTTTCTGATATTTTCTTGTTTTAACAGAAAAACAGATTCTTTTACCAGATTTTGTTTTTGGTTATCAGAAAATTAGATTTTTCGATGATCATTCTTATTTATCCATTCCCACTTAACAACATAAAGCAAAATTTATTTTAGAGCAAAACATATAGTATTTTATATATATATATATATATATATATATATATATATATATATATATATATATATATATAACATACCATCTACACACATAAGATCTATTCATGAAGAGTTTTAATCAATATCTATTCCATCTCCATGTTCAATCTCAAGAAGTACCCATTGTTCAGTTACTAAACCAAAATTTTTATTTGTTGGTTTGAGTAAACTTATGCTTGCATTTTGTTGAAGATATAGCTCTGCTCTCTGATAACCAGCAGGGATTCCACCAAAGCCCAGTTGGCTTGTGATTACCTTCATCAGAAAACGAGGATACATAAAAAATGGCTTGCTTGACCACATGTTGCTTGCAAAGTCTCTCATTAAATAATAAGATAAGTTGTAAGGAACATTCAATGTGACAGCTCGGCAAATTTCTAACAACTTATTAGATGCTTCATGATGATTTATGGCTTTCTTTGAGAAGCATGGACCTAGTTGGGTAATCAGAAACTGCCATGGCTTGATAAAGCCATTTATGTTGATTGCTCTGGGGTCTTTTTCAGGATTGTACCCCATGTGCTCCAATGTTTCTTGAATCTCAGAGTGTGAGAACATAAGTACATCGTTGTCATCATTCAGTTGAAGAGCCATTCTGATGTTACTTTCAGTTATCCAGATTCTTTGATTGAGCACCTCACTTTCAATATATATTCTCCCTCTACCCTGATTTTCTGACAAAGTTGCGTTTTGCCAGAAAATTTGAAGGATTTCAGGGAATATCGTTATGTTGGTAGTGAGAGCATATCCTATGTTGCTTGCCATTAGCATGTTTACCACTGTTTAACACCCATCCCAGAGAGGACCCTCAAAGCTAGTTCTGAGCTTGAGGTTGTGGTATGGATGTTGAGTGAGTAGAAAACGATTAGCTCTAATTTTAAGCATTTTGTGTGTGTGTTCTTGAATGCATGTAGACGAAGATGGGGAAGTTTTTCTTGGTGAATTTCTAAATGAAGATGACTGTCTTTGCTTAATGTAGTAAACATATATAGTAAATTTAAGAACTGTCATAAATGGTATCTACCCACTGAATCTTGTTTACCACAATCTTGGTTATTTAATTGTTTTATCAGGTGACATTAAGAATAACCCAGATAGAACTCTCTTCATTAAATGACTTAGGCGGCTATTTTTCAGTTTTCTATCATAATTGCCTACTGTTGCCATTTCAGTGTAATTAATGAAGAAAAAAAATCTCTACACCTATTAACAATCCCCAGAAAATCTTCTGTCATATGACGTTTTCAATTGTAGCAACTAAAGAAAAAAATAAAATAAAATAAAAATTAAGAAAATACACAATTACAAATTATGAATTTGTCAATTTGAGTCATGGATAAAGGTGATGAAATGTATGAACTTGTTCAAATAATCATTCAATAATTTTGTTCCAAGAAGTTTTCTGATTTGTTACAAGAAATTCTGATGATTTGTTAGATTTTCTGATGATGTATCAGATTTTCTTATAAATTTATCAGATTTTCTGGTGTTTTATCAGAAATGCACTTTTTCTTCTTACGATTCTTTTATTTAAACAAGTTACAAATCAAAGAGAGCTTTATCACAATTTTGACCATGATTTAGCAGAACATACCTTAAGCCTATATAGGCTACTTTCTTCAATGGTCAGATTTTCTTACGATCCTTTCATTTATTTCATTTCCAAAGTTCACCATTTTACCCAGCTTTGAGACAAAGTTGCTGAGTAAGCTCCTATCCCCAGTCATGTGCTTGGAGCTTCCTGAGTCGCAGTACCAGATCTGCTGCACATGATGGTCCTGAAATGAAATGATTAGAGGGTTTTAGGTACCCAGGCATGCTTGGGTACACTTTATGATGATATTCTGGTTCTATTATTTTTTCTAAATGACCTTTCATCAGAATTTCTGTTAAATGCTGAGCCATTAACAAAATTTTTCTTTTTCTTTTGGAGATGGTGTTGAACAAGCTTCAGTATTTCAACACACATACAAGAATCATCAGAGATTTCTGATTTTTCTTCTGGTGATGGAACGAATGGATAATTTTAAAAGATGAGTGAACTGCTTCTGGAGTTTTTACAAACTCTTGATTGCATTCACTTCTTTTTGGTTCAAAATTTGGCTTATCAAAGGAGTATTTAGAACATGTTGATTTGCAAGTTTCAGAATCAGATTCTGATAAGAATTTATCAGAAATCTGTTGAGTTGCTTTTACAAAGACAGTGGGTTTGGTATTATTTGTTCTAACATAACCCAAACCCTCTCCTTTGTTCTTTGGAGTAGACTCTATGAAATTTATGAATTCTTTTGCTTCTTGAAAACCTCTTACATTAATTTCTTTATCATTGATTTTCTTGTAAAGATCTCTTCTTTCATTTTCATAGAACTCAATCTTAGCTCTTTGATCTAAACTTTGTTCTATAAGTAATTGATTTTCAAGAATGATTTTATTCAAGGTCCTCTGCAACTCATCAGATTTTTTACCATCTGATTGATGTTTAACTTGCAAGTTTAAAAAATCTGACATGAGCTCTTTTAGCTTGTGTTCAAGATCAAGATTGTCTAAACTTACCTGTTGTCCTGAAGTCTCTGGTATGTCATCAGAAAGTGCCATGAGACAGAAGTTGGCCATTTCTTCTTCTTCTTCATCTGAAGAATCATCAGATAGCCATGTATCTGTTCCAGCAATTAAGCTGACTTGCTGTTGTTGCTTCTTAGCTTCCTCAAGCTTCTTTTCATAGTAAGCAACATCTTTCAGCTTCTTGGTCTTACACTCAGATGCATAATGACCTTTTTGCTTGCACTTGTAACACACCACCTCCACCTTTCCTTTATCCTTAGATCTAACTTCTTCTTTAGATCTATCATCCATCCTCCTTCTATCACTCTTCTGGTACCTCTGGCCTCCTCCTCTTAACCTCTGCTCAAATGTTTTGGTGAGCAGTGCTATTGCATCAGCAAAAGCTGAAAAATCTGATGATGAATCAGAAGTTTCAAAACCCTGGTTGTTTGATGGTTGTGGATCATTGGAAGTTGTTTTTCTTTGTGAGTTTGAGATAAGAGCTAAAGATCCCCCTCTTTGAATGGTTTCTTCAAATATTTCTTCCTCTCTGGGGATCAAGATGCTATATAAGTCATGAAGACTCATGTTTCCTAGTTCTAAGGATGAGGACAAAGTCATTGTGAGACTTCTCCATTCTCTAGGCAAAGCATCAAGAAATTTTAGGTTTCTTTCATCATTTGATTTAGTTATTCCAAATTTCTTTAGCTCGTTTAAAAGTTTTGTGAACCTTTGATATGTGTCATTTAACTTTTCATTAGGTAAACTTTTCAACCTTTCATAGTATGAGACATTGTTTGTTCTCTTATTTCTTTTCATCCTCTCTTCTCCTTCACAAAGATTTTCCAACTGATCCCATATTTCCTTGGCTGATGCACAAGCATCAACTTGTGAAAATATGTCATTGGGGATTGCCATTATTAAGAGTGATTTTGCTCTTTTATCCCCTGGTTCCTTGTCTTCCTCACTCCAAAGTATTTCACTTTTGGGAGCTCGGGAGGCAGGGATAGCAGGTAGTTGGTCAGTTGCTGGAATTGCTGGTATTTCAGTCATTGGTATATGTGGACCCCTTTCAATGGATTGAAACAGAGCTCGGTCATGACCATTAAGGAAATTGACCATCCTGATTTTCCATTGGGGGTATTCCTCTCTGACCAGAGTCGGAGGTTTGGACATAGAACCAATATTGAAAGCATTATTCCAGGTTTGAAAGCTGGCCATATTTAGAAAAAAGAAGAAGAGCGATTGATCGTTTGAAAATAATTTATTCAATCTGCTCTGATACCAATTGTTGGACCCAGTATGGCCTTAACAACTTCTTTTGACATAATATGGCAAGTGATTTCAGTATATGTGAGAAAGATGTGCGGAAATGGAAATCAGACTTTCAAGAAACAAGACCTACATAATTATCAAGTTTATATCACTTTGAAACAAATTAGTTTAACAAGGTGATTGTAAGATTATTATCTAATACAAACGAATCTTGATTTCTGTGGGTGAGAAGTGCAGTGGAGTTTGGGTGTTTGTATATGAATGCTAAGCTTCAAACTCAAGTATCTTCTGCCTCTCGAGCCTTCTATTTATAGACGGTTGTGGACATGAATAAACAATTGTTTATTCATGCAATAAGTCCTGCGTAAAGTAGCAATTTGACATATTCATTGAATCCATCATTCAAGTTGCATTTGTAATCATGATAACCAATAATGTCATGCTTCGGTCATGGGTGACAGGATAGAGTTGTGATTTTTAGACAAGTGGGGCTTTCATCAGAATTTCTGATAAGCCACTTCATCAGAAATTCTGGTGAACAAATCATCAGAAAGTCTGATGATCAGAATTGTTCTGAGACTGATGATATTTCATCAGAAATATCATCAGATCCATCAGAAATGACCTTCTCTGATAATCCAAATCAACTCTTGATCAACTTGTGATTCTTTGTAGTAGATACTTTGCATTTTAGTTGTCCTATCTGATTTTCTTCATCTTGCTGTGATCTTCAGGATTGTTATCTTCTTCAGAGATCCAGTTGATTGAGATTTTCTTCAATACTTACAAATAAAGTTTCCTAACATTTCTGATTAAATTTATTATGGATAATGGATGATGTTATGAACTTCGACATGCTTTTATTTATAATTAGCTTAGCGGACATACCCCTCCCGAGTCACCATCCTAGTGATTAATGCTATAAGATTATTTTCATCTTTTTTTCTAACTCCACCTAGAGGATATGTACTACCCAAGTCACAATCCCAGTGGCAATACCATAGTTTGTTTTCGGGCGCCTCCTAGTTTCGGATTTATTTTCATAAAAAGAAACAGATGTGCCATTTAACCGGAATTTTGATTTTGCTATAGCTCCTAAGGTGAGAACCCAGAAGACTCCTAATATTTAAGTATAATATATCGATCCTAAGAAACCAGTCAACCAGCTGGTCCTACCCACATATCCTAAGTTAGATGCATGCTCGATCGTTGTTTTCGGGTCAATATAACGCGAGAAACATACCCGAAACTGCATTTTTCGTCTTCATGCTACTGACAAAATGCCACAATTTCCTACAAACTGACACAATAACACAAATCTCACATTACCTTACCCCCTAGATGACTACGCATTGCCCTCAATCGCACTAAAGCTCAGTAAAACGTCATCCAACTTCCTCCCAGTTGAGCAGTTGCACGGTTAGACTCAAAGACTAACAAATAACAGAAAACAAAAACAAACCTTAGGCTGCCTCCTAAGAGCACTAAGTTTTAGGTCTTCTGCCAGATCGTACCTATGAATTTAATTAGCCTCTTCACGCAAGGTGCTCACGTACAACACATCCACATTCTTCTCTGGTCCATTAATCTCCTGGTCATTCAAGTACGATTAGGATCATCAAAATCTTCGTTCTCTACATCTCCATACTTTCCAATCTCGGTTACATGATAAGGTCTCGTCCATTTGCTCTTCAACTTTCCAGGAAACAGCTTCAACCTGGAATTGTATAACCATACTAGCTGACTAACTTCAAAAACTTTAGGTCAGATCTTTACATCATGGACCTTTTTTATCTTATCCATATAAGCAGCTGCACACTCATATCCCTCATTCCGGATCTCTTCCAATTCTCCCAATGCCAACTGTCTCTCCTTACCTGCAGTGTCATAATCAATGTTAACCTGCTTAACATCCCAAAGTGCATGGGTGCAATTTCTACATGTAAGTGACAACATTTTCCGTAGACCAATCTATACGGTGTAGCTCCAATCGGCATTTTATAAGTCGTATGATACACCCACAGAGCATCGTCTAGTTTAGTGGACCAATCCTTGAGGTCAGCTCACACGGTTTTTTTTTGTAAAATTTATTTAATTTGCCGATTAGAAACTTTGACTTGCCCACTCGTTTGCTGATGATACGGAGTGGCAATTCAATGATCTACACCATACTTTTTAAGGAGTTTGCCAAAATTAAAATTTAAAATAAATCCCCCATCACTAATGATCACATGAGAAACCCCAAATCTAGCAAAAATGTTTGACTATCAAACTTGCAAACAACCTTATGGTCATAGGTTTTAGTGGCAATGGCTTTAACCCATTTGGACACGTAATCCACCGTCTCCAAAATGTAAAGGTTACCAAACAAATTAGGGAATGGGCCCACAAAGTTAATTCCCCACACATCGAAAATATCGACAACGAGGATTGGCTGCATGGGCATCTCATCCCTTTTCGTAATGCTATCCATATGTTGACATCTCAAACAATTTCTAGCATATTCAAATTTGTCCTTTACACATTGATGTACGTAAAATACAACATATAAATTGTAACAAATACGACGTAAAATTAACCCTTTTCTGTACTAATGTTAGAAAAACCTTGTTTCTTTGTTCCTTTTTAATTTACAGGGTCGAAAGAGCTAAACGCACAAAATGAACAAAATAACAGCAAAAACCAACATAAATACAAAGATGGAGGATTGACGCAACATGCCAAGCCCCCATCCATATCCAAACCAAGAAAATGGCAAGATCAGAAGACCTGACACGGGGCCGTGCCCACTAGACACGGGTCGTGTCTAAGACTGGATTCTCTACAGAAGAAAAGACAGCAGCAAAGGACAAAACAAACAACCAACACGGGGTCGTGCTAATGCAACACGAGGTGTGGTTAACTCTAAGATTTGAAGAACTTGAGATAGTACAACAAGTACATTAGCCACGGGCCGTGCCATTGACACACGGGGCCATGTTAGTACAAGACCTGACACAACAGTTAATAAGGAAGTGAGAGAGAGAGAGATGGCCATGGGGCTGTGCCAGGTGGGCACGGCCCGTGTTGGGCGTCTGTCTTCAGCTATAAATAAGGGTGCTTGGGTCCATTCCAATCCACCCCTTGGCAAAACACTTCTCTCACACTTGCCACCACTTCACCACCACTACAACACCATCATCCACCACCATCATCCATCTTCCATCATTTAGAGTGTGTAGTAGTCTCGGGATCCAAGATCGATCGTAAGAGTTCTTGTCAAACAAAGGTCATGCTTGGCTAAACTCTTACATCACTTAATGAAGACAAATATTTTATGTATTAATTTTTGATTTCCAATCTTTGGCTCCTTTTTATTTGGGTATGTATTAATGACTTTAATAACCAGTTTTGTTATATTGAAGGCGAATTTATCTAACCATTCTTCATATGTTGTCGATTCACATATTCGTGTCTTTACGGTCTATATAAAGTGTGTTAACTACTTGGAAGGGGGTTAGAAGGGTGGTTGGGTAATTCTATGTCTCGTTCAGTGTATAGATCCTGTGAGAACCTGGTTCAAGCTTAGTACTACTCCATGGATTGGCTAGGAATAACTGGCCCGACTGATAGTAAGAAACCGCTTGAATCCTTTATCTATAAACTAGTATTAAAACTTTAAACCAACCCTGCGAGGACTGTATCCCCGCTGACTTAGACCAAAGGGTTGAGGGTAACGCTGTCTGGAAGGGGGCCTACCACTTTTCGCATTAATAACTTACTTAATTATCTTTCAATAATCCAACCTTGCGCGACTGTATCCCTGCTGACTCAGACCAATAGGCTGAGGGTAACGCTGCCTGGAAGGGGGCCTACTACTATAACTTAAAGATAATCTCTTAAAATGCCCAAAGTGCGGAAATCATTAAAAGGGTTGTTGGGATTGAACCCTACCAGAGGAATAAATAATGTAAAGCCAAAACCGGATCACATCAGAGGACTTCAATAAGTAGCAGTTTTCACTCTGCTTTCCCCTTGACAGTGGTAGTCTAATAGCTGATGGATCTTAAGTACTGCTCACTACAACAACTGATGAACCAAACACTGATGAAACTCTAAAGACTGCTGAAGACAAACACTGTTGCTCTATCTACTGTTGTTTCCTAAGTACTGCTGAAAGACACAAGCACTGCCCACTCAAAGACTGATCACCTTTGAAGAAAGCACTAAAGTTCAACATCAGTGCTCAGGCTACAACAGTGGAACGTGAAGCAGTTGTTATCTCTTGGTTTGTATTGTACTAATAATCAGATGTTGCAGATCAGTAGTTTGTTTAGAACAGTGTATATAGGTTGTTAGTTTGTTAGAGGTCACTTTCATGGTGACGTCAGCTGAGATGCTTCAGTGGTTTGGTTTGCCTATAAATGGAGCAGTACCCTGTACTGTTACATTTGATTGACTGAGTGGATTCTTCTTCTTCTTCTTCAGTCCAATCCTTTCATCTTGTGCAACCAACCTTGGGGTATCAGGCTGAGGGGGAGCTTAGTTCTGTAAAGATGCTGTAATCATTTGCTTTGTATTTCAATCATTCAACTTAATGAAAAGCATTTGTTTATCAAACTATTTTCCTCTTTGATTGTGTTTACAAAGTTTGTATCCATTTCCGCTGCACTTTATATCATTTCATATATTCTGACTGTTCAATTTATACAAACAAACACAATCATGAGAGCCTCCGATCCCAACAAGGATATATAAAAGAGGAGTTGGAACCAAGTGATTCTTTCTTGTCTATATGTTTTTCCTTATATTTTATTTTTGCTTTTTAGTTTAACTTTTTATAACTTTGAAACCTTTTCATCAAAAGTTTGGTTAGATTAGACGTTAACAATAAGTCAGTATTAAAAGCTCTTGTGTCCTTGGACGACCTCAGTATCTTGCCATCACTATACTACATCCGCGATGGGTGCACTTGCCCTAACGTGTGTGTAGAGTGATAGTAGTATATCATGTTTTATAATTTAAAACTCGAATTTGCGAGTAAAAAGAGCTAAAATATATCTTAAAAATATATACACTCCGTTGCACGTCAAGTTTTTGGCGCCGTTTCCAGGGAAACAAGGATTTTGAGAAAGCTTAAAATTAACGGCCTAATCATTTTTATCTTTTCTTTTTAGGTTTTTCTTATTTTTTCTTAGATTTATCACTTTCTGCAGAATTGACACGGGGCCGTGTGTGATCCACAGGGCTGTGTCAACACTCCAGTAACCTCAAATCTATTTTCTGCAAGATACAGACTGCAGCACGGGGCCGTATTATCGTAACACGGTGCCAAGTCAGACTAACAGTTTGTAGAAAAATAGTAACCGCCTGATCCCGACGGTTAAAAACTTTGTGGAAAACATGGATTTTTATGATTATTTTTACACCCGCCACTCTTACGGTGAATTATTGTGGGGAGGAGCATGAAGAATCGGAATATGGTGTTCTAAACTTCACTCCCCACTATTTAGCACCATCGTTTTCCTATAACGAACACCTTAAGATGGACGGGAGTAAAAATGATAATAACGTCCATCCACCTGAACTCTATCAAGCCTCTCACCTAGAAGACTTAGAAGACATAAGTCAAATAAAAAAGAGGATTTTCCATAAAATCAAAGAAATAGAATCCTTGATGATGGCGCGATGTTCATCAAGGAACCTAACAGAAGGAGAATCGATGGAAGAAAAATCAGGTACAAACAACACCGAGACCAACAAACCTCCCGTAGGCGCTTGCAATGACAAAGGCGATAGTCGTCCTTGTTTTGATTTCGCAATGCCGGTCCCCTTTACAGAGTGTGAATTTCACACCGACGGTTTGGACAGAAACGAGTCGACTCATACCTTCTTTAACAAGAGCCCAGATAAGGTAAATAAGGGATGGTTCCATTTTCCCATTTTTAAAGTAGGATTCTATCTTTTCGACAAACCTCTTGCGTTTTCATACCTCTCGCCAGAGCTTAAGGTATATCCGGCAATACGGTATTGATCCAACCAGTAAGGAACCACCCGATAACGGACAATTCCTTAAAAACCTAGACAAACTTCATAAATTCCCTGAACACGGGGTCGTGCCCAATCTTCATCCACAACATGGGGCGTGTTGGACTAACACTGGGCCGTGCCCCTCGCATTTCAGCACGGGGCCGTGTCAGTGATGATGTGGCACGTGTTTCACTAACGGACAACATTCTCTAACGCATGCAGGCGACACGGGGCCGTGTTGCCCAGGCACGGGGCCGTGTCAGCGTGCTATCACTGTCTATAAAGTCAGCCTTGAGGAGAATGTTTGGAACCATTCCAAAAAGGCAAGATCCTCCAGATTTCTCACAAATACTCTAAAAAGTATGTTCTTGAAAAGGTTTCGTTTGACCTTCTTGTCCTTACTTCTTTTGGTCCTTTCGTCTTCTTCCTTCCACCAAGAACTCCATTGAAGCTTGAAGCTTCAAGTTTAAAAAGCTTCAATAGGAGGTTCAAAAGCTTGATTCTTAGCTCAAAGTTTTGCAATCCTACTATAGTAAAACATTTTTTTAAGTTATTTACGTTCAGAAAAGTAAAAATCAAACAAATTTGACATAAATAAAATTTCTTGAGCTAAGCATCCAGAACTGGTGAAACAACACGGGGCCGTGCCACATAAGCACGAGGCCGCGCTGAAAGGTCTGATATCCCATAACTTGTTTAAGGTTGGTCATTTTTCCTAAGAATGTCAAGCCAGCAAAGCGGGACTTCATCTACTAGCTCCAGGAATCACCGAAGAAGGAGGAGACTCTCTCTTGAAGCTACTCTTGTTAGATACATGAGTGCTTTAAGGGAATCTCTCGAGGAAATGACCATGGTGGAAGAAGTTCTTATCGACCGGGTGAACTACCTCTCCATAGGCCTAGAGGATTGCTTCAGGGAGATCAACCTTTTGCACCAAAGGTTGAACATCTTGGCCATGCCTCCGATGGAACCGATCTGGCCACAAGAAGATTGGACCTTCGCAAATGAGGTCATTCAACCCACCGGGTGGGAAGACGAGATCCCAGAACTTCCCCCTCTCAATATCGCCTTTAAGGTTCCGGTGAATCCCGCTCCCCCTCAAGAAGAAGTTGAAGAGGAGCCCTACATCTTCCTTCTAAGGGAGATAGAGGAGATGCTCAATGACCTCTAATTGAGTATTCCCAAAAAAAGCTCAAGTCCTCCGACGTCTAACCTTCTTAGATCAAGGAAAGTAGTTATAGGGTTTTTAAATAATGATCTCGGGGAGGCATTCCTCAAGAATCTATCTATCTTAAGTTAATTTAGGACTGTAATCTTTATTTTCTTGTACTTGTCTTTTATTTTCAATGAAATGGAAGTATGGTTGATGATTGTTTCAATAAATGTGTAAAGAAATTGGAAATACCAGAAAGATGATGAAAAATGGAACCCATGCACGTAAACCAGAGCCTCCCGACTTAAAAACTGCAAAACAGTGTCTGCAGCATGGGGCCGCGCTCACCCAGCACGCCCACGTGCCTAACTGTCTGATGTCCAAAATCTTCTGCCGAGAAGGTGGCATGGGTCATGCTCACATAGCACGTCCCTGTGGCCACCTTACTGTAAGTCTTCTGATCAAATTTGTTACTGGCACTTTGGACACGGGCCATATCCCCATAGCACGCCCCCGTGCTGCAAGTGCCAGTAACCAAAAAAATTTGCTACTTTTCACACTTCTTACACATTTAACCAAAGTAAATCCTATTTGGTACACATTGAGGGCAATGTGTAATTTAAGTGTGGGGGGGGGGGATGATAAAACCTTGAATCGTTTGTCCTAAAAGCTAAGCCTTACACAAAACTCGCCCGAAACCGCTAACCACCCCAAACTTTTTTTTCAGTTTTTTTTTATTTTATTTTACTTATCTTGGTTTATGTTGGGTAAAATAAGTTCTAAAAATTATGTTTTTACTAATTTACACCTGATAGCGTGGTGATAAAAAGAACCAATTAAGAAAATTACGAAAACAGGCATAACAATTTTTTGTAAAATTTGATTATATATACATTTTTACACTACAACTCTTTTCCCATAAAAGTGAGTTTTGAGCCTTTATCGAGAATATAAATACACATCTATACTAATTGCTCCATTTTTGTTTCTTGTGTGAATAGCCCGTTTGGTTCTTACGAATCTAGAACTTGCCAATGCACTAAGTTCTAAGTCCTTACCGACACAAATCAAAGTAAGTAAATGATGGAGGCATTAGGATCAACCTATTTTTCACTTCAAAACCTTTATTTTTTCTTTTCTTTACCAAAAACATCCCCCTAGATAAACTCTTTGAGCCTTAACCTTTCATTTCTAAACCCACAAAAACAAACCCTTTTTATTTTTCTCCTTTTATTTTAGTGAAGATATCGGTTAAAAAGTTACGATTATGGCTCAGTTTCAAGTTTGCCAAAAAAATCCCAAGGTATTTTTTGCTAAGCCACAAAGCAATAGAAAAACCGATATTTTTCATGCCTTTCACCATTTCAGTAAAACACACCTACCCGAACCACAACCTACCCTTTAAAGCCCTCTTGATATTTACAAGGATTAAACGTCAAAAAGGAGGAGGTTTGATTGATTGTCAAGCCTATGGTAGGAGTAAGTTCCAAAACCGGGCGCGACACTTACACAACTTCGGCCGAGTGTTGAGTGACCACTTGTGAGGTGTGTAAATTTGTATATTACTAAATGGAATTTTATAAAGGAATGTTATGCCCAAAATAAATAATTTTTGTTAACTCGTGTTTTAAATAAATCATGACGCATAAGATTGTAAATAAAATAAAAACAAAATAAATTTAGAACTTGGATTCCCGACTCTCTAAAGATGAGACCAAAACCTTCTCTTCTACCTATTCTGTTTGGGGTGTGTAAACCACATTTAGAGTTTTGCTTGAGGACAAGCAAAGATTTAAGTGTGGGGGTATTTGATGTACGTAAAATACAGCATATAAATTGTATTAAATACGGCGTAAAATCAACCCTTTTCGGTACTAATGTTGGAAAAAGCTTGTTTCTTTGTTCCTTTTTAACTTACAGGGTCAAAAGAGCATAAACGCACAAAAGGAGCAAAATAACAACAAAAACCAACATAAATACAAAGAAGGAGGATTGATGCGACTCGCCAAGCCCCCATCCACATCCAATCCAAGAAAATGGCAAGATCAGAAGACCTGACACGGGGCTGTGCCCACCAGACACGGGCCGTGTCCAAGACTGGATTCTCTGTAGAAGAAAAGAAAACAACGAAGGACAAAACAAACAATCAACACGGGGCCGTGCTAAGGCAACATGGGGCATGGTCAACTCTAAGATTCGCAAAACATTGGCCACGGGTCATGCCGTTGACACACGGGGCCGTGTAGTACAAGACCTGACACAACAGTTAAAAAGAAAGAGATAGAGAGATGGCCACGGGGCCATGCCAGGCGGGCACGGCCTGTGTTGAGCGTCTGTCTTCAGCTATAAATAAGGGTCCTTGGGTCCATTTTAATCCATCCCTTGGCAAACCACTTCTCTCACACTTGCCACTACTCCACCACCACTACAACACCATCATCGACCACCATCATCCATCTTCCATCATTTAGAGTGTGTAGTAGTCTCGGGATCTAAGATCGATCGTAAGAGTTCTTGTCAAACAAAGGCCATGCTTGGCTAAACTCTTACATCATATGGTGAAGACAAAACTTTTATGTATTACTTTTTGATTTCCAATCTTTGGCTCCTTTTTATTTGGGTATGTATTAATGACTTTAATAACTAGTTTTTTATATTGAAGGCGAATTTATCTAACCATTCTTCATATGTTGTTGATTCACATATTCATGTCTTTATGGTCTATATAATGCGCGTTAACTACCTGGAAGGGGGTTAGAAGGGTGGTTGGGTAATTCTATGTCTCGTTCAGTAGTTAGATCCTGTGAGAACTTGGTTCAAGCTTAGTACTACTCCATGTATTGGCTAGGAATGACTGGCCCGACTGAGAGTAAGAAACCGCTTGAATCCCTTATCTATAAACTACTATTAAAACTTTAAACCAACCCTGCGATAGTTGTGTCCCTGCTAACTCAGACCAAAGGGTTGAGGGTAACGTTGCCTGGAAGAGGGCCTACCACTTTTCGCATTAATATCTTACTTAATTATCTTTCAATAATCCAACCTTGCGGGACTGTATCCCTGCTGACTCAGACCAATAGGTTGAGGGTAACGCTGCCTGTAAGGGGGCCTACTACTATAACTTAAAGATAATATCTTAAAATGCCCAAAGTGCGGAAATCATTAAAAGGATACATAAAAGAGGAGTTGAAACCAAGTGATTCCTTCTTGTCTATCTGTTTTTTCCTTATATTTTATTTTTGCTTTTTAGTTTATCTTTTTATAACTTTAAAACCTTTTCATCAAAAGTTTGGTTAGATTAGACGTTAACGATAAGCCATTATTAAAAGCTCTTGTGTCCTTGGACGACCTCAGTATCTTGCCATCACTATACTACGTTCGCGATGGGTGTACTTGCTGTTGATGCATAATGTCTATTGCCTATGTCATTAGTCTATGTCGTGTCGTTTGTGTTTAAAGTTAAGTTTTATGAGTTTTTGGCCAGGTCGCACGACCTGAGAAGTCAGGTCGCACGAAGTGGAATAGTCCAGCTCGTGCGAACTGGGCTTGTTATTTGGTGCGATCTGGACAGCCTATATATAGGTGAGTAGTGTTTTTCATTTAAAACATTCTGGAGAATTCTGAAACGAAGTGTTGTTCAATTCTCTCTGTACCAAAACGTTTATAATCAATGAAGAACATGTTTAAAGTGACTTTCTACTCTTCTACTCCTATTCTAACACTGATTGACGGTTTCTAGTCTGATTCCGCCTTTCTAGAAGCCAGATTTGACTCAAATTAACCCGTATTGGACGATTCCTCGATCCTACAAGTGGTATCAGAGCTGAGGATGAGTCAAATCTGTTGATATTAGTGTTTTGAATGGTTTAGAATCATATTCTTCTACTCTTTCTTGGATTTTCAGACGAATTCACAGACAAAATGGACTGAATTTTGGATATTATGTGTAAAACATCATTTTAAACAATCATACAAAGTTTCAGACAATAAATCACACTAAAACTGATCAAAAAATGTTAAAAACTTGAAACTAAGTGTTCAAACGAAATGAAACTGTCCAAATTGTGTAAAAATGATGCTCAAATCGTGTGAAATTGATCAGATCGTTTGAATTTTGCTCAAACCGTTTGAAATTCTGGTCCAGACCACACGAATTGGACCAGATCGTGTGAAATTGTGTGACCAGATCGCACGAGCTGATCATATCGTGTGAACTTGATCCACCTCGCACGAACTGAAATTTTTTTTAACTAGAACTTGTCACTTCACACGGATTGGTCAGTCCAGGTCGTTTGAAACTTTCAGATCATTTGAATCAGTCCAGTTCATTTGAAAGGTCCAAGTCGTTTGAAAATCCAGATCGTTTGGAAGTCAGGTCGCTTGAAACTGTAATTTTTCAAAACTTAGAAATTTTTCGAAACATTTTTCAAAGTATAAAATGAACAATCAAGAGTTTTACAATGCGTTTTTCGGAGGAGGTATGCCTGTTCAAACTCCAACAAGTATAGCCCAAAATGTGAATATGGAGAACGAGTTAGGAACCATGCAAAAACCACCGAAACTGCTCAACATTGAAGATTATTCGGGGTGGCCGGATAGATTTCGCACGTGGGTTCAGGCGAATCATCTCGAATGTTGGATGAAAGTTGAAACGAAATATGTAGTTCCTACGAATGATGCTGGCCTTCCAAAAACACTTAACACGTTAACTCCGGCTGAACAAGAAAATTTTAAAGCCGAGAAGAAGATGGTTAGTATATTGCAACAGGCAATTAAGGAAGACATTTTGGTACTGCTACAACATCAGGGTGATGCACAATCTATTTGGAATGCTCTTAAAATCAAATTTCTTGGAAGTGTTTCAATGATCAAAAACAAAAAGGCACTACTGAAAAAAGAATTCGACATATTTACTTCTGTCAATGGAGAATCAACGAAGGAGATGATTGAGAGGTACTGTCACTTGGTTGTGGAGATGAAACGTTTGAGTATAGATAAAACAGACGAAGAGTGGGTTGATAAGTTGGATGATGCACTACCACATGAAGAGTGGGGTACGTTCTTTTTGGTTTTGAAGAACAATTTGGAATACATGGGTTTCAATTTCAATTTGAGTACGTTTATCGAGAGAATTGAAGCTCATGAGCTTGAACTTCGGAAGATGAGGAAAATGAAACCTGCAAACGTACAACAAGATGCTCAGCTTTATTACAAAGGAAACTCATCTGCCACATCTGCTCCAAGTCCAAAGATTTAAAAGGCATTCAGTGCAGATTCTTCATCAGGAGTACCTCAAAGCATGCCTAGCAACAACGTTTCACCGTTTCCAAATTACGAACCGAATCCTAAGGTTCAGAATTTTCAAGAACAGGTTTCTTCTCAAAGTTCTTCAGGTTCGAACAATCAGATTTATAGTCATGGGATACTGTGCAATATCGCTGTGAATATAAAAAACGCTCAAGATTTTACCAAGACAGCCGCAAAGCAGCATATAGCACTTCTAGCTTCTGTACTTGAGTCTTACGAGAGTCTAGTAGCCGGACGAATTGGTAACCCAGACATGACTAAAGAAGATTACGATCAAATTGATCCAGAGGAACTAGAACTCATCGACATAAAATGGGGTATGGCGAGCATTGTGAGAAGAGCTCAGAGGTTCATGGAAATTACCAGAAGAAGTAGTCTCGCATGTCCTGATCCAAAACTTGGATTCGATAAATCAAAGGTGACTTGCTCCAAGTGTAAAGAGAAGGGGCACTTCAAGCACGAATGTCCGAACAGAGAAGTAAATAACCACCAGAATCCATTCGCCAACGATTATTACCGACAGGCCATCTATCATAAAAACAGTCAACAACCATTCAATCCAATACCTCAAATCGAGAACTGTCCATCCAAACAAACAGAAAAGCTCTTTTGGTGAATCAAGATAACGAAAAGATTCCAGAAGGTTTCAGTTGGGATAAGTACGTTCCAGGAAGTGGTCTTGCAATGATGGCTGAAATTATTGAAGAGTTGGAACCGGAAATCGAGGAATGTGTTCCTGAAATTGAAGAAGTCAGTGAAGTGGTGACTAAAGAAAGTTTTGCAGATCTAGAAGAGGCGGCAGCAGCGGTCTGTTATTATCAGTCTGAACAGGAGGTTATTACTAATGCATTTAAATCTATAATGCCAGCTAATGTGTTTGATTCTTTTGCAGGTTTCTTTAATGAATCGACTACGGGTTTTTGCCCACAGTACGAAGTTGAACAAACTCCGGTTTAAGAGATCATTGATGTTTCAAAGGAAATGAATGAAGAGACTTTTAAAGAAATAGTAGACAAAGCTCTTATGGTTAAGCTGCAAGAGGTAGAACAAACTAAAACACCTTCTGATAACAATGAGACCAAAGATGCAACTCAAGAGTCAGTGTCAGTTGAAAAGGAGTCAATTATCGAGA
Source organism: Helianthus annuus (assembly GCF_002127325.2). Taxonomy (NCBI): domain Eukaryota; kingdom Viridiplantae; phylum Streptophyta; class Magnoliopsida; order Asterales; family Asteraceae; genus Helianthus; species Helianthus annuus. Next base: position 16,559,163 of record NC_035439.2, read on the forward strand.
CTTGTGATACGTATGAGTCAGGAGAGAAGTCCGAGTCCGATGGCAAATCAGAAAATGTGAAGTCCGAATCCGGAGAGAAATCTGAGTCTGAGTCCGGAGAGTTTGGTAAATCGGAAAGTAAAAATGATAAACAAGAAAATACTTTTGAAAAAGTTGATCCAATTCTTGAAACGCCATCCGAAAACTGTTTAAAACCATGCATGGATTGTCTTGAAAAAGATAAACAGTTTCAAGAGTTGAAAAAGTTTAACGACAAATTAAAATTTGATTTTAATGATGTTAAAGAAGCTTATGACACTCTGTCACGATCAATTAAAATGATTCACAATGAGAGTAAAGAAAATGATAAAATTGTTAATCTGCTCAAAGCTACGGTCATGGATAAGCAAATGTCGATTAACATCCATCTGGACACAATCGCATCTCTAAAGAAGGAACTTGAACTGATGCGCATTGAGACAGAAAGAGTCGACAAAAAGTTGATCAGTTATCTTTCATCTTCATATGTGATTTTGATCAAATCGTTCCTCAACAAACTGATTTCAAAAATGTTCCACCTCCAAGGTGGAATCATTATACTCAGAAATATCCAGATGAGGTGGAAAAGGCATTGAATCTCAAACTGAGAACAGAAGAGAATGAGTTACCAGAAAACATAGATGTTACATTTTCTCCGTCTGACACCGACAACGAGTCACAACTGGTTAAAACAGTTGTAGACCAAGTGTTGAATGAAGAAAGTGATGACACTGATTTCGAAACGGTTAAAACTCATTTTGAGAATTCCAGTTCAAATTCTGAAAATGACGGAGACTTTCTTCATAAGTTTATCCCAAAATCAGATAAAGTTTTGGATGACGATTCGATCATTGTGGTTTACACAATGACTGGAACTGACAAACTATATACTGATTTTGAGTACCCGATTCAGAATGCGAACTTGGAAAGTGTTGAAAAAGTCTTTAAACTTGTGGAAATTGACATCTCAGAAGTTAACAACAATTCATTTCTATCAAAACCGAAATAATCTTTTGTTAAACAGCAACCGACAAATAACCCGGGAAAGAAAAATGAATGGGTGGGTAACAATGGTAATAACAAGAGACATGGTAATGATTACAAAAAGAAAGGTGTTGGTTTTGAGAAGCAAATGGCTAAGAAACAAGTTAAGCCAAAAGAAAAATTGAATGAAGTGTTTGTGGCGGGTAATAATACATAAGTCAAAAAGGATTATATCTTTAGTAAGCAAGCAATTGACGATTTTATTGCAGCCAAAAAGATAAGAGACGAGGCCAACAGATCCACTTTTGTTGAATATGACAAAAGAATCTGTTATCGATGCAATGAAATCGGTCACATGGCCAAACAATGTGTCAAAAAGATAATAAAACCAGTTTTCCATAAACCAAAACAAAAAATTTCAAAGGATGTTAAGGGAAAATCACCTATTGTATCCCCAGTGCGTATTCTTAAACGCGGTGAATCATTGAAGTCAGAAGACAAACCAAAATCAACTTTTGAAATTGGTGAATTTTCAAAATCACAAAAGACTTCAAAGGTTTATTCTAAAACAAACACTTCTCAAAGTCAATCATGGGTGGAGAAACCTAAGCGTTCTTTTGAAGAAAAGAAAATGAAAAAAGTTTTAAAATCTGAACCAAAAATCTGTGCAACCATTGATGAAAAAATTGAATTTGAGTTAGATAAGTTGATTGAAGAATTCCCACCTATCAAGGAAGGAACTCTAAAATCAAAATCAGAATCTGATGTTCCAAATGTTATTTTTAACATTCCAAAAGTTGACAAAGTAGCTCATGATATTGTCTTTGGTAGTGTACCAAATGTTGAAAAGTCTTGGGCATCATTGTTTAAGTAAATGTCTTTTGATGTGTGTAGGGGCTTCCAAGGTCTATCATTTCTAAATGGATAATGGATAGCGGCGCCTCACGGCACATGACAGGGATGTTAGCACTTCTATACGACGTCAAATCAATCAATGGAGGTTATGTCGGGTTTGCTGGAACTCAAGGTGGAAGAATTGTTGGAGAAGGAATACTTACTAATGGGGTCGTATCATTTGACAAAGTGAATTACATTGCTGAGTTAGAAAACAATCTGTTGAGCATTTCTCATATTTGTGATAAGTCGTTTACTGTTCATTTAACAAAAGATGAATGTCTGATTCTTAAACCAGGGTTTAAGATACCCGAAGAAATGGAGTTGATGCGCGCTCCTCGTGAAAATGATCTCTATATACTATACGTGAGCATTGCAACAACGACAGATAAAAAGGCTCAATGCTTTGTGAGTAAGACGAAGGCGACTGAAAAAGAATCCATCATGTGGCGTCGTAAAATGGGGCATATTCATTTGCGAAAGATGAACTTTTTAGTTCAAAATGATCTTGTAGAAGGGTTAACGCTTCCATCTTAACGATGACTATATTGAATGCAAGAAAGGGAAGCAGACGAAGAAATCGCATCCGAAAAAGCTCTTGAACTCCATCAGATTACCGCTCGAAAGACTCCATATGGATCTTTTCGGACCGGTAAATGTGAAAAGTATAAGTGGAGATCTATATTGTTTAGTTGTTACTGACGACTTTACAAGATTCCCCTGGGTGATGTTTCTAGAGAGAAAAGACGAAACGTTTGATTCTTTGATGAAGCTATTCAAAAAGATGGAGAATCTTTACAAACTGTCGATTAGACGTATTCGAAGCGATAATGGCATAGAATTCAAGAACAACCGTATGCTCGAATTTTGCAACGATAAGGGCATACTTCATGAGTTTAGCGCACCGTATACTCTTCAACAAAACGTTGTCGCAGAACGGAAAAATCGTACGTTGATTGGAACAGCTCGTACCATGTTAGCAGATTCGAAATTACCGGTATATTTTTGGAGTGAAGCCTAGGGGTGTAAACGAGCCGGGCCGAGTCCGAGCTCGACCAAGCTCGAGCTCGGCTCGTTAGGTTTTTATGAAGCTCGAGCTCGAGCTCGGCTCGGTTCGAGCCTACCTTTGACCTCGAGCTCGGCTCGTGAGTAAAACCCAAAGCTCGAGCTCGGCTCGACTCGGCTCGAACTATTTTGAGAACAACCTTAAACGAGCTAAAAGCTCGGCTCGAGCTCACTTCAACATCGCTTAAACGAGCCAAAGCTCGGCTCTAGCTCGGCACATCAATGTTATCATCATTATTAATATAATATATATAAAAAAATTAAAATTTTGTATTGGCTCGTTTAGGCTCGCGAGCCTAAACAAGCTTTGTATTTCAGGCTCGAGCTCGGGCTCGATAACAAAACGAGCTCTATTTCAGGCTCGAGCTCGGGCTCGGGCTCATTAAGGCTCGGCTCGTTCGAGCTTTTAACCGAACCGATCACGAGTAGCTCTTGAGCCTCTGGGCTTGTTTACACCCCTAGGCCGGTAGCCACGGCATGTTACACGCTCAATCGGGTTCTTAATGTGAAGAAGTACAAGAAAACTTGTTTTGAATTACTTCATCTTTACAAACCGAATCTGAAATTTTTAGAACCACTCGGATCACCACGTACATACATTGATCCAGACGGTAAATTTGGTGCGAAAGCTAATGAAGGATTTTTTGTAGGATTTGCTAGTCCATTGAAGAGAGTTTTTGTTCCGAGTTTGGGGAAGATCATTCAAGTTCAACACGTAGACTATCAACAGTTTACCTCTTCGAATCAACTTCCCGGAAACAGGTTGCTATTTGATTATGATAATCTTTGGGAGTCATTCCATCTACCGACAGAGCCGAATGAGGAGGAACTGGCGTTCTTATACCAACCACAGCAGTCTCTTTCACAAGAACAAGTGCCAAGACCATTGGTAGTTTCCTCGCCCACCGTGGGTTCAAATGATCATGAGGCTGGTCCTAGTGGAACTGCACATATACCCCCAGAAGAAACAGCTCCAATATTTGATCAATCTGACGACTCAGAATCGGAAACCGATCCGATTTATGACGAGGAACCATATATTGAGATTTCAAATGCTGTTGATCACATGGATGATCAGATTATAACAAATTTGCAATCGGAAGTGAGCGTACCGGATACAGTCATGCCAAGAACGTTATCTTACCATCCTTCAGAGCAACTCATTGGTGACCTTCAAAGCGGAGTGAAAACCCACGAACAAATAAACAAAGGGCTTACATGTTTTTACGCCTCTGTAGCACATTTACAAAAAGATTTCTCATTAAAATGTTTTATCTCGTAGGTAGAGCCGAAAACATATAAAGAAGCATTGACCGAAGAGAGTTGGGTAAATGCAATGCAAGAGGAGTTACAACAGTTTGAAAAGCTTGGAGTGTGGAGGTTGGTTGATCTCCCAGAAGATCAGAAGTTGATCAAGACTAAATGGGTCTTCAAATGTAAGCGAGATGATAGAGGAGTTATAGTAAGGAACAAAGCACGATTGGTAGTCCAAGGATTTAGTCAGCAAGAAGGGATTGACTTTACTGAAGTATATGCTCCCGTTGCTCGACTTGAGGCAATCAGAATCTTCTTGGCGTTCGCGTCATGGAAGGGATTCAAGGTCTACCAATTGGATGTCAAATCTGCATTCCTCTACGGCAAGATTAAAGAAGAAGTGTATGTCGGTCAACCACCGGGTTTTACCGATCCTGTACACAAAGACAAGGTGTATCTACTCGACAAGGCGTTATACGGATTACACCAGGCCCCGAGAGCCTGGTACGAGATACTTTCCCAGCATCTGCTGACAAACGGGTTCACCAGAGGGATTGTCGATAGTACCCTGTTCACTAAAGAGATTGCAGGACATCTACTTATCCTGCAGATATATGTGGATGATATAATTTTCGGATCGACAAACGATGAGTTGTGTAAAGAGTTTGAGAAGGTCATGAAGAAGAAGTTTGAAATGAGTTCAATGGGGGAAATGAAGTTCTTTCTCGGGCTTCAAGTTGAGCAACTGCCCGATGGAATCTTCATACACCAGACCAAATATGTGAATGATGTGTTGGACAAGTTCAATATGACTGAATCATCTCCCATATCAACCCCCTGGCTTTGAATCATGGCATATGTCCGAATGAAAGTGGTGAGAAAGTAGACAAAACGCAATATCGGTCAATCATAGGATCGCTAATGTATCTAACAGCGTCACGACCGGACATCATGTATCCAACCTGCCTCTGCGCCCGGTACCAGTCAAGTCCCAGAGCATCACACATGATGATAGTTAAGAGGATCTTACACTATCTCAAAGGTTTCCCAAGCACCGGCTTGTGGTATCCCCAATCCGGTGACTTCTCTCTAACTTGATACTCTGACTCTGACTTCGGGTGTTGTAAGTTGAACGCTAAGTCCACAACTGCTGGTTGCCAGTTCTTCGGAACTCGGCTAATCACTTGGCAGTGTAAGAAACAAACCACAGTCGCTCTCTCGACTTGTGAGGCTGAATACGTTTTGGCTTCCAGCTGTTGTTCTCAGATCCTCTGGATCCAACGGCAAATGAGGGACTATGGTTTGCAATTCTTATACACACCAATTTATGTGGACAACGAGGCAGCCATTAATATCACTAAAAATCCGGTGCAACACTCTAAAACAAAACATATTGAGATTCGACATCATTTTATTCGTGATTGCTACGAGAAAAAATTGATTCGAATTGATTATATTCACACCGATGATCAGAGAACTGATTTTTAAACTAAACCCTTTGATAAAACAAGATTTAATTATCTTTTGAAATTGAACGGGTTAAAGAATTTGTTTTCTGGGAGGGTGGTAGAGTGTGTGGCCGAGGCGGAAGGCGATCAGAAGTGATCTGCGTCTAGTTGTCATGTTTTCTGTACAGTTTTCTTTACTGCTTTTGATAAAACCAAAAACACAAAAATATGTTTTTGATTTTAGGGGGAGAAAGTTTATAGAAAATACAAAAACATGATAAAATTTCAAAAATACAAAAACATTGAAAATATCAAAATGAGTTTTGTTGTGAAAAGAGGAAATGATAGTACATCAGTGGACTATCGCAACATGCTAAAGAAATGGAAAGTCAAAATGATTTTAAACAAGTCTCACTGATGATGTGCCAGTAGACTTCACACGAATAGTAGATTGTATTTGAGATATAAACCTAAATATCAATACTTGCTTATCTCGTGGGGAACATCTCTCGGATATATGGGTAACCCCCGAAATCTTGTTTGAGAGATTGCCTGATTCTGAGATACTGGGTCTTTATACTGTTTGATATCTGGGGTATTATACCTGGTCTTCTGATATTGCGGAAGCAATGGCCTAGACCTAGTATAATACTTTACGCACTTTTAAAGCTTACCCTCTGCATAAAAATTGATAAAATATTGAAAGATACAAATCAAGTGCAGTTGTAAAAAAGATTCCCTAAAAGGGAACACACCTAAAGTCGAGCCTTCCTCTCTTTGATTGAACGATAGTTCATACCTGAGCTCTCAAGGTCTCGCATTATGTCACACCCCGATCTCCACGTGTCACCGGTGGGCCCGGTGTGGGGTACAGTGACGTGGTTGGCATCGTCATAGACAAACAACACAATATAATAATGCACAGCGGAAGCAGAAATAGATTCATTTCAACTTTATTTAAAATGTAATAATAAACATCATAATTAGTTGAAACGGATCCACAGGCGGATCAATAAAATAAGATAAATTGTTCAACAGTTTATTTGTCGTCCGAGCTTGCGAGACTATAGTGGACGCTCTTAGGAAACAGCCAGCCTGGTTCGTTTAGTACCTGCACTTAACCTTTTGGGAAAAATACGTCAGTTTACACTGGTAAATACAAATCAACTGACTCAATTTGAAAATGATTGAAAATTTTTTTAAATGCACAAGGCATAAATATTTTTATTAACTTGGGATAATTATGCAATATAAACTTGTGAACGGATTACATGTTACTCGTACATTTGGTGGCCCGGGATCTACTGTCCGGGCTAAAGATTAAATGACACACCACAATAAAGAGTTATACACGCCGGGTGTACGCCTACACCCCGTGCTCTGGTCGTGGCCATCTCGTAAGATAATGCCAAGGATATCCGGGACACGGTCAATAACCCCCCAAACCCTTAAAGTAAAACAAGACTGTTTAAACGAGTCGCACAAACTATTCAAGACTGGAAACCCAAGGGCACAGGATTTGTGCGCTCGATCAAGCGGTATTCTATATACCGTACCCCAAGCCCGTATAGGGAAAATAAGTCAAAATGTATTTACCTGAGCAAGTATGAATCACAATTGGGTAAGTGTTGGTAGCTTTTACTGGGCCTCCTAATCTGGAACAAAGGTTTATAATAACCTATTAGATTCCTAACGGGTCTTTTATTTAAGCCTAAGCTTTGACCGGTTAGTTTTAAGGACGATACGGTACAAGCGCACGATTAAGCGAAAGACCGGATAGAATGTGATTTAGTCCCGACAAGTTTGAATACTTGTATAATATGGGTATACTAAATACATTCTGGATTTTGAGATAAAAATGATAACGTTTGACCCGTTTCGGTCAATTTACGCAAACTAGTTACGTAAACCGAACCGAACGCAAAAAGGGCGTTACGGGTAGCCAAAAGAGTCAAATGCAAGTTCCCTGAGATAATATGCATTAAATATGATATAATATCAGTAAGTTATGTTCTATTATGCCCCGAATAATTTTAAACTCAATTTATGCATTAGAAGGGCATTTTGGTCATTTAAAAGATTATAAAAGAGTCAATTTGGAAATCTGAGTTACGGGTCTGAATTATACAGTAAATATACTTAATTTGTCATGTTATAATAGTAGGGTATGACCCGTAGACAAAACTTATCATTTAAAATCAAACTATGCACCGTAGGGGTATTTTAGTAATTTCACAAGGGTTAAAAATGCTAAAACTAGAAATCTGAGTTCAAACATTTATACTTACTGTTATTATGTGAAAATATGCTAAATACGTCAGTAGGTATAATTCTTATATGTTTAAAATGAGTATAACGCCTACTATGCGCTAAAAACGCTAAAAATGCGATTTAGAGCCGTTTCCGGGTTTTTAAAAGAAAGCTGAGATTTTTATATTTCCAGAATGCTCAAAATAATTTATTTAACATATAAAATCTGTAGAAAAAGATTTGGGGTCAAAAGAATGTATAAAACTCATTTTATGGCTTAAATGGTCAAAACCGGCATTAACCGAATCGACTAAGCGATCTATGATACGATCAGCCAAAAATTAAATAAAAATCATCAAAAATCCCAAAATAATATATAACATCAGTGGGTAAAAAGTTTTATATCAAAACATGGCCTGAAATAGGTTATACGCTAAATGCGCCGTTTATGTAACTTTAAGATATAGTTTTACGATATCGGCCATAACTCAAAATCTGGGCCACTAACTGATCTCAAATTTTCGGTGCAAGTTTATATATTAGAAATAAAGATTTCTACTCTTTCACTACTCCAAAAATCATGTTTTATATCAAAAAGGGCAAAATAGTCAACTTTAATCATAAATCGGAAACATGCAAATGAATCGGTTAAGCATAGACTCGAGATATAAAAATTCCAGAAAGTTTAACCAAAATAAAAGTGGTTCAAAATATGCTCTAATACAGATCTCAAACATGCATGCATGGATCCGAATTGATAGTCTACGAAAAAGTCGTTTTACAAGACTTTCGGTTCCGATTCGTATTTATACTAAAGATTGTCGAGTTGATTATGATAAAACACATTCTTATGTTCATTATAAGTTATTTATGATGATCAAACTGATTGCATGTCATCTACATTACCATTTAAACTATTTTTCGCAAAAACAATTTCTGTTGACTTTTTAAGAACATCTTTGACTCGACAAATAGCATGCTTAGAGTGGGAATCAGAGAATACCCTTTTGAGGGTTTGTTTCCTACATAAATACCAACATAACAGTGGTTTCAATTTGAGAAATGACAGAGCCAAACTCGTTTAATCGAAAAGTCAAATTATAAGAACAATGGTTTGACTTTTAACAATTAATCTATGCTAGAACGAATTATAGAATGATATAAAGGCTTACAAAGGTCCTAATGAAGCTTAGTTAACACTAGGAGGCTGCCTTGTCGTTCAGAAATGCTCCAGAAGTTGCCTTGAGAGTTTTGCAAGATGTGTGTGTTCTTGATCACAATGCAAGTGCCCAAAAATGAGAGCTTTTGATCAATTTATGGTGAATTCAGGTGTTAAAGGGAGGTCACAGTAGCTTAGGCATGCAAGCATTCTTATTGGTGAGTTTAGGAGGTGTTGCAAGCTGTTTCCCATTCAGATTTCGGACCCAAAATGCCCATTTCGCGAATTTCTGCATCTGATAGGGTCACGCGGCCCGCTTGGGTCTGTCTAGGCGGGTCGCCTGGACTGCTGATCAGCCAAACAATTTCCATACTTGGCAGCTTTGGTCCCTGTCCTTGCACGCGATGTTTTGGCTAGTTATTTTGACTCGTAAACCCCCAAACTTGGTTTCTAAGAACCTTGGGACATTTACCAACATGGTAATGTCCTCGGATAACTTTGCGCTCAACCGTAAAGCCATGAAATTCGACGTTGACGCTTTTAACCCCTCAAGTACGGTTTTGGCCATAACTTTCTCATACGTTATCGAAACTTCACGAAATTTTTACCACATATTCTAGTGAGTATATTTTAGCATTACAAGGCTTCGGGTCTGCCAAAAGTTCACTCAGAGGTATAAATTCAACATGTTGACACTTTTGGCCCCTATAGTTTGTAATTCCTCACTTTTGTGCATTTTCCGCTTCGTATGATCCAAGATCCATCCGTTTAAGGTTATAAACATTATGTAGGGTTATCATAGAGTCTATTTATCCATTGTTGACATTTTGGACCCTTACGTTCCATAGTTTTCACTGTTTGTCAACTTTAGTCCCTCTAAAGTATATTTTCACATACCGGAACCTTATGACACGTGTCAAGACATTATTGGACGAAATTTTTCGAGGTGTTACATCCTCACCCCCTTAAAAGAAATCTCGACCTTGAGATTTACTGAAACAAATGAGGATATTTCTCTTGCATCGTGGATTCCACTTCCCACGTATATTCGGGACCTCTACGGGCATCCCATTTGACCTTTACAATAGGTATATACTTCCGTCGAAGCTTCTTTACCTGTCGATCCTCGATCGACAATGGTTTTTCCACGAACTTCAAACTCTCATCTATGTGTATATCCGCATGCGGTATAACCAGTGATTCGTCAGCGAAACACTTCTTCAAATTACAGATGTGGAACACATTATGTATAGCGCTGAGTTCTTCAGGCAAGTTTAACTTATACGCAACTGACCCGACACGTTCGATGATCTCGAAAGGTCCTATATATCTCGGGCTTAGCTTGCCTTTCTTACCAAATCGCATCACACCCTTCCAGGGCGATACTTTAAGCAATACTTTATCACTTACATCGAAGTGAAAATCTTTGCGCTTAGGATCCGCATAACTTTTCTGCCTATCCCTGGCAGCTTTCAAACGATCGCGTATCTGCACGATCTTGTCCATCGTCTCAAAAACGATATCTGGTCCTGACAACTGGACATCTCCAACTTCTGCCCAACAAATGGGCGATCTACACTTTCTACCGTATAAGGCCTCAAAAGGCGCAGCCTTTATGCTGGAATGGTAGCTATTGTTGTAGGAGAATTCAATCAGTGGTAGGTTCTTATCCCAACTACCACCCAAATCGATCGCACATGCACGAAGCATGTCTTCCAAAGTTTGAATAGTACGCTCACTCTGACCATCGGTCTGAGGATGATAAGCCATACTAAAATTCAAACGAGTGCCCAACGATTGTTGGAAACTCTTCCAAAAATGCGACGTATATCTAGTATCTCTATCGGAGATAATAGATATAGGTATACCATGTAGCGCTACAATCTTATCGACGTATAATTGAGCTAACATATCGGAGCTATACGTCTCTTTGATGGGTAGAAAATGAGCTGACTTAGTCAGTCTATCTACTATGACCCATATGGTATCACTTCCCTTTTTCGTCTTTGGCAACTTGGTGATGAAATCCATTGTCACCATTTCCCATTTCCCATTTCCACTTGGGAATTTCAGGTTGCTGAAGCAAACCTGACGGCTTCTGATGCTCAGCCTTGACTTGCGCACAAGTCAAACATTTAGCTACATGCTCAGCTACTGACTTTTTCAAACCAATCCACCAGTAGTTTGCTTTCAAATCCTGGTACATCTTATCAGCTCCGGGCTGAACGAAATATTTAGAGCTGTGGGCTTCCTGGAGGATAACATCCCGAAGTCCTCCATAAACTGGAACCCATATTCGTCCATTTAGTTGTAGCATTCCATCTTTGTCGTAGGATAACTGCTCCTCAGTTACTCCTAACTTCTCTACGGGATAGTTAGCTTCCAACACAGCTTCCTTCTGTGCAGCTAACACCCTTTCATTCAAATTATTTCTTATTTCAATGCGCTTGGCATTGATTCTGATTGGTTTCACCCTTTCCTTTCTGCTTAAGGCGTCGGCAACTACATTTGCCTTGCCTGGATGGTATCTTATCTCGCAGTCATAATCATTTAAAGTTTCCATCCATCGCCTTTGACGCATGTTCAATTCCTTCTGATTGAACAAGTGTTGAAGACTCTTGTGATCCGAATAAATTGTACACTTGGTTCCTTACAAGTAATGTCTCCATAGCTTCAAAGCAAACACAACAGCACCCAATTCCAAATCGTGGGTGGTGTAGTTCTTCTCATGCACCTTGAGCTGGCGAGAAGCGTAGGCAATGACTTTGCCTCTCTGCATGAGTACACAGCCCATACCAGTATGTGACGCATCACAATACACCACAAATTCTTCAATACCATCGGGCAATGTCAACACGGGCGCATTGCTCAACTTCTTCTTCAAAATTTCGAAGGATTCCTGCTGCTTAGGGCCCCAATCGAACTTAATCTTCTTACGAGTCAACGAAGTTAGGGGCACACCAATTCTTGAAAAGTTCTCGATGAATCGCCTATAGTATCCTGCCAATCCGAGGAAACTGCGAATCTCAGTAGGAGTCTTCGGCTCCTGCCAGTTCATGACTGCTTCTACTTTAGCGGGATCTACTTGGATACGTCGCTCACTTACGACATGTCCAAGGAATTTGACTTCTCGAAGCCAAAATTCACACTTCGTAAATTTGGCATAAAGTTTCTCCTGATGCAGAAGTTTGAGAATACAACGACGGTGTTTCTCATGGTCAGCTTGGTTCTTCGAGTAGATAAGGATGTCGTCGATAAAGACGATGACGAATTTATCTAGATAAGGCTTGCAGACACGATTCATGAGATCCATGAATGCGGCTGGTGCGTTAGTGAGCCCAAACGGCATCACTAGGAACTCGTAATGTCCATAACGAGTCCTAAACGCTGTCTTGTGCACATCTTCGTCTTTGACCTTCAGCTGATGATAACCTGACCTCAAGTCGATCTTTGAGAAGTAGCTTGCTCCTTGCAACTGATCGAACAGATCGTTGATCCCGGGTAACGGATATCTATTCTTAATAATGACTTTATTAAGCTCACGGTAATCGATGCACAGACGCATCGATCCATCCTTCTTTTTAACGAACAAGATTGGCGCTCCCCAAGGAGATGAGCTAGGTCTAATAAAACCTTTAGCTAACAAATCATCCAACTGCGTCCTCAACTCCTTCATCTCCGTTGGTGCCAATCTATATGGTGCTCTTGCCACAGGCGCTGCACCTGGAATGATATCTATCCGAAACTCCACTTGCCTATCCGGTGGCAAACCGGGTAGTTCTTCAGGGAATACTTCAGGATACTCTGAGATAACAGGGATATCCTCAATCTTCGGCTTCGGCTCATCAATGGTAACTTGCGCCATATAAATGACACATCCCTTCTGCATGCATCTGGATGCCTTGAGCATGGACACTTGCTCAGGCAATCCATGCTGGGTATCTCCTTGGATAGTAAGTGACTCACCAGACGGAGTCTTCACTACCACTTGCTTTCTGTTGCACACAATTTGGGCTTGGTTACGCGATAACCAATCCATGCCTATCACTATATCGAATCCAGCTAGCTTAAAGGGAAGCAAGGATAACGGGAAAGAATGATTCCTAATGGATATAACACATCCATCTAGAACAGTCGAGGCGGTTTCTATGGTTCCATCGGCTAATTCCACCTCATATTTCACACTTAAGGTTTTAACAGGAAGGTTTAACAATTTACAAAACTTATCATCTACAAATGACTTATCAGCTCCTGAATCAAACAAGACTCTAGCAAAAACATCATTTACAAGAAACGTACCTGTAATGACGTTGTCGTCTAGAACTGCTTCCTTGGCGTCCATTCTGAAGACTCTCGCATTAGTCTTCTTTCCGTCGTCAGCTTTCTTCGCATTCTTTGGGCAATTTGGCCTGATGTGCCCTTTCTCATTGCAACCAAAACAAGTTGCGTCCTTAATCTTCTTGCAATCCAAGGCTTTATGGTCTGTGGACTTGCAGATTCCACATCGTTTCTCGTGAGACTGGGATTTCGCTTCCAAACGACATTTCCCAAAATGGTGTCTCTTGCAGGTCTTGCATCTGGGTTTTTCACCCGATTGATGATCTCCCTTCTTAAATCCCGACCCTTTCTTATGGTCGTTGTTCCCTCTTTGTCGTTTTTCCGATCTTCGTGAGGTGTCATCCTCACGTTTCCTCTTGTTTTCCTCTGAGCTCTTCATAGCTCTCAATCTGACTACATCTTGAGTGAGGGAGAGGGATAGATCGGCTACAGATCTGAATGTCGTAGGCCTTGATGCCTTAACGCTCGCTTTGATCTTTGGTGCCAGACCCCCAATAAATCGAGCAATCCTTCGCGGCCCCGGGGTCACCAAATACGGCACTAATCGAGATAAGGTGTTGAACATGGTGAGATGTGCCTGACAATCGAGGTTCTTCATTACCAGGGATACGAAATCCGACTCAATCCTTTCGACCGCATGCTGCGGGCAGAAATTCTCTTTGATCAGGGCCACAAACTGATCCCATGTCATGCTGTACAGTGCGGCCTTACCGGCAGCTTGTAGAAGTGATTTCCACCATGCAAGCGCGTCTCCTTTAAATAACTGGGACACGTACTTCACAACGTCCCTATCAGCACACCCGCTGATATCAACAACAGTGTCCATCTCATCAATCCACGTCATGCAGTCAACTGCTCCTTTTTCCCCAGTAAAATCTCTGGGTTTGCATGAAACGAAATACTTGGACGTACAGGACTTGCTGTGCGTATCATGCTTCAGCTTGATTTCTTGCTTAGGAATACTGCTGTGGTTGGAGGAGTGGTTATCCCCCTCATCCTTTTTCGGCTCATTCTTTTTAGAATGCGGCTTACTATGAGCCTCTGAATGAGTCTTGGGCTTGACGTGCGATACGGTTCGGGTTCTACTCCGAGTCCCGCTAGATTCCCTGAATTGCCTATCCATAGCTTTGGCAACAACGTTTTCAACCAGTGCTTGCAGTTCCGCACCAGTGACGTGAATCTTTGTATCATCTGGGTGTTCTCCAGAATGACTGTTGGTCTCCTCCGATTTGGCCATGTAGCTTTAAGCTACCTAAAAGGACAAGGTCTTATTTAGAAACCTAACAGTATTATCGTTCTAGACGATTTATTAACCATGATATTAAGAACCATAATAGTTAATTTATTTAATTTCATTCAGGGCTTTTATTAGCAACTATATTATGGAATGAAATATATATATTGGCACAATAGGCCTAGTCACTTCGGACAACTTCTAAATTATAAATTTAGATTTTTATAGGATTAGCATTGTATAATTAAACAAATAATCCTTTACTTGGCAGGGAGTCATAGACCACAACTGCCTTTTTGCTTTATACGACATAGTCATAACCCGTAGGTATCAAGTCACAATCAGACTTGTATACAGATATAATCTATAGATAATTTATTAAAAAGGGTGACATGTGTGATTTTACGAATCACGCTTAGTCAAGAATGATAACATGTTTTCAGATGTTAACAGAGATTTGAATCTTTTCAACCAGGTTTTACCATATTGGCCAGGCCTGTTAATAAGACATTCAAGCTAGGTTTTACCTTACTAAGATCCTTATTAAATGGCAAATCAAATAAAAATTTATATTTTCCATTTATTTGAATATTAAATTCATGCACATAGATAAAATGAAAAACTTAAATTAACCATTTTAAATAAAGTAAACTAGTACAACTTTGCCCTAAACGGGACTTTTCTCAAATAGCATGCCCACGCAGGGGCTAAACCAAATAACAGACAAAACAAACAAAACAAACCCACGCAGGGGTTAAACAGAATAACATACCCACGCAGGGGTAGAATAAGAGAAATATACCCACGCAGGGGTAGAATACAGGAATGAATGTCCTCGCAGGGACATGAGTAAATGAGCTAACAACCAAAGGATTTAATAATCCTTCTTACTCTTACCCTTAATCAAGTCAACCATCTTCTTGAACATACCGCGGTTGTGTCGGCGATCATGTTGCAATTCCCGTCGCACGTCGTGTATCCCTTGCAGGATTTCTTGGACTTGCGGTGGCGACATCATCGGCGCCGGCGGCGGTGGCTGGTACTGATGTGGCTGTGGAGGCTGCGGCTGCTGGTATCCCTGCGGTGGGAATCCAAAAGCTGATTGTCCCGTAACCCAGGGACCTCCAAAAGTACTCTCCTGATTGAGAGGGTTGTAGCCTGAAGCTAACCAGTAGGGATCTCCCGTATAATCATAACCGGGAGGAAAAGTTGGCTCGAAAGGGTTGAACTGTGCTGCGCTAGCATACGCAGGGATTGGCTCTCCAAAGTTCTGTGGTGGCGGTGGCGCAATAGGCGCAGAAGAAACCTCTGAGACGGGATGCGGAGACTCTCCCATCTCTGACTCCTCGTGGAGCGGCGAGTAGCGGCCGCTACCTGAATGTCGAGGGGTGCCAATGCGAATCCCTCCTCGCATAGACATACGCGCGTTCCTCCTTGGCCTCTGAGGCGGAGGAGGCAAAACCGGTGGTGGTGGTGGCGACGGAGTGACCACGTCGCGCCAGAAGGCCTCAGATGGGTCCTGCTGCTGGGGCTGCTGCTGATGCTGCTGCTGCTGGGAGTGGTGCTGAGAGTACACGGGAGAACCGTGGTAAGACTGGTGCATGGGGGAGTTATGGTAGCTGGGGGTATAGACCCAGTCGTGCTGCTTAAACCTCTCCTCGTAGCTGTCAACACCATTGAAAGGTGATCCCCTGTATGGTGACACATCCGATATCTCAATGGGATGGTTGGGAGTGCCGGACGGTGGCATGGAGGGATCGGTGTCCTCGTCGACCTCCATCTCGTTGCCACCAGAGAAGTGGTCTTCAGGTCCTAGTGGGTTATGACCCACTGGTTCATCCAAGTAGGCATCAGGGTTGTACAGGCCCTGATGACCGGGTGCTGGGTAGTTGTGAGGTGACTGGTGAAGAGGTATGAAAGATCCATGGGAGTCGTGGGGCCCATTTTCAGAATGGGGCCCAAATGAGTGGGGTAGGGATGGCGAGGTACTCAGTGATACCGAGTGCCTGGCTGGTTCAGCAAATGATCTCCAAAGATCGCGGGCAGCAGTGTTGTGAGATGCTGATGGGGTCCGTCTATGCGAAGGCCCTGCCTCGTGGTCATGTGAGGTGGCGAATCCTCCTCGTCCCCTTCCTCGAACTCGTGGCGGCATGTTGAACCTGTCAAAAATCAAACAAGTTGCACCACAAAAATATATATATGAGACAAAGTTAGAAAAAGAAAATAAAAAAAATAAACGAAATTTTGAACATTTCCTAAGTTCTTTGTCTAGACTCGAAAATCGAGGAATGTGCAATTGTGTAACTAAGATTAAACACAAAAGACTAGTGTTTAATTCACTCAGAGTTGGCTCTGATACCAACCTGTCACACCCCGATCTCCACGTGTCACCGGTGGGCCCGGTGTGGGGTACAGTGACGTGGTTGGCATCGTCATAGACAAACAACACAATATAATAATGCACAGCGGAAGCAGAAATAGATTCATTTCAACTTTATTTAAAATGTAATAATAAACATCATAATTAGTTGAAACGGATCCACAGGCGGATCAATAAAATAAGATAAATTGTTCAACAGTTTATTTGTCGTCCGAGCTTGCGAGACTATAGTGGACGCTCTTAGGAAACAGCCAGCCTAGTTCGTTTAGTACCTGCACTTAACCTTTTGGGAAAAATACGTCAGTTTACACTGGTAAATACAAATCAACTGACTCAATTTGAAAATGATTGAAAATTTTTTTAAATGCACAAGGCATAAATATTTTTATTAACTTGGGATAATTATGCAATATAAACTTGTGAACGAATTACATGTTACTCGTACATTTGGTGGCCCGGGATCTACTGTCCGGGCTAAAGATTAAATGACACACCACATTAAAGAGTTATACACGCCGGGTGTACGCCTACACCCCGTGCTCTGGTCGTGGCCATCTCGTAAGATAATGCCAAGGATATCCGGGACACGGTCAATAACCCCCCAAACCCTTAAAGTAAAACAAGACTGTTTAAACGAGTCGCACAAACTATTCAAGACTGGACACCCAAGGGCGCAGGATTTGTGCGCTCGATCAAGCGGTATTCTATATACCGTACCCCAAGCCCGTATAGGGAAAATAAGTCAAAATGTATTCACCTGAGCAAGTATGAATCACAATTGGGTAAGTGTTGGTAGCTTTTACTGGGCCTCCTAATCTGGAACAAAGGTTTATAATAACCTATTAGATTCCTAACGGGTCTTTTATTTAAGCCTAAGCTTTGACCGGTTAGTTTTAAGGACGATACGGTACAAGCGCACGATTAAGCGAAAGACCGGATAGAATGTGATTTAGTCCCGACAAGTTTGAATACTTGTATAATATGGGTATACTAAATACATTCTGGATTTTGAGATAAAAATGATAACGTTTGACCCGTTTCGGTCAATTTACGCAAACTAGTTACGTAAACCGAACCGAACGCAAAAAGGGCGTTACGGGTAGCCAAAAGAGTCAAATGCAAGTTACCTGAGATAATATGCTTTAAATATGATATAATATCAGTAAGTTATGTTCCATTATGCCCCGAATAATTTTAAACTCAATTTATGCCTTAGAAGGGCATTTTGGTCATTTAAAAGATTATAAAAGAGTCAATTTGGAAATCTGAGTTACGGGTCTGAATTATACAGTAAATATACTTAATTTGTCATGTTATAATAGTAGGGTATGACCCGTAGACAAAACTTATCATTTAAAATCAAACTATGCACCGTAGGGGTATTTTAGTAATTTCACAAGGGCTAAAAATGCTAAAACTGGAAATCTGAGTTCAAACATTTATACTTACTGTTATTATGTGAAAATATGCTAAATACGTCAGTAGGTATAATTCTTATATGTTTAAAATGAGTATAACGCCTACTATGCGCTAAAAACGCTAAAAATGCGATTTAGAGCCGTTTCCGGGTTTTTAAAAGAAAGCTGAGATTTTTATATTTCTAGAATGCTCAAAATAATTTATTTAACATCTAAAATCATTAGAAAAAGATTTGGGGTCAAAAGAATGTATAAAACTCATTTTATGGCTTAAATGGTCAAAACCGGCATTAACCGAATCGACTAAGCGATCTATGATACGATCAGCCAAAAATTAAATAAAAATCATCAAAAATCCCAAAATAATATATAACATCAGTGGGTAAAAAGTTCTATATCAAAACGTGGCCTGAAATAGGTTATACGCTAAATGCGCCGTTTATGTAACTTTAAGATATAGTTTTACGATATCGGCCATAACTCAAAATCTGGGCCACTAACTGATCTCAAATTTTCGGTGCAAGTTTATATATTAGAAATAAAGATTTCTACTCTTTCACTTCTCCAAAAATCATGTTTTATATCAAAAAGGGCAAAATAGTCAACTTTAAGAATAAATCGGAAACATGCAAATGAATCGGTTAAGCATAGACTCGAGATATAAAAATTCCAGAAAGTTTAACCAAAATAAAAGTGGTTCAAAATATGCTCTAATACATATCTCAAACATGCATGCACGGATCCGAATTGATAGTCTACGAAAAAGTCGTTTTACAAGACTTTCGGTTCCGATTCGTATTTATACTAAAGATTGTCGAGTTGATTATGATAAAACACATTCTTATGTTCATTATAAGTTATTTATGATGATTAAACTGATTGCATGTCATCTACATTACCATTTAAGCTATTTTTCGCAAAAACAATTTCTGTTGACTTTTTAAGAACATCTTTGACTCGACAAATAGCATGCTTAGAGTGGGAATCAGAGAATACCCTTTTGAGGATTTGTTTCCCACATAAATACCAACATAACAGTGGTTTCAATTTGAGAAATGACAGAGCCAAACTCGTTTAATCGAAAAGTTAAATTATAAGAACAACGGTTTGACTTTTAACAATTAATCTATGCTAGAACGAATTATAGAATGATATAAAGGCTTACAAAGGTCCTAATGAAGCTTAGTTAACACTAGGAGGCTGCCTTGTCGTTCAGAAATGCTCCAGAAGTTGCCTTGAGAGTTTTGCAAGATGTGTGTGTTCTTGATCACAATGCAAGTGCCCAAAAATGAGAGCTTTTGATCAATTTATGGTGAATTCAGGTGTTAAAGGGAGGTCACAGTAGCTTAGGCATGCAAGCATTCTTATTGGTGAGTTTAGGAGGTGTTGCAAGTTGTTTCCCATTCAAATTTCGGACCCAAAATGCCCATTTCGCGAATTTCTGCATCTGATAGGGTCACGCGGCCCGCTTGGGTCTGTCCAGGCGGGTCGCCTGGACTGCTGATCAGCCAAACAATTTCCATACTTGGCAGCTTTGGTCCCTGTCCTTGCACGCGATGTTTTGGCTAGTTATTTTGACTCGTAAATCCCCAAACTTGGTTTCTAAGAACCTTGGGACATTTACCAATATGGTAATGTCCTCAGATAACTTTGCGCTCAACCGTAAAGCCATGAAATTCGACGTTGACGCTTTTAACCCCTCAAGTACGGTTTTAGCCATAACTTTCTCATACGTTATCGAAACTTCACGAAATTTTTACCACATATTCTAGTGAGTATATTTTAGCATTACAAGGCTTCGGGTCTGCCAAAAGTTCACTCAGAGGTATAAATTCAACATGTTGACACTTTTGGCCCCTATAGTTTGTAATTCCTCACTTTTGTGCATTTTCCGCTTCGTATGATCCAAGATCCATCCGTTTAAGGTTATAAACATTATGTAGGGTTATCATAGAGTCTATTTATCCATTGTTGACATTTTGGACCCTTACGTTCCATAGTTTTCACTGTTTGTCAACTTTAGTCCCTCTAAAGTATATTTTCACATACCGGAACCTTATGACACGTGTCAAGACATTATTGGACGAAATTTTTCGAGGTGTTACACATTAACCCGAATACAGATATCAGATTGGTATACTCACTTGTAAGACTGAATCTAGGGAATTTTGATACGGGAGTATATTCTGAGGTGGGACACGCGAATAAGTTAGTTTCTTAAAACACTAATTCATATCTTGAATCGATTGAAACTTGTGTAGAAGTTTAAGTGGACAACAATACTGACAATCAGAAGTGAATTTGTTTAAGATTTAAAGTCAAATCAAGATCAACGGTGCTAGTGATATGTCTCAAAAACTGATATGATCCTCTTACACGAACTCACAAAAAGATGTCTGTAAATATGTTTGTACAGTTTCCTGTTTCTTAAATCCAAAAAGATTTTCTGTGTGTTTAGCTAGAATGGTAAAAAAATCCAAAAAGCTTTGATACTTCATCTTATTTTCGACAACAGATGTTGGGAATCTGATGATCAAAGTCCCACAGTGCTAAACATGTTGGATCATTTGGGTTGGATAAGAAAATTTTGAGAAAAGTGATGGTAATTGCTCAAAATGTTTAAAAGTTCATTAATTTGAATTAAATTTGTTTCAAATTGCCAGCAAGATCATAATTTGGTCAGCCAAGGTCATTAACTTAGACTTGGCAGGCTAAACAGTTGACCAGGGTCATTAACTTGGACTTGGTTAACTGAGTGTGTTGGTAAATAGTTAAAAATAAAAAAATTCAAAATTTGAAAAAAATAAAATAAACCTTACACGAGGTGCCAACTCATGAGAGCTGGCCGAACAGTGTCAAATACTAGCCAGACCGCACGAACTCCTCAAAACATTTCAAACATTCAAAATGATTTTTGTCATGAATGTTTGAGATTTCCAGATGAAAGTTCCAGATTACGACCCCGATAGCCGAGTCTAAGGGGGAGTCTAGTAAAGAAACTTTTGATTCATAGCATTATAATTACAATTTGGTGGGTAATTTCAAGGTTTGGTAATGATACGTTGTTTGATAGAGGGGGGAGTGGCTTCTGTTTTTCCTTAGGAGTGAATTTAAAAGAGTAGAAGATGAATTACAAACTTGGTACATATGATAAGATTTTTTTATTTAACCTTTTTCAATAAGGTCACCAGCATTTTAGTTTTATAAAATTTAGAGGTTTAAGTAGATTTTATTTTTATAAAACTGATCTATATAAAAAATTAGAAATTAATTTTTGTCTTAGTTTATAAACATCCTTCGCCTTAATAGAAAAATTAACTTAGTTGTTGGATGAAAATTTATAAATATTATGTGACTAAGCTATTTTTTATATAAAAATTGCATGTATATTCTTTTTTTTATTATATATGTAACAAAATTAATTAAATAAAAGAAATTTAAAAGAGTTTTGAGTAAATTGCCAAAATCGTCCATATATCCTCAACTTAACGGGAAAAATACACTAAGTTAGTGGTTTGGATGAAAATGGCAAAAAGTTATAAACGTTGGGGGCAATTTGGTACAAAAGTGTCATTTTGGACGAAAATGGCAAAGCTGCCCAAACCTCAGGGACGATTTTGGCAATTAACTCAATGAGTTATCACTGTGTGAAAAAGAAGAAATGATTGTACATCAGCATGTTAGATTGTCACACTCAAACTGAATTAAATTGCTTAAGTGTGATAGCAGCTTCATCATATGATGTACCAGTAGGCAAAAGCATGAAATAATCAACTTACCAATGTGATATAAACCTAAACAAACTGAGTATGAGTGGGGAACACATCAGTGGTGTATGGTTTAATGACCTTAAATCTTGCGTTGATAGATTGCCAAAATCTGAGGTTTTGGGTCTTTATACTATTATTTCATCCGGGGATATCAAGGTTGTCCTTCTGCTGCATCCAGATACATGCTGACCTAGGCACAACCAGGATATCTTAAAAGAGCTAAAAATACCAAAACCCTGAAAATGAAGAAGCTCTCCTAGAGAGTCATTCAAAAGTGCAAAATGCATAAATCATACCAAAAATGGTATTTGTCTTAGCCCTCGTTAGATATTTAGGTCTCGTTGCTGTACGGAAGTACTGACCTGATCACCAATTATCTAAACGTTGAAAAACAAAACGGATGAATTCAGTATACTCACCTACTAAGATGAATCTTTGTGCATACCTTGATCGCGGGGGTTCATCTTGAAGTGGGACACACTAGTATATCAGTAATAATATTACCTTAACGTATCATACAATAATGGTACTTGTAATGTTCATGCATTTTGTTTAAGTGGACAAACATACTGGTAATCGTCTTGGACTGCTTTTCACGAAAAATTAAATAAAGAATTATCTAATAGTGTGAAAACAGTTTGATTGTGCTGATATGATCTTCTTACCAGTGATTCTCATAAAACAGAGTGTTTATTGCTTCTGTTATTTACTTGCTTTCAGAAAATATAAAAATCCAAAAATAGTGTCTTTTTATGTTAAAATTCTTAATGTATGGAAAACTGTTATTCTTGGAGGAATTGTTACCGATAGGGGGAGACGGTGTTAGAAAGTGAGTTCAAAATTTTAAATCATACCGGGTCTTGTGTGTTGGACAAAAAGTTTTGCGTGTTGGTGATAAATTGGAAAATGCTTAATCTGTGATATAGTTTAACTATATCTTGAATAATAATAATTTATTTAACTTTGTTGAAAAAATCTTATGGTTTCTCGAGATGTTTGTTTTATAGTATACAGATTGAAGCAGTATGTTGCTGAGAAGTTGCTGTGTTGAGAAGATGAGAGTTTGATTAGATGCATGGTAGAACCTCCTTTCTACATTGCAAACAAAGTTGAAGAGTTTGAAGATTGCTGTGCAAATGCTAAACTGGAGTTTACTCGAGTGCTAACGTTTTGAAGATTTGGTGATTGGATGCATCAGCTTAGGGGGAGTCTGTTGCTGACAGAAGCTGTTAAAGCTGAAGCTATCCAAAGACCAAAGACAATGCAAGATTACATGAAGAATGCAAGATGACTGAAGACAAAGTTATTTTATGAAGCTATTGTCAAGGGGGAGTTTGTTTTTGCATATTTGTAATAATAGCTTAGATTTGGTCTTTGGATATCTTGTAATTAGTAAAACGATAAACGGTTAGCGGGTTTAGCTTTGTAATAGTTAGTTGAAGTGTTTGGGCTAACCAAACCTACATGAATTGGGTTAAGGGGGACGAATTGGGCCTAGCCCATGTAGGAAACGCTAGTTTAATGTTGCAACCTTGTGTTATATAAACAAGGCTTTGCATTAGGGTTTAGGTTAATCAGCCAAAAACAATGTTAGAGAATTCGTGAGAGGCAATTAGGGCTTTGGACGAATTTGTGATCTTGATTGATTGTAATTCGTGAGATTGATAATCAATAAAGATCGGGTTTAATTGTGAATTGCTGTTTCTACTTGTTTCTGTGATAATCTGGTCTAGAGGATTCCGCACTCTAGATTGGATAAACAATTCTGTGACGATCCGTACGAATCAGGAGACCCACAGCAACGCAGGAGTCGGTTCTCTCTCTAAACCATGAAGAACGTGGTAGAATCGATCAATGACGAGGTGCGGAATCCCTCGGCATCGTCAGAGAATCATCAACAATGATATCAATGATTAACTTGTCCAATTTCATTAGCTGATATGAAAGTACAAAAGATCCTTATGCAAACTGGACAGAGCTTAGCTATGACAAAATGGCAAAAGGTTCTAAACTAAGACCCCTATCCTCCTATTTGTAGGGAATCTTGGGAGAGTTGGTGTCATCCGGTCGGATGGTCACCTGTCCGGATGGCCATCCGTCCGGATGACCTATGCCATCCGACCGGATCACATATTACATTCAACGTTCCATTCTCCCGTTCTGTCTAGATATAAATACATACATACAAAACTATACAGCCACACATACAGGACAAAATACATAGACTCGATATAGACGGAAGCTACAGACATAATGCACTAACACCTTTTACAATTAAATCTCAAATTATTTCTGGCCTTCCACAACACCCAACAAGCCGTGAGCACAATGCCGTGTAAAGCTTTTCTTTCTGCCTTCCCTATATTACGCAGATTATGAATCTCAAGTAAGTCTCTGAAAGCAAAAATGAAGAAATTCAGAATCCGGCACCAAAAACCGATTTTCTCTCATATTCCCAAAGCCAACGGGCACGCAGTAAATAGATTAGACATGGAGTCGAGACCTTCGTTACAAAAACTAAACATATCGTCAATCACCCTCACACCCCTCTTTGCTAGTGCCTCAACTGTCGGGATTCTATCCAAATCCGCACACCAAACAAAAATGTTACATTTTCTCAGAACCCATTTGCACTAATCCATAACGAAACGGCTGCTAAAATCAAATTTAGACACATGTGATGCTTCACAGCAGCAACTGAGAACCCCTTAGACCCATACCCCAACCACGACCACTTGTCCGAACCAGAAGACAGGCTAACCGAAGCCAAAGCCGTCCCTAAAGACTGCCATTCAGCCATTTCCGCGTCGGAGTCCGGGTCGTTCCTCCAAAGCCAAAAACCTTCACCATCTAGACGATCACGGACACTACAAGACTTCACCACTTCTAAATGGAAAAGAGCCGGGTATTTCTCCTTCAAGGGGACATCGAAAAGCCAAGGATCAAGCCAAAATAAAATGTAGGATCGTGTTCTGACCCGAATGAGTCGTTTAGAGGTGTTCTTCTCTGTTTCAGGTGCGGAATAACAAGAAACGGAGGTAGAAATAGCTGATTCTTCACTTAATCTACTGTTTGTATTGATTTGACAACGATTACAGCTCGATCTTCACACCGGCAGCACCTCGGTATGGATTTGTACAAAGTTCTACTGATTTCGCTTATGTGCTCCTATATATAGGGCTTGAGGTTTCGCTCCAATGGACATGTACACATGAGCGAAACCTCCATCTGTCCATATAAGCGAAACCCTAAGGTCCATATAAGCGAAATCATCATCTATGACATATATGTTATCCTATTTTCTCGTATACCGTGCCCTAATCTATACAATACAATATAAGACTCGATACAAGACGAAGTCGACAGATGTAGTGCACCAACAGACTCCCCCTCAGATGTTGACGAGTCGACTATCGAGTCACGACAATGTTGTGTCTTCACATCTTCAGTCTTGATCAGTCTCTGGGCTTTTCTCTCTCTCTAACTTCAGACTCCCCCTCTCGATTTGCTGGCATTTCTTTGTTCTTCAGCAACATCTTCAACAGGATCATTGTCTGGCTCTTCATGTTCCAAGATCGAAACTTGGCTCTTGCTCTGCTCACGATCAATAATCTGTCTTTCTTCAATCAGAGTCCTCAGGTATCGTAACCTGGCTCTCATCTAACTTGGATCTCAGAATTGAATAACCTGGCCCAACTTGACCTGCATAAGCTCTACCTCAAAGTAAATTTAACAATTCAAATATAAATGTATGCACCAACAATCTGATATAATCAGACTACTCCCTCTCATAGACGTATGCACCAACATGTACTCCCCCTCAAGAATAACTTCTCTTTGATGAATCACTTGTTGATTAAAAGATATTTTTCAGTTCAAAGCACGCTTCCCCTCACAACAATGTCATCATGTTTAGCACTTGAAATTTTGAAAATCAGCTTTCCAACGTCAGTTGTCGAAAATCTTTTTGACTTTTTCAAAAGTTTATGCTAAAACACACACAAAATCTTTTTGGATTTTCTGAAAGAAAGTAAATGACACCACTTGTAAATACAAAGACTGACACCATTTGTAGAATCAACAAGATGCAGAAATGAAAATATATGCGAAATTAAATATTTACAAACAATATTTTTGTGAGTTCGTGTAAGAGGATCATATCAGTTTATGAGACATGTCACAAACACCGTTAAGCTGATTACATATTAAGTTCTAAACAATTCACCTAGATTGTCAGTATGTTTGTCCACTTAAATTTTCACACAAAGTTAAATTGTTTCAAGATACGATGTTAATGTTTTAAGCTCTTGAACTTATCCGTGTGTCCCACATCTTGTATATACTCCCGTATCCAAATCCCAATATTCAGTCTTACAGGTGAGTATACCACAGCTGATATCTGTATAGGGGTTAAATGCGAGGGTCGTGAGAGCTCATGTCGATACTTCCCTATACGTAGAGAGATGACGGCTTCGACTTTTCGGTGTGTCCCCTTTAGAGGATCTTTTGATTTCAATAGCAGCGACTATCAATTTTATTGTTTCATCAGCTTTGCTGAGGGCGATGCTATGTTTCAAGCATATGCGGAAAGCATTATCCGGGGACTAAGTCAGAACTTGCATTCAACAGAAGTCCCGGGATAATACCCCAGATATCACTGAGCATAAAGACCTAGTATCTCAGAATAAGGGACCTTTCAAACAAGATTTCAGGGGTTACCTATATATTCAAGATGTTGTTAACCCACAGAACAAGCAAGTTTGAATATTTAGGTTTATATCTCGTCACAATTTACTAAGTGTGTAAAAACCTACTAACACATCCGCGGTGAGATTGTTTATCACATTTTAAACCTTCCAATTCTTTAGCATGTTGTGACAGTCCACTGATGTACTATCATCTCCTCTTTTCACAACAAACTCATTTGTGATTTTATCATGTTTTTGTATTTTCAAATTTTCTAATGTTTTTGGATTTTCAGAAATTATCTACTCCCCCTAAAATGCAAACACATTAAAGAAATTTGAAAAACAAACTAAACTCTTGACCCACTTGAAAACATAAAACACAACACAAACTATACAGAAACTTGACAACCAAAATCGAATCGCATCAAATCACCATTCACTAGGCATAAACAATCCGAACTCCCCCTATCATAAACTATTTTCTCATTTAGATCTCAAAACATTTAAGTTTGTTTTAATCAAAATGATTTTTCCGGAAAATGAGTTTGTTTTTACCAATTGTAGGTTTACCACTTGTTAAGCACGAGGATGTGATTCATCATTTTGTCTATCAACCACTTGTATGTTAGTAAATCAAGTACAAATTAATGTCCCTTATTTACCATTTGCAAATAAGCAACGTCTGTATCACTTGTAAAAATAACCACTAGTAAAACACACAACACCACTTGTAGGTATAACCAAGCAATACCAGTTGTAGGAATGTTACGTCTACATCATATCACTTTACCGACTTGAAGATGCCGATTCCTGCTTCGCAATTAACCACCTGGAAGCTCCGGCGAAGTCTTTCAATCTGTAACACACAAACAATTTCAATCTTATCAAACACTTGAATGATGCCGATTCCTGATCCACGATATAAACTTGGGATCTCCGGCATAGTCCTTAAACTATCATGGGAAACAAACTTCCATCCAAGTCTTCTCAGACTTGATGGCTTTCAATTCTTGCGCAGTAGGGTTGTAAGTTGCCTTTTTAGTAGCATAAAAATCTTTAACCCCCTTTGCTTTTCCATTCAACATTTTCCCAAAAATTTTCTTAACACTTCCATTGAATGTTTTCTCGACATCAAACTTTGTTTTTTCACTATAAAATTGATTTGAGATATCAATTTTACCAACTTCTTTTTAATCTCCTCAAATTTTAGTGATGGAAACTCATCATCATTTACTGAAATCTTCATCTCAACCTGTGGCTCTTCTGGCTTTATGGAACCAGATTCATCGCCGACATTCACATCAACTTTCTTAACAACCCACACTTGGTTGTCATTCTCTTTCTTTTTATAAAAATTCTTTTTCGAACACTCACCAACCTCATAAGTTGAGTTTTCAAAAGTTTTAAATTTTTCGGTTGGTGGTTCAACATCAACAATCTTTTCTTTCAATTTCTGAGAAACACCCTGTTTTATTTTGGCGTTTTCTGACAATTCCATGCAATGTGACCAACTTCATTGCATCTGTAACAGGTACGAGTTTCCTTTGGATGTGACGCTTCTGACCCATTCTTCCTCTTTTTAGCAAGAAACTCCTGGTTTGACTGTCTCCAGAATGGTTTCTTCTGTTCGTCTTCTGCACTTCCTCCTGAAACAAATTCTGTTTTTGTTTTAGAATTTTTCACCTTTTTATGATTTTCTGGTGGAATAAAACCTAAACCTCTCTTTTTGTAGCTACAATTTTGGTTTGGTTTCTTTTCAAAACCCGAACCAGAATTGTAACCCTTTTTCTTGTTTAGACGTTGTTGAACTCTTGAAGTGTACTTTTTAGGTTTTCCAGTAAGATTTAAATCTTTTATTTCAGAAATATTAATTTCTGTCATTTTGAAAACCTTTTTGATCCTGTCAAAACGAACACTTCTTATTGGAAATTCTTTGTCAGAGTATAATTTGTCCGAATCATTTAAAGTGTATGCGACTTCAAATGTTTCATCATCCAAATTTGCTTTTGATAATAAAAACTCTTTACTATACTCCTTTTTGACCGACGAATTTGAACCATTGACTGACGAATTTGACCCTCCAAACTCAGACTTTGACTCGAACTCCTCATCAGTATCCAACACCTGATCGACCACCTTTTTGATTAACTCGGACTCATGATCAGTGTCAGACGAGGTAAACGTGACGTCAATGTTTTCTGGTAATTCATCAGTTGTGCTGGTTTTAAGCTTTATATTGACCGCTTTTTCAAGTTGCTCCTCGTTTGGCTTCCTAGGAGAATACCCTTCCCAAATCGGAGGCGGACACTTGTTATAGTTAACAGTCGGTTTCTTACCAGTATCCTTTTTCTTCTTTGGCTTCTCGTCTTGAAAAGCTTCCATACCTGCAAGAGTTGGGTAAATACGATCAATGAGATAATCAGAACTAGAGTAACTTTGCAATAAGCGTCTAATTCTCTTATTCTCAATCTTCTCTGTCTCCAACTCTTGCTTCCATTTAGCACTCTCTTCGATGTAGAAGTTTATAGCTTTTTGCTTAGACATCATAACAGAATTTATCATCGTTAGTGCTTGTTCTCTTTCTGAATTTGTCTTTTGGAGACGAGTTACTGTTTTGTTCAAGACATCATAAGATTCTTTCACATAGTTGAGCTTGAACAGTAACTGCTCCTTCTTCTTCTCGTACTCAGCAATTATATCGTCTTTTGCTGCACATTCCTTGCATTCTTCAAGACACTTTTCACAAGGCTTGACAATTTCAACAATCTTCTCAACTTCGATTGTTTTCACCACTTCTATCACTTTTTCTTCTTCTTTCGCCTGCTCACTCTCAACATTCTTTTTCTGAACAACATCTTCAGATTTCATTTGTTGTTGTTCTTTAGCAGCTCGTTTCTCCTTCAGTTTCTCCATGCGGTCTGCAAAATAGAAATGAAAACTTTCAGGAGATAAATGAGATTTAGCAACATTTATATGTTTCTCTTCCTCATCATCACTGCTACTATCAACTGGTGACTGATCAAACTGTACAGAATTTTGAGAATCAGCATCTGATAAACCAGAATCTGACGGTGTTTGATCAAATACAACTTCTTTTTCTGAAGTACTATCATTTTGCACACTCTCATCTGAACTCTGTGAACTTTCATCAGCACTTTCTGAGCTTCCGTCAGATGTAACAGACTGTTCCTCCACACTTTTCACTGTCTCACCAATCGACTTCATCCATGTGGCAAACATGTCTGGTTCTCTAACAATCTTGGCGATGAAAGCTTTTTAATCACCCTTTTCATCAACAAACATATCCCAGCTGAAACCTTCAGGTAGTTGTTCATCATCTTGATCAACTAAACAGGCTTTGCTATCAGGAGATATGTAGTTGCTCCAGTTGAAATCCACCAAACATGCTCTCTTTGGATCCTCAATCTTCCTACCATGAGCCGTCTGTGAATCTTGTTGTTGACCAACTTGCTGATAAATGGCTTTCCGGTAATAATCATCTTTTCCAAATAGATTCTGAGCACCACTAGCTTCCCTGTTCTTGCACTCTCGCTTGAAATGGCCTTTCTCCCTGCATCGAAAACAAGTAACTTTAGATTTATCAAAACCTAAAGTAGAAACATGAGCATCAAGAAAGTCATTTCTCCCAGTAATTGTCTTGAACTTTTCAGCACGCCTAAGAACACTAGCAAGACACCATTTGATCCATTAATTCCATTTCTTCGGCGTCTATTTGATCGTAATCCTCCTTTGTGAGCATAGGATTTCCGATCCGACCAGCAACAAGACCTTCATAAGATAACAACACTGATCCAAGTAGAGCCATGTGGTCTTTAGCAGTTTCTTCCGAAAAACTTTGACCTTCTAGAAGATTTAGAGCGATGTTGCACTGAATTACATAACCATTTCCTGTCTTTGTGCCTTGAGACTGAAAGCTTGTATTTGACTCTTTAGGATTGACACTTGGAAATGATGAGAATCCACTGCTGCTTTTGTTAGAACTCTGATCAGCTTTTTCTGATGAATCTCCAGCACTGAATGCAGTTTGGATTTTAGGACTTCTCTCAGCTTCAGGAACCGGAATACTACCTTTATAGTACATTTTTACATCCTGTTGACCACTCGGACTGTTCATCCTCGCAATCTTTTGCTGTTCTAAATCCTGACTCTTGATCTTTTCAATAAACTGAGAAATAGTCAACCCATCATAAACACCCGTGTTCTTTAGAATCATCAAATACGTTCCCCACTCTTTCTGTGGTAACGCATCGGCTAACTTGTCCACCCACTCCTCACGATCTTTAGTAATACTTAACATTGACATTGATCGCACTAGGTGGCAGTAGCGTTCGATCAGCTTCTTCGTATCCTCTCCCGGTAAGCTGCTGAACAGATCAAACTCTTTCTTTAACAACGCCTTCTTGCTCTTTATCATATTCTCACTACCCTCGAATTTAACACGTAGAGCATCCCAGATTGACTTTGCAGTTTTGTCATGCTGTAGCAGAATAAAGATGTCTTCTTTAATGGCTTGTTGAAGCAGACTTATCATCATCTTTTCTGCTTTGTACATAACCCGTTCTTGATTCGTAAACTCTGATAACTCTTTGAGAACTTGCAAATCTGTTCGAGGCAACACGTATTTCTTCAAGATACATTCCCACGATCTAAGATGGTTTGCCTGAACCCAATTCTCGAATCTGTCTTTCCACCCGTAGTATTCTTCAATACTCATCAGTTTCGGGGGCTTTTGGGTGGTTCCCGTCTCGTTTTCAAGGTTCATAGCTTGAGCAATAGCAGCTGGACCAGACGGTGTTGCAAATGCGTTGTAGAAATCGCTATCCATGATGACTTAGCACGTTTTTTAAGATCAGTGACAAATAAGTGAAATCAGGTGTTTGTGCACAAAGAGTGAAATCCCAGAAGTCCTTAAAAGCGAAATCTGATAGTTCTTAAGAGCGAAATCAGAGTTTGCACCTATGAGCGAAATCTGATGGTCTCAATGAGCGAAATCCCTCAATTTTGGTGACACAAGAGCAAAATCTCAGATTAATGTTCCCAAGAGCGATATCCGATAATCTCCATGAGCGAAAACCCTCAATTTTGTGACACAAGAGCGAAATTAGATAGTCTTTGGAGCGAAATTAACAGCAATTGACACTCAAGAGCGAAATCAGAGTGTATCTGTGAGCGAAATCCCAGAATATTCGTATGAGCAAAATATGATCGGAGGTTAATTTGGTCCATTTATATTCTGTATTTAGGTCCGAAACTCTCAGTGATTTGTTTATGTCCAATAACACACAGTCTGTGAAATTTTGAGCCAATTTTGACCGGTAAAACTTTCTGAAATGATGAAAGAAGGTATAGAAGTAAGAAATCTCGATGTATTCCAGCTAATCTCTGCAGAACTCCTCCCCCTGAGCTCTGATACCACTTGTAGGATCGTGTTCTGACCCGAATGAGTCGTTCAGAGGTGTTCTTCTCTGTTTCAGGTGCGGAATAACAAGAAACGGAGGTAGAAATAGCTGATTCTTCACTTAATCTATTGTTTGTATTGATTTGACAACGATTACAGCTCGATCTTCACACCGGCAGCACCTCGGTATGGATTTGTACAAGTTCTACTGATTTCGCTTATGTGCTCCTATATATAGGGCTTGAGGTTTGTAGGATCGTGTGTTGACCCGAACGAGTTGTTCAGAGGAGTTTTCGTCAATTACAGGTGCGGAAAACAAGTAATCAACGTAGGAACAGCGTGCAAATCACTTTAAACACCTCTTTATATTGAATTATAACAGTTTACAGTCCAATCTTGATCCGGCAGCACTTCGGTACGAGTTTCGACATCAGTTACAAACGATTCGCTCTTAGGACTATATATAGGTGACACAGGTCCGCTCCAATGGTCACGTCCGTATAAGCGGACCTCCATTGGACAAATAAGCGAACCTACATACTTGCACTATAAGCGAACCTCTATTGTCCACATGAGCGAATCTACCTCTAAACATCTATACAATATCCTATTTTCTTGTAATACATGCCCTGATCTAACACTCTAAGTATATGACTCGATCCAAGACGAAGTCAACAGATGAAATGCACCAACAGACTCCCCCTCAAATGTTGACGGAGTCGTCTATCGAGTCACGACACTGTTGCGTCTTCACATCTTCAGTCTTGATCAGTCTTTGGGCTTCTCTCTCTATCTTCATCTCTTTCTCTTTTATCATCAACAGACTCCCTCACTTTGATGTTGACATCTTTTGAGTTTATCAAATCTAACATGTGCTCCCCCTCAAATGTTGACTTTTCCTGCATAAAACTCTATCACAAACATAAGTTTTATGATAAACATTTAAGCACATAACCATCACTACACACAAACTAATCATTCACTCAGATATTGATGAACCACTTGAAATTGTGACATTTTTTTATTATCAAAACAAACACAATCTCTCAAACCAATTGTTCATCATGTTTAGCACTGCGAATTTTGAAAATCAGCTATTTAACACCAGTTGTCGAAAATCTTTTTGAATTTTCAAAAAATTTATGCTAAAACACACCAAAAATCTTTTTGGATTTTCTGAAAGAAAGTAAATGCAGAAATGAACTATTTACAAACAATATTTTTGTGAGTTCGTGCAAGAGGATCATATCAGTTTTGAGACATATCACCAACACCGTTAAGCTTGATTACATTTTAAGTTTTAAACAATTTACCTAGATTGTCAGTATGTTTGTCCACTTAAATTTTCACACAGATTTCAATTGATTCGAGATACGATATTAATGTTTTAAAGACTTAAACTTAATTGTGTATCACTCCACTTGAATATACTCCTGTATCCAGATCCCAATATTCAGTCTTACAGGTGAGTATACCACATCTGATATCTGTAAAGGGGTAGTGTGCGAGGGCCGTGAGAGCTCAGGTCGATACTTCCGTATACGCAGAGAGATGACGGCTTCGACTTTAGATGGGTCCCCTTTAGAGGATCTTTTAGTTACAACAGCAGCGACTATCAATTTTATTGCTTCATCAGCTTGCTGAGGGCGATGCTATGTTTCAAGCATTTTGCGAAAAGCATTATCCGGGGACTAGGTCAGTACTTCCATACAGCAGAAGTCCCGGGATAATACCCCAGATATCACTGAGTATAAAGACCTAGTATCTCAGAAAGAGGGACCTTTCAAACAAGATTTCGGGGGTTACCCATATATCCAAGAATAGTTACCTACAAATCAAGTAAGTTTGAATTTAGGTTTATATCTCGTTTCAATTTACTAAATGTGCGAAAACCTACTGACACATCCGCAGTAAGATTGTTTATCACTTTTAAACTTTCCAATTCTTTAGCATGTTGTGATAGTCCACTGATGTACTATCATTTCCTCTTTTTCACAACAAAACTCATTTTTGATTTTATCATGTTTTTGGCTTTTTCAAATTTTATAATGTTTTTGGATTTTCTGAAATTTTCTTACTCCCCCTAAAATGCAAACACATTAAAGAAATTTGAAAACTATCTAAGTTCTAGACACACTTGAACATAAAACAAACTGTACAAACATTGACAACCGATGTCGAATTGCATCAATTCGCCATTCACTAGCGCATAAACAATCAGAACTCCCCCTATCAACAAACTATTTTCCCATTTAGATTTCAAAACACTTAAGTTTGTTTTAATCAAAATGGTTTTTCCGGAAAATAAGTTTGATTGATTTTACCACTTGTAGGTTTATCAAACAAATGTTCGGGGATATGGTTCATCATCTTGTCTTCCAACCAGATATAGGAAAATACAAGTACAAATTAATGTCCTTGATTTACCATATGCAATCAAATCATCTAACCACTTGTAATTATAACCAACAAACTAAAACAAACCTCTTTACCGTTTGTATGATTGACGTTACCGAATAAAATTCAAGAAAGATGCCGATTCATGCTCCACGCTTACCAACCTGGGAGCTCCGGCAAGTCCTGAGACTTACTGTTCATAATATGTACCATCCCAGTCACAAACCAGGGATGGTTCAACTTTTTCCTTCTTTGTTTTCTTTTCATAAAATTCTTTAACTTCGTTGACTTTTCGATCAACCATCTTTCCAAAGATATGTTTTACCTTGTGGTTAAAGACCTTCTCAGCATCAAAATCCTGTTTATCATTATAAAATTGGTTAGAAATTTCAATTTTACCAATTTTCTTTTTATAATTTTCAGCCCGGAGTGATGGAAACTCCTCATCATTCACAATCGGAACTGATTTTTCAACTTTTACATCAGCTTCACAATTTGAAACAACTTGTCGCTCAACTGATTTTGTGGAATCAGTTTCATCGCCTGAAGATAGCTCCTCTGATTTTGACCCATCAGAATCATCGCTAGAGCTTTCACCAACCTTCTTAACAACCCATTTCTGGTTGTCAGATTTAGCTCTCTTCTTGTAAAACTTGTTCGAACATTCACCAATTTCAAATGTAGAATCCTTAAACAATTTTGTTCTATCAATTGGTGGTTCGAACTCAACTACTCTTTCCTTGAGTTTACGAGATACTCCCTGTTTTAATTGTATTGCCTTAGAACAATCTCGGGCAATATGTCCAACAGTGTTGCATCGGAAATAGGTTCTCGCATCCGTATTCTTCTCAGCCATCTTCTTCAATTCATCTTGCTTCTTTGCAAGGAACTCGCTATTTGATTCCCTCCAGAAACTTGTCTTTTCTTCTTCATCAGTTGATGTACCTGAAACAAAAGACATTTTAGATTTAAAATCACGAACATATTTTTCATTTTTCTGTTTTTCTGTAGGAATAAACCCTAAACCTTTCTTTTTGAAATTACCATTATGGTTTGATCTCTTTTGGAAATTTGAACTAGAACTGTAATTCTTTTTCTTGTTTAATCTCCGTTGAACTCTTGAGGTGTAATATCTTGGTTTTTCATTAAGACAAAAGCCTTTTATTTCAGAAATATTAATTTCTGTGAGTACGAAAACCTTGTTTATCAATTCAGTTTTGACACCTCTTATTGGAAATTCTTCATCAGAATATAATTTGCCAGAATCATTCAAAGTGTAAGCAACTTTAAACAATCCATCATCCAAATTAGATTTTGACAACAAAAACTTTCTATCATAAACTAATTTGCCCTGTTTTTCTGTTTGACACTCTGTGCTTGACTCAGACTTTGACTCTTCAACATCATCACTCTCTAACACATGATCCACAACTTTCTTCATCAATTGAGACTGTTGATCAGTGTCAGACGATGTAAACACAACATCAATGCTTTCTGGTAAATTGACTGACGACTCTGACTCCCACTGTAAATTTGTTGCCTTTTTGACTCTTTCATCGTTAGGATATCTAGGCAAATATCAATTTTCCAGCGGGGGTGGACACTTGTTATAACTGATACCTTGCTTCTTACCAGATGATGTCTTTTCAGTATCTTTTTTCTTGTCATACTTCTTCTTATCAGCAATCTTTTCATCAGCACCTACTCCAACTGCTTTCTCTTCAGTTACCTCATCATCTTCCCATACCTTCATACTGTCAATTGTCGGATAAATCCTGTCAATGACATAGGAAGTACATGAGTAACTTTTTAACAACCGATTAACTCTTTCAGTTTCAATTCTTTGAAGCTCAAGCTTTTGTTCCAAAGCAGCACACTTCTCAATGTAATTGTTTACAACTTTCTGCTTTGTCATGAAAGCACCCTAAAGTGTCTTCATTGCTGTAGCTTGTTCTTCACTCGTTTGGTTGTATTGATTCATCGTTTTGTTCAGCACATCATAAGACTCCTTCAAACTGTTCAAGTTGTAAATCAATGTGCTGTTTTGCTTCTTTATAGTTTCACAATTCTCACACTTCACTGGAATCTTTTTCGCATCAACTTCTTCCTCAACCTTGAATTTAGGCACTTCTTTCACCTTTTGTCTTCTCACCACCGGAACATCTTCATCATCACTGCTCACTGGTGTCTTGATCTTTTTCTTTTTTTTCTTGGCTTTTTCATCTTCACTATCACTTTCAGCAAGTAACTTCATATCAGCTTTAAATTTTCTTGCCCAATACTCCGTATCATCATCACTATCATCTTCAACCTTTGCTGTGAAAGCAGTATAGGCTTTGGTTTCATCAGGAATGTAATCATCCCAGGTAAAATTTTCCCAGCTAAAACCCTCTGGTAATCTCTCATCATCTTGATCAATTATCAAAGCACTACCATCCTTTCTTTTTCCATACAACCTATCATAATCACCCACACAAGCTCTTTTTCCAGAATCTTCAATCACATCTCTTCCATGTGCAGTTTGAGCTTGATGTTTATGTTGTTGAGATGATTTTTGACCAACTTGGTGATAGATGGCTTTTCGATAGTAATCATTATTGTTGTTGAACGGATTTTGAGCCCCACTTGCTTCTCGGTTAGTGCACTCCCTCTTGAAGTGTCCTTTTTCCCTGCACCGAAAACAAGTGACTTTAGATTTGTCGAAACCTAAAGTAGAAACATTTGCATCACGAAGATCATCTCTCCCCGTGATTTGTTTGAATTTCTCGGCTCTCCGTAACACGCTAGCCAGACACCATTTTATGTCCATCAGCTCCATCTCTTCAGCATCTATCTGGTCGTAGTCTTCTTTTGTTAACATTGGATTGCCGATACGACCTGCAACAAAACAAGTATAAGATTCCAAAACCATTCCTAATAAAGACATTTGTTTTTTGGCAACTTCCTCAGAATAATCTTGATCATTTTCAAGATTGAACACAATGTTGCACTGTAACTTTCTCCCGTTCTTAGTTGCAGAAATGTTTGGATCAAAAGATGAAAATGAAGTGAAACTAGTTTTGCTGTTGGACCCAGATGATGGACTTCCAGATGAATTTTTGGCACTATAGGCAGTCTCAACCTTCGGAGATAGATTTGAAGATTTCTCATTCACCCCTGCCTTATAGTATAACCCGATGTCCTGTTCACCATCAAAATCTTTCATTCTGATAACTTTCCGTTGTTCCATTTCTTGAGCTTCGATCTTTTCAATGAACTTACTGAGCGTCAAATTACTAAAACCCTTCTTGTTTCTGAGCATCATAAGGTATGTGCCCCAAGTCTCATATGGTAACGCATCAGCAAGTTTTTCGATCAATTCATCAGTGCTTTTCTCAATACTCAATCTCTTCATGTTGGCAAGCAAATTGCAGTATCGTTCAATGATTTCTCTAGTACTTTCATTATTTAACCCACGAAACAAATCATCTCTTCACTTCCCCGAAACTTTGAACGTAACGCTTTCCAAATCGAATATGAAGTTCCATTGTGTTACAAAAGCACCATAATATCCTCTTTCACTGCCTGTTGAAGAAGACTTAGCATCATTTTCTCATCTTTGTACTTCTTCCTAGCATCAGCAGTTAGATCTTTTATCGGAACGGGTTCTTCATCATCATTCAAAGGTCGAACATACTTTATCTCGACGCATTCCCAAGCATCAAGATAGTTTGCTTGCACCCAATTCTCAAACCGACCTTCCCAACCTTTAAATTCTTCTATGTTCATGAGCTTAGGTGGTTTTTGCATTGTACCCGTTTCGTTTTCGAGCATTGTATTTTGTGCGAAAGATATCGGTGTAACTGGAGTAGCGAACGCGTTGAAAAATTCCTCTTCCATTTTCAAAAATTCACAACACTTTTTACAACAGCCTTAAAGCGAACCGGATTGTTTGTGGTGGTCACAAAAGCGGATCTCTTATGTCAGACAAGCGAACTAGACTTGTTCACAAGAGCGAACTTAGGTGATATCTTATGAGCGGATCTACTTTGCCAAACGAGCGAACCTATCTGTTGTTTGCTGGAGCGAATCTAACTTGTGTTCAAATGAGCGAACCTGTCTGCTAAAAGTACCCAAAAGCGAACCAGTTAACACTTTGGAGCGAATCAGCTTAAACTTTTGGAGCGAATCTCTCGAATTGTGTAACAATGAGCGGATCTAAAGTGTTCGTTGGAGCGGACCACCTTTTGAAATTTGAAGCGAACCTGTCTGAAATGTATCTACG
The DNA here is from genome assembly GCF_002127325.2 of Helianthus annuus. NCBI lineage: Eukaryota > Viridiplantae > Streptophyta > Magnoliopsida > Asterales > Asteraceae > Helianthus > Helianthus annuus. The sequence goes on from NC_035439.2 coordinate 16,598,143, forward strand.
AGCGAATCTGTGAAGCGAATCTATGAGATGTCCGAAAAAGCGGACCTATCTCGGACACACATTTGACCCACTTTTAATCCGTATTTTGACACCAAACTTTCCAGGGTTTGTCTCTATACTGATGCGCACAATCTTTGAAATTTTGAATCGATTCTGACCGTTGAAAGTGTCCGAAATAAAGAAAGAAGGTGTAGAAGAAGAAAAACTTGATGAATTTCAGCTATTCTCTGCAGAACTCCTCCTCCTGAAGCTCTGATACCACTTGTAGGATCGTGTGTTGACCCGAACGAGTCGTTCAGAGGAGTTTTCATCAATTACAGGTGCGGAAAACAAGTAATCAACGTAGGAACAGCGTGCAAATCACTTTAAACACCTCTTTATATTGAATTATAACAGTTTACAGTCCAATCTCGATCCGGCAGCACTTCGGTATGAGTTTCGACATCAGTTACAAATGATTCGCTCTTAGGACTATATATAGGTGACACATGTCCGCTCCAATGGTCACGTCCGTATAAGCGGACCTCCATTGGACAAATAAGCGAACCTACATACTTGCACTATAAGCGAACCTCTATTGTCCATATGAGCGAATCTACCTCTAAACATCTATACAATATCCTATTTTCTCGTAATACATGCCCTGATCTAACACTCTAAGTATATGACTCGATCCAAGACGAAGTCAACAGATGAAATGCACCAAGGTTTCGCTCCAATGGACATGTACACATGAGCGAAACCTCCATCTGTCCATATAAGCGAAACCCTAAGGTCCATATAAGCGAAATCATCATCTATGACATATATGTTATCCTATTTTCTCATATACCGTGCCCTAATCTATACAATACAATATAAGACTCGATACAAGACGAAGTCGACAGATGTAGTGCACCAACAGACTCCCCCTCAGATGTTGACGAGTCGACTATCGAGTCACGACAATGTTGTGTCTTCACATCTTCAGTCTTGATCAGTCTCTGGGCTTTTCTCTCTCTAACTTCAGACTCCCCCTCTCGATTTGCTGGCATTTCTTTGTTCTTCAGCAACATCTTCAACAGGATCATTGTCTGGCTCTTCATGTTCCAAGATCGAAACTTGGCTCTTGCTCTGCTCACGATCAATAATCTGGCTTTCTTCAATCAGAGTCCTCAGGTATCGTAACCTGGCTCTCATCTAGCTTGGATCTCAGAATTGAATAACCTGGCCCAACTTGACCTGCATAAGCTCTACCTCAAAGTAAATTTAACAACTCAAATATAAATGTATGCACCAACAATCTGATATAATCAGACTACTCCCTCTCATAGACGTATGCACCAACATGTACTCCCCCTCAAGAATAACTTCTCTTTAATGAATCACTTGTTGATTAAAAGATATTTTTCAGTTCAAAGCACGCTTCCCCTCACAACAATGTCATCATGTTTAGCACTTGAAATTTTGAAAATCAGCTTTCCAACGTCAGTTGTCGAAAATCTTTTTGACTTTTTTAAAAGTTTATGCTAAAACACACACAAAATCTTTTTGGATTTTCTGAAAGAAAGTAAATGACACCACTTGTAAAGACAAAGACTGACACCATTTGTAGAATCAACAAGATGCAGAAATGAAAATATATGCAAAAATGAAATATTTACAGACAATATTTTTGTGAGTTCGTGTAAGAGGATCATATCAGTTTATGAGACATGTCACAAACACCGTTAAGCTGATTACATATTAAGTTCTAAACAATTCACCTAGATTGTCAGTTTGTTTGTCCACTTAAATTTTCACACAAAGTTCAATTGTTTCAAGATACGATGTTAATGTTTTAAGCTCTTGAACTTATCCGTGTGTCCCACATCTTGTATATACTCCCGTATCCAGATCCCAATATTCAGTCTTACAGGTGAGTATACCACAGCTGATATCTGATATTCTCGAAAATATCAAAGACCGGTCTCTAGTTTGAAATCCGGTTCATATTAGCCCCAACATTCAAACCGAGATACTTGAACGGGAAAGAATCCGCTTTACAATCGGCAATCTCAGCCATCTCTTCTACCTCCCCAGGCTGCATACCAACCCCAAATAAGTTCGATTTGCATAAGTTGATTCTGAGCCCTGAGCACACATGGAAGCACCTCAAAATTCTCACAACATTAAGAATATTCTCCCTAGTCCAATCTCCCAGGATGATAGCGTCGTCCGCATAAAATAAATGAGAAACAACCGGGCCATCATTAGGGAGAGAAATGCCCTTGACTATCTCTAAATCACAAGCTTTATTTACCATGCACGATAACGCTTCCATAACGATGACAAAAAGGAAAGGGGAAATTGGGTCCCCTTGACGCATACCTTTATGACATTTAAATTCGAAGGTCGGGGAGCCATTGACCAGAACCGAAGCCCTAGCCGAAGAAATAACGCCCTTGATCCACAAGCACCACTTTTTTCGAAAAATCATTTGACTAAGAATGTCCAGCACGAAGTTCCAGTTTATGTTGTCATAGGCCTTTTCAAAGTCGATCTTGAGGATAAAAATCTTTTTCTTAGCTCTTTTGATCTAGTTTTGAATTTCATTAATAATAAGCGGGCCATCCAGGATGTATCTACCACTGATGAAGGCTGATTGAGACGGAGAAATAATCGAGTCCAGCACCCTTTTTAGCCTATTCGCCAAAATCTTCGAAATCATCTTGTTGATGATTCCCACTAAACTAATAGGTCGGTAATCTTTAAGCCCGATCGGGTCCTTAACTTTAGGAATCATGGCAATAAAAGAGGATCTGCATCCCATATTGATCACCCCATGAGCAATAAAATAAGCCATAACATTGAAAAAAATCATCTTCTAATAAATTCCAAAAATGCTTAACAAATCAAAAATTAATATCGCCGGGGCCCGGGGCCCGATCATCGCCACACTCGAACACAGCTACCTTAATCTCTTCCCTCGTGAACCGAGAATCAAGATACATGGAGTCAGCGTCGGAGATCTTCTTCACATCGGAACAAATAAGACGAGGACGATCAACACAATCTTCAACAAATTTATTTTTAAAAAACCTAAAAACCTCCTTTTTGACAAGCGACAGCTTCGACACCCAAGTGCCGTCGACCTCCAAGCCATGAATTAAATTTGATGCTTTCCTGCAATTAACCATAGGATGGAAAAATTTGGAATTCTCATCGCCTTCCTTAGCCCATTTTATCCTCGATCTTTGTCAAAAGTCACTACTTTTCCGCTCTTCTTCCTCTTTTAACACTTTCTTACTTTCCAACAGAATCCACTCCTCTTCTTCAGTAAGATCCCTTTCTTCCATAACTGACTGAATATTATCGAGATCCGTCAAAGCCAAGGTCACCTCCTCCGAACTTTTTTTCAACATATCGTCCCTCCAATCTTTTAAGTCAACTCTGAGGTCACACAGCTTTCTCATAAGGTTGACATCAGGGGGTCTGTGACACCAGAGATCCTTCTTTAAAGCCTTAACTACCACTTCTTCAAACCTTGGTATATCAAACCAAGAATCAAAGATCCGGAACGGCCTAGGCCCAAAATTTACTGAGACGGACTTCAAAATGATAGGACTATGATCGGATAAGAAAGTCGACACCGCTTCAACACTCGCTTCTGGCCAAGAGTTAAAAAAACCTGGGTTGACAAGGAATCTGCCTAATTTGCTCTGCTTTCTACCATTAGCTGAAGAGTATGTGAATTTCCTGCATCTCAAATTGTACTCATTTAAGCCAACATCGAAAATAAAGTTGTTAAAGTTATCGGCATATGACTGTTTAAACGCACAGTTCTTCTTTTCTTCGCGATTCCGAACAGCATTAAAATCGCTAATGACAACCCAATAACCATCAAATTCCGAGATCATCTGAATCAACTCGTCCCACAGGAGCTTTTTGGCCAAAACGCTCTGAGGAGCATACACGTTTAAAATGTTCAGCACCGAAACACTCCCCGCGATCTTACCCCTAATGTGAAGACAATTCCTATTTTTAGCAACACTGGACATATTGTAAGACCCTTCTTAAGAGGACTGAAGTTAATAATATATTAAATTGCATTTTATACAAAAATTTCGAGTGTACAAAAAGATTTCATGTTTTAAGACCAGACATGATCATAATATTCAAGTTATCAACCTACTCAATAAACTTTCAAGACATAACTTCAAGTGTTTACATAATACTAAGACAAGATACATCAAGTGCGGAAGCTTCGTTTAGTGTGTTCGATTCTTGACAATTGTCGCTTGATAGCCATCCGGAAAGTCCTCCTTGTCACCTAAGGTCAAAATCATTTCAGATATTAGTTTTAACATTTATATAAAGTGTAAAAAACAGTCCCGATCATTGAATCATGAGAAAATAAAATAAAATTGAGTTTCTGCCCTATCGCGTGGCGCGACGGGTCCTCGCGTGTTGTGCCGCGTCCATGCGTCCTGTCGCGTGGCGCGGGGGAAATGGTTTTCCCGCAGGTGCAGGTTTTTGACCTGCATCTGCTGCCAGCTTCAGAAATTTCAGATTTTTAACTTCAATTGACCATAACTTTTGACTCGCGCATCCGTTTTGCGTTATTCTTTTTCCTACGTGACCGTAAATTAATTACGGACGTGTTTACTAACATGATTCACATAACATATAATTTCATAAACAGTTGGCTTATAATTCATTTCCTTGCTTATTCGACCCACTTGTTTACAAGTTCCACAACTTATGTTTTCGTCATCACATGATTTGGGTCTTTTACACATGTCTAGATTTTAACGACTGTGGCGTTTCGCATCCCTCTTGAGGGATTGCTTACGCAATAACCTTCATGCTTATTTTTAAGGTTTCTAACTTGCTTTTTAACACCATTTAACATGCTTAATTTTTTTTCGAACTTGAATTCCCATATTTTAGGCTCAATTACACGACGAGTTTAGCGTGTCGCTACACGGCTTACGCTTTGTTTATAACCATTCAACAAGTGATGGTCATTAACTTCAACATTCACAACACAACTTGTTTTGACCTATTTGGATGCAGAATGAAGACCACCATTCAAGACATTCAAAAATCTAATTCTAATGCATGTTGTGACTCGTTTTAATCATCTAAAGCGCATCGTCACTTCCGTGACTTAACGGGTTTTCCTGTTTAGCTAATTACCAACACAACAGACTAAAATAAATAAATAACGTAACATAACGAAACCATAGGTTGCGTACCTTCAAAGTGCACCCTTCAGACGTGTATCACCTCCGGCTTGCCCGCTTGATGATCCGGATTCTTTACCTAAAGAGTTCCATACATAACTATTTTAGAACCCTTTTACAATCATTTATCATAATTTATTATGACATCTGAATTTGCGTTTTTGTCCGATTATTAACATTTCGATCCTCACTTAGGCGTTTCAATAAACACCTAGCGGGTCAGATCTTTTACATAATCATTACTATGTTCTTGACATGTTATTTCCATCACTTTCACTTTAATTAGGCTAATTTTCACAATTTTTGACATCAATAAAACTGAATTTAATACCTAAATTCAGCTTCTCTCTAGGATAGTAATCACAATCCTAGTGTCTACCTAGTTTCTACAACTTTCATTAATCACCTACAATGGTGATTTCAATTACACAAGTATCATGCAAGGTTTTAAACAAGAATCCATCTAGGGTTTATCCCTAGACATCACACTACTTCTTATTTCAACTATACAACATATATTGAAGCTCAGTTCTTGATTTTCTCATTTAACCTAAAACTGAACTTGAATCAAAACACCAAAATTTTACATACCTTTTGATCCCTGCAACAAGGTGATCACTAATTCGTGTTTGGAACTTGATTTAGAGTAGATTAGAGGCTTCAATTCTTGAATTTTGTGTGAAACTAGGGATTGGGGAAAGCTCCTGGTCGCCCCCTTTCTTCTGATCGATCCAAGCACACACCAGTGTGTGTTTGGTGTGTTTGTTTACTATTTTAACATTCAAGTTTCAGTTTTGACTAGTTTGGTCCCTCAACTTTTATTTAACCTTATGTTTAAGTGTTTTAACCTTGTTATAAGTTACTTCAAGACTCTTAGCTAACTAGGTTATGGGTTCCTAGTTAGTTGATTCTTGTTTGATTAATACTATATAACTAAATATAAAGTTTTATATTTTTGGGGTGTTACAAGTCCACCCCCCTTAAAAGGGGTTTCGTCCCCGTAACCGAATTACGTACCAAATAAAGTAGGGTAGAGTCGTTGCATCTCCTCTTCGGATTCCCATGTGGTATCCGAACCCTTCTTGTGTTCCCATTTGACCTTTACTTGATTGATCTCTTTACTCCTTAAAATTTTCACCTTAGGATCCAAAATCGCAATTGGCTTCACCAAATAGTTAAGGCTATCATCCACCTCGATGTCATCGTAGTGGATATAAGTTGTTTCGTCCGCTAGACATTTCAGGAGATGTGACACATGAAACGTGCTATGAATTCCGCTTAATTCCTCCGGTAGTTCAAGGCGGTATGCTACCTTTCCTACTCGTTCGACAACTGTAAATGGCCCGATAAATCTCGGGCTTAATTTTCCTCTCTTTCTGAATCGAATAACCCCCTTCCATGGGGATACTTTAAGCATGACTTTGTCGCCAACCTGAAACTTGATCGGTCTTCTCCTTTTGTCCGCATACGACTTTTGTCTATCTTGAGCCGCTTTCAAGTGTGCCCGAACCACATCAACCTTTTAATTAGTGGCTCGAACTATATCTTGGTGGGCAAGTTCGCGTGGACCCACTTCACCCCAACATACTGGGGTCCGGCATTTCCTACCATAGAGCATTTCGTACGGTGCCATCCCAATACTAGCATGGTAGCTGTTATTATATGAAAACTCGACTAAGGGTAGATAGACATCCCAACTGCCTCCAAAATCGATTATACATGCCCACAACATATTTTCCAATGTTTGTATTGTTCTTTCGCTCTGTCCATCCGTCTTAGGATGGTATGCAGTGCTAATGAACAATTTTGTTCCCATTTGCTCTTGGAAATCTCGCCAAAAATTTGAAGTGAACCGGATATCCCTATTGGACACGATGGATACCGGTACTCCATGGCGTGCCACTATCTCATTAGTGTAAACCTCCGACATCTTTTCTGACGTATAAGTTTCACGTATCAGAATAAAGTGAGCACTATTTGTCAGTCTATCAACAACTACCCATACTGCATCAAATCCGCGGTTCGTCCTTGGTAGTTTGGTTAACAGGTCCATTGTAATATGTTCCATTTCCAAACCGGAATTTCCAATGGTTGGAGCTTACCGTATGGTTTTTGATGTTCCGCCTTGACTTGCAGGCATGTCAGGCGTTTCTCCATGTATCTCACTACATCCCTTTTCATTCTGGGCCACCAATAGTTTTGTTTCAAGTCGTTATACATCTTGGTCGCTCCCGGATGAATGGAATAACGGGATTTGTGAGCTGCATCGAGTAGAAGCTTTTTAACTCCACACGTGTTAGGAACCCAAATTCTATTGAAACGTGTTTTCAAACCGTGGTTGCCTTCTTTGAGATCCTTAACTTGGCCAACAATTCTTTCCTTTTTCCAGTTTTCCACCTTCACTGCTTCAACTTGTGCTTCTCGGATTCGTTCTAGTAAGCCCGAGGTCACAATAAGCTGCATTGATTGTTCTCGTATCGGGGCGTAATCTGCCTTTCGGCTTAACGCATCTGCCACCACATTGGCTTTCTCGTGGTGATAGTGTATTTCACAATCGTAGTCCTTGACCGTTTCCAACCATCTCCTCTGCCTCATGTTTAATTCCTTCTGATCGAAGAAATATTTCAAACTTTTATGGTCGGTAAAGATGGTACATTTTACCCCATACAAGTAATGTCTCCATATTTTTAAAGCAAATACCACTGCTGCCAGTTCCAAGTCACGAGTCGGGTATTTCTTCTCATGGATTTTGAGTTGCCTCGAGGCATAGGCTATGACCTTGCCTCGTTGCATTAAAACACATCCAAGTCCCGAATGCGACGCATCCGAATAAACTACCATGTCGTCAACCCCTTCTGGTAATGTTAACACAGGAGCGTGAGTTAACTTTTCTTTGAGTGTTTAGAAGGCTTTCTCTTGTTCAACGCCCCATACAAATTTCTCCTCCTTGCGAGTCAATTTGGTCAATGGTAATGCAATTTTGGAGAAGTCTTGTATGAATCTCCGATAATATCCTGCAAGCCATAGAAAGCTTCGGAGTTCTGTGGGATTCCTTGGAGTCTTCCATTTTGACACGGCTTCTACTTTTGACGGATCCACTAGTACCCCGTTAGCACTAATGATATGCCCGAGAAACTGTACTTCTCGTAACCAGAAGGCGCACTTCGAGAATTTTGCATACAGCTTTTCTCGTCTGAGTGTGTCTAACACTTCATGCAAATGGTACACATGCTCAGCTTCATTCTTCGAATATACTAAAATGTCAGCGATAAATACGATTACCGACTTATCCAGCATAGGTTTGTAAACCCGGTTCATGAGGTCTATGAAAGCCGCGGGTGCATTAGTCAACCCAAAGGGCATTACAAGGAACTCATAATGCCCGTACCATGTACGAAAGGCCGTCTTCGGTATGTCCTCCTCCTTGACTTTCAACTGGTGATAACCCGATCTGAGATCAATCTTTGAGAACCAACTCGCCCCTTGCAGCTGGTTAAACAAGTCATCAATTCTTGGAAGTGGGTATCGATTTTTCACTATGAGTTTGTCTAACTCTCGGTAGTCGATACACATGCGCATACTGCCGTCTTTCTTTTTCACGAATAGTACCGGTGCGCCCCACAGGGATACACTCGGTCGGATAAACCCCTTGTCGAGCAGTTCTTGGATCTGAGACATCAATTCTTGCAGCTCTGATGTATTGTAAAATACATCGGTATTCGCGTCGGTTTTAGTCGTTAGTTAGTTAGTTTTAGTGTCGGTTTAGTTTAGAATGTACATACTATTGATTTATTTGTGTTTCCAGGTCTTTACAGCCAAAAGGAGCGAAAACGAGCAGAAATCTGGAATGGCGGAAGGCTGGCACGGAAACCGAGGAAGTCGGGAGCTGAAACGAAGAAAATTTGCAGTTCTGGAGCTCCCAGGCGGGCCGCGTAGACTTAACAGTCAACTTCACGCGCCCCGCATTGACTTAAAGGAGAAATAGAGGAATAACATCCTCTCGCGCCCCGCGGAACTTAGTCAGATATCTTAGGCGGGCCGCGAGAGATTTGTAAAGCGAATCAGGATTGTAAACCCTAGGCGACCCGCGTTAGCTCAAGCCATTTCTTCACGCGGGCCGCCTGAAGAGTCTGTGTCGGCAGAAGGTTGCGGATTGCATGGCAAGTTAGGGTTTTTGGTTATATAATAACATATACACGTGCACAGCGGGATGAATTACGAACTTGGGCATCTTTGGGCAAGAATTGGCTGCTGATTGAAGGCTGTGGACGTGCTTGAAGCATCTTGGAAGCTTGGAATCATTGGGATAGCGTTTTTGAGCATTCGGGAGTGAAGATTCGGGTTCTACATACCTTTTTCTTTCGTTCTTTGTTTGTTTAGACTTTGTTACCAATGAATTCAGTTGATACAATGCTTTTGACTTTGTTTTTGATGATGTTTTCCGGCTAAAACCATAAACTACCTAGGCGATGACTATGGCATGACAAAGTTTGGATTTTTATTTGATTATTGATGTGGTTGTGGACTTTTCTTGTATTGTAAACACTATGATAGTTTGTCTTGGTGCATATGTGTGCTTGTGATTATTTATTTATTGTTTATTTGTTCCATTCGATTCTTGGTGACGGTCTTTATCACGGAATAGAGTCGAATTAGGGTTCTTGACTTAGGTGAGTGTCTATATCACATAATAGGTCATTAATTCTTTAGGGTGAAAAGTGCACTAGTAACCTTAGGAACAATATTCGGTAATTAATTAAAATCAAGTGTGCTGCTAGACTCGTCGCGGAAAGGCTCGAGGATATTGATAGGTCTCGGAGTAGTTATAAGGAATTAACCACCCATTGTCTATTAAGCCAAGATTAGACCCATAGTTGCTTTAGACGTTCGCGCGGCAAAGTAGAGCGTCTTACATAAGCACTTTCAAGAAACTAGAGGACGGACAAGAAATCTAGAAAACCGGTGAGCGTAACATCCTAGGTAGTGCCACAAGAATCGCCTCGAGAGTGTTTGAGGGGCTTAGTGGTATCTTAATAGGTTTAGCATTAGAAGATCCCGGTTCCACACCACATCATTATCATATAGGAATCCATTCTGAGTTTAGCCTGCGTCTAGCCTAGGTAGTCTTCATTCTCACTGATCAGACCCTTCGTTTGAGTTCGTGTCTAGCTTTCTAGTATTATTTTATTATTTTATTTAGGATTTTTAGAAACCCCCCCCCCCAAATTAATAAACAATTTAGTATGTCGTGTCAGTTTGAGTCTAGATAGAGTCGTAGCGTAGTCAGTAGAGTCTCGTGGGTTCGACACTCGGACTTACTTTAGCTTTACTACGTCGATCGGTTCACTTGCCGGTTGCGTGTTTTTAGGGTTTAGGTCGAGTCTTAGTTTTATAAATTTAAAGCTTAGAGAGTCTAGAAATAGGGTAATTTAGTTAGTTTTATTTGACCCATTTTCAGCACATCAAGTTTTTGGCGCCGTTGCCGGGGACTCTTGGCGATTGCGCTGATTACTTTGTTTGGACTTACTTGACATATTACGTGCTATTTTGTTTCTTTGTTTGAGTCGTAGGTGTCTAAGTATTTTAGTGTCTTTTTATAGTTAGTCGAGTCGTTTAGTAGAGTCTTCTTACTTGTTTGTTTTCGGTTTTTGCAGTGGATGCCCCATACGCGCTCGCAGGGACCGCCGCCGTTGCCGCTTGCACTCAGGTCTTCCTTCTCGTCATCTACGTCTGAGGTACGTGCTTCTAGCTCTACTTCATTTTCTCAGTCCACCCCAGTTTTCGATCTTACACCAAAATCTTCACCCCACAATTCCCCCCCACCCACCCGCCCACCTAGTCCACCACCCGTAGCTCACATGGCCCGTAGGACAGTTTACGACCAGGCTACCACCGGCTTTGCCGGTGGTAATTCCCCCATCACCCTTCCCGAGATCCCGAACGATCGGTCTTGGCAGATACCATCCTACATTATGACCACCATCACAAATTCCTGCCAGTTCCATGGTCGTGACGACGAGGATGCCCCCGCCCATATCAATCGCATCACTCGTCTCTGCAGCACCTTCTCCATTGAGGGTGTCAATCTTGATGCTAGGTATCTTCAGGTTTTTCCGTTCTCACTTGCTGGACGCGCAGCCGTCTGGTTCGATTCCCAGCCTGCTGGCACTTTCCGTACTTGGGTAGGCCTTCGCGATGCATTCTTAGCCAAATATTTTCCGCCAGCCAAGGCATCTCGCCTTCGTGACCAGATCCACTCTTTTCGTATGGAGCCAGATGAGCCTTATCACTTAGCTTGGGAGCGTTTTCAGACCCTGATTACCCGTTGTTCTCAGCATGGTCTATCTGACTGGGCGTTAGTAGAGAAGTTCTACAATGGACTTACTCCTGAGATTAGGGCTCGTTTCGATACTTCAGCAGGAGGCCAGCTTATGGGAAAGAAGACAGTGGCGGAGTGCAATGATTTATTTGAGAGTTTTGCCCACTCCGATATGGACTACAGCACTACCAGCAGGACTTCCATTCCTGTGCGTACCACCTCGGCCGGTCGAGGGGTAAACCAAGTTAGCTTGGATTCATCGGTAGCTGCTGCAGTCGAGAGAGCGAAAGAGGAGATTAGGCAGGAGATGAGGCAGGAGTTGAGTGAGATAAAGAAGAAAGTCGATAGGTGTGAAGTTTGTCGAGGAGGGCACGATACCATAGATTGCCCCACGCTCACTCTTGAGCAGGTAGAGTATATAGCCGGTCAGCCTAGGGGTCCCACGAATCCATTCAATAATTCTAGTTCCAACTGGCGCGGTAGTGGTAATTCGAGTGGGTATCGTTCGTCTGGAAATCCTCCTGGATTTTCATCTGGTCAGTATCAGAGTAGAGGGCCCGGTATTTACACGCAGTCTAGTTTAGGGCAGTTTAGTGGGTCGGGGTCTAGTGGTCAGTTTTCGAGTAGGGGACCACCTCAGGAGAGTCAAGGTGGTGTGAAAGCTCCGGAGGTTAGCACGAGTAGGTTAGAGGAGATGTTTGCTCAGATGATGACGCGGAGCGATGCATTCATGAAAAATCAGGAGCAGATTAACAAGAATAATGACCTTCAGTTCAAGAATCAGCAGGCCGCCCTCCTCGATCTTCAGAGGACAGTAGGCGGAATTGCTCAGCAGTTACAGGAGCACCCACCGGGTCAGTTTTCGGGAAACACTTTCCCGAATCCCGCGAATCAGTCAGCGAAGGCGATTACGACCCGTAGTGGGAAGAGTTTGGGAGAGGTAGTGAGAGAGAGAGAGGTTGAAGAAGTAGAGGAGGAGGTTGATGAGGAGATTGAGATGGAGGCTCCAGGCAAGGTGCACACGAGGCTAGCCCCAGCAAGTACCGCACACGCCGAGGAGTCGCCAGTAGAGCAGAGAGTGGAGAGGCAGCCGACGAGAGGTCGGCCGGCACCGGTGATTGATCATTCTCGCCTTCCATTTCCCGCCCGTGCCAGGCAGCAGAAATATGCTCAGGAGTACGGGAAATTCCTTGAGATGTTTACTCAGTTGAAGATCAATCTTCCGTTCATCGAGGCGCTTCAGTCTATGCCTAAGTATGCGAAATTCCTTAAGGATCTTTTGAAGCGTAAGGAGAGAATCGGTGAGCTTTCGAATATTCCATTGACAGGGGGTTGTTCCGCGGTAGTCTTGAATAAGCTACCAGAGAAGTTGACCGACCCTGGCACATTCACGATTCCATGTTTCTTTGGGGGAGCCGCTACCCCTTCTCACGCCTTAGCCGATTTAGGGGCCAGCATCAATTTGATGCCATTCTCGTTGTATGAGCGTCTTGGTCAAGGAGAGCTTACACCCACGCGCATGTCATTGTCCTTGGCTGACCGATCAGTCAAGTATCCTCGTGGGGTAGTAGAGAATTTGCTGGTGAAGGTCGATAGGTTTGTGTTCCCAGTAGACTTCGTTGTGCTTGATATGGAGGCCGATGAGAGAGTTCCTATTATTCTTGGTCGTCCATTCCTTCGAACCGCAAAGGCGATCATTGACGTCTTTGACGGTAAGATTTCTCTTCGTGCGGGTGACGAGGTTGTCACATTTGAGATCGATAGAGCGATGCAGCACCCTAGTTGTGGAGATGATGTTAGTGGGCCGTGTCATTCCGTCTATTTTCTTAATTCATTCATATCTTGTGTCGACACGTGCTTCGAGTACATTAGTGGAGCCGATCTGGTAGGTGAGGGAGTTGTTGACGAGCATTCTGAGGATGAGGTAGAGGAGGTAGAGGAGGAGTGTTTAGATGAGAGCGATGAGGTTAGTGCTGAGCCATTAGGGATCGATGCGATTAGTGATGAGAGTACTCCGGTAGAGATTCCACCGCCTTTAGAACTTAAGGTTCTTCCATCCCATCTCGAGTACGCGTTTCTAGGAGAGAAGCCGAGTATGCCTGTCATCATTTCTTCGAAGTTGACAGAGGAGGAGAAGTCGAGGTTGATTGAGGTGCTTAGAGAGCACAGTGATGCGATTGCATGGAGGCTATCCGATATTAAGGGCATCAGCCCTACCTTTTGCACGCATCACATTCTGATGGAGGACGTCTTCAAGCCTGTAGTGCAGCCGCAGCGTCGGTTGAATCCGAATATGCAGGAGGTAGTGAAGAAGGAGGTGATGAAGTTGTTAGCGTCTGGGTTGATCTATCCCATTTCTGATTCAGCTTGGGTGAGTCCTACGCAGGTTGTCCCGAAGAAAGGGGGGATGACGGTTGTTCTGAATTCGAAGAATGAGCTTATTCCGTCTCGTACTGTTACGGGTTGGCGTGTGTGCATTGACTATCAAAAGTTAAATGACGCCACTCGTAAAGATCATTTTCCGCTCCCATTCATTGATCAGATGCTTGAGCGTCTCGCGGGTCAGCAGTTCTATTGCTTTCTCGACGGGTTTTCGGGTTATTTCCAGATTCCTATTGCACCAGAGGATCAGGAGAAAACCACTTTTACATGTCCATAACATACGCGTACCGACGCATGCCATTTGGATTATGTAACGCTCCTGCTACATTCCAGCGTTGTATGATTGCGATCTTTCAGGATATGGTCGAGAGTTCGATGGAGGTGTTTATGGACGACTTCTCAGTGTATGGTAGTTCTTTCGATCAGTGTTTGACGAATCTTGAGAGGATGCTGAAGAGATGTGTGGAGACGAAGTTGATGCTGAACTGGGAGAAGTGTCACTTCATGGTGACTGAGGGGATTGTGCTAGGGCACAAGATTTCGCGAGCAGGTATTGAGGTTGATAGAGCGAAGATAGATACGATTAGCCAGCTTCCTCCGCCGACCAGTGTCAAGTCGGTTCGTAGTTTTCTCGGTCATGCGGGATTTTATAGGCGCTTCATTAGGGATTTTTCCAAAATCACTCGCCCCATGACGCAATTGTTGGAGAAGGACGTTCCTTTCGTCTTTGACGAGGAGTGCCTTCGAGCGTTTGAGTTTCTGAAGGAGAGGTTAGTGAGTGCACCGATCCTCGTATCGTCGGATTGGAGCTTACCATTCGAGCTGATGTGCGATGCGAGTGACTACGCAGTTGGTGCGGTGTTAGGGCAGAGACGGGAGAAGCATTTTCACCCGATTTACTACGCGAGTAAAACGCTGAATGATGCCCAGGAGAATTACACCACCACGGAGAAGGAGTTGTTGGCGGTGGTGTTCGCGTTCGATAAATTCCGATCATATCTCGTTCTTTCGAAAACCGTCGTGTTCACTGATCATTCTGCTCTGCGTCACTTGTTTCAGAAGAAGGACGCGAAACCACGTCTTATACGATGGATTCTGCTTCTTTCCGAGTTTGACATTGAAATTAAGGATAAGAAGGGGGCAGAAAATGTGGCGGCGGACCACTTGTCTCGCTTAGAGGATCCGAAGCGTGAGGAGATTCGTGAGGAGGCGATAGGAGACAGATTCCCTCACGAGTCTATTGATGCTGTCACGGCTGGAGCCGGGGACCTCCCGTGGTTTAGCGATATAGCCAATTATTTGGCCGATGGGTTTGTGATGGAGATTTTGAGTTTGCAGGAGAAGCGCAAGTTGACGAGGGACGCTAGGAAGTACATTTGGGACGATCCCTATCTCTTCAGGATAGGCGGTGATCGAGTCTTGAGGAGGTGTGTTAGTAGAGAAGAAGGTGCGGGGATCCTGAGGCACGTGCACGAGGGATTGACTAGAGGACACCATGGTGCGCATGTGACCGCGCAGAAGGTGTTTGATTGTGGTTTCTATTGGCCGACGGTGGTAGATGATGCGGCCGAGTTTGTGAGGAAGTGTGACCGGTGTCAGCGAACCGGCAACACCTCATCCAAGGATGAGATGCCCCAGAATCCCATTCAGGTGTTGGAAGTCTTTGACGTTTGGGGTATCGATTTCATGGGACCATTTCCATCTTCGAGTGGAAATCGGTACATCCTCGTTGCGATTGACTACGTTTCGAAGTGGGTGGAAGCTCAAGCTTCGCCCACTAATGACGCACGAGTGGTGGTGAGATTTGAAGAAGTTGTTTACGCGATTTGGTACGCCTAGAGCCATTATCAGCGATCGCGGCACGCATTTTTGCAATGCGGTTATGGAGAAGGCGTTGGAGAGATATGGGGTTACGCACCGCTTGTCCACCGCGTATCACCCACAAACGAGCGGTCAAGTGGAGAACGCAAATCGAGGAGTGAAGCGGATTTTGGAGAAGACGGTAGGGAAGAGTAGGCAAGATTGGTCCGACAAGTTGGACGATGCGTTGTGGGCTTTCCGAACCGCCTACAAGACGCCATTAGGTACGACACCGTTTATGATCGTCTACGGGAAAGCGTGCCACTTACCGGTCGAGTTAGAGCATCGGGCTCTTTGGGCGCTCAAAACGGTGAATTTAGATTTGACCGAGGCCGCTAGGAGACGATTTTTCCAAATCCATGAGTTAGAGGCACTTCGTGACGCCGCGTATGATCGTTCTTGGAGTATCAAGGAGAAGTCGAAAGCGTTGCATGATAGGAAGTTGCGAAAGTTGAAAGAGTTCAAAGTGGGCGATCAAGTGCTATTGTTCAACTCGAGGTTGAAGTTGATTGCCGGAAAGTTGAAGTCGAGATGGTCCGGGTCGTACGTCGTGAAGGAGGTTTTCCCGTATGGTACCGTTGAGTTGTTTGATGAGGAGAGTTCGCATGTGTGGAAGGTAAACGGGCATAGGTTGAAACACTACATAGGAGGTCCCATCGATACCGTCGAAGAGGAAACCGTTCCTCTTTCGGACCCGCCTAGCACCGCCACGTAGGTTCTTGAGTGAAAACTCAAGTGTAGAGTTTGTATATTGCGTCGTTGTCCGTGTCGTGTCCTTAGTTTAGTTTTGTGTGTTTTTGCGTCGTGTGTGTGTCGTGAGTATTTTTGCAGGTTTCATCGCCTTTACGGAGCCGAGATCGATCACCGAACAGCTGCACAGGTACGTTTAACGCTGAAAACGCGTAAATAAATGCAGGGGGTAAAATGGGGATTAATGAAAATAAATTTTTGCTGAAACTTGCTGTTGCTGTTAACCAAACAGCAGTTCTGCACTGTCCATGCGGCCCGCGTAGGGTTTTTCCCTATTTAACGCGGCCCGCCTGGACTTAAAAGGAAATGCAGATTGAATGAACACTCGCGACCCGCCTTCACTTGCCATTACATTTCACGCGGGTCGCTTGGGTGTTAAAGGGTTTTAAAAATAATCAAGTTTAAGCGACCCGCTTCATAATGGCTTCACACTTCCCGCGGGTCGCGTAACCAGTCGCAGTCGGTGTCATCTTCAAAACCCCCAAATCACGTTCATTTGAAACCCTAACCATTTTAGCACTTCTCTCCGGCGATTTCACACCCATAACCGCCTCCCTTCACCACCCATCACCACCACGATAACCCACCATTCACCACCCCACTACCACCATTTTCGTGCACCACCGCTGAAACCCCATCACCACCGATCTCCACCACTGCCATATGTGACAACTCGAAATTTCAAGATTTCTGTTTCGCATTTATTGCACGTTTGTTGATTGTTTAATTGTTTGCTTGCACAATTGGGTTGCTACGAAACTGTATACGTTTTGATATAACATAGTGTTTTGTGGTTGTGCATGGTTATGTGTTACTTGTGAAAGACTTGTCAAATAATGGAATGTGGTGTTGAAACTGTAATAAATAATACTTAAGGGTGCTTAGGGTTGATAGTGAAACTTTAACAACTCATAACCCTAATCCCCTTCCCTAATCATTCTCTAATCATTCACAAGAAACCAAAACACGTACTTTCACCTCCTCTAATCCTCTCTACAACATCTTCTCATCATTCTTGGTTTCACAAGTCTTTTGCATCAAGTTGATTACCAATCCATCTAGAATCGAATCAAGGTAATTGTTTAATCATTGGTTGCGATTAATTGTTGATTGATTGTGTGTTCATGAAAACCCTAGCTCTCATATGATACTTCTGTAATTTTTATTTGATTCGGAATTATTCATGATGGTGATTAGTTGAACGTTTGATGGATTGTTCTTATGATGGTTGTTATTGTTACGTATTGGCGAATTTGGTATGTTCTTGCACAGTGAAAAATCATGAATTAGGGTTTAGTATGATCCTTGAAACGTATCTGTTGATGTTGAAACTGTTGATCAAAGAAACGTAACTGATATAATTTCATTGAACAGGAACATTCGTATGTTATTTAGTTGTCTGAGGTTTATGAATGATTGTAATTGTCTGAGTTTTTGTGATGTTGTATGCCCGAGTTTTTAACTACAAAATGTTGTCTGAGTTTCCTGAAGAGCACCTCTATGCCCCGAGTTTATAATACAAACATGTCCGACCTTCAATGACATGTTACCTGGTCCGAGTTTGTGATTAAATTGATAAACGTCTGACCTTTAAAGAAGTAAATGGTCCGAATTTGTGAATGGGACTCTTAGTCCGACTTTGTTTGTATCAAAACACCATGACCGAGTTTAACATGAGAATGCATGTCCGAGTTTAATATGAGAGTGCATGTCCGAGTTTAATATGAGAATCCATGTCCGAGTTTAACATGAGAATTCTTGTCCGAGTTTGTTAAATAGTGAGATCCGAGTTTCTTAACAAGGGAAAGAGGTCCGAGTTTATGGATCCTCATGTGGTCCGAGCTTCCTGGAGCTCCACCCTAGTCCGACTTTAAGAAATTATGAAAGAGTTTCCCCTTTGGTCCGACTTTGTAACCCCAAACCCCCCATACTTGTCTGAGTTTTGAGAAGTGCATGACCTTGTGAATGTTTATATGAAGCTCTGAGCTGTATGATGACTGTTGTGTAATCTGTTAAGTCTTGAATGATGTATATGTGCTCAAATTTCATACGCATGATGTGTTGTTCGAACTTTAAATATATGCCCTCATAATTCATTGTTGTTAATGGTTGAAAAGACTGTGTTATGTTGATACTAAGTTCAGAACTTCGTGTGAGGAACAACCTGCTACTGCATGCTACTGTTTACTACTGCATACGACTATGAGATACTGTCTGATTATGATGATACGTGTTACTGAATGATACTGCATGTTACGGTGCGATACGTTACCGTATGTTACTGTTTGAACACCAAAGAGTTGTAAACGTAATTGAACGTAAAATACTTACATCGAATCATGTGCAATACATCCTAGGTCGTGTGTAACGGACTTAGACGATTAGCAAACCCTAGAAGCAATAACATACCGAGCAAACCAAGGTGAGTTCACACTCTTACCAAGGCATGGGATTCCCGGGGTGTTGGGAATGGGATTGAAAGGATAAGGTTGAATAGATACACTACTGATACTATGACTAGACTACCATATTACTATCCTCGGATGTGAAGGATACTTATACTGATCACTATCCTCGGATGTGAAGGATACTTATACTGATCACTATCCTCGGTTGTGAAGGATACTTATACTGATCACTATCCTCGGATGTGCAGGATACTTATACCGATCACTATCCTCGGTTGTGAAGGATACTTATACTGATCACTATCCTCGGATGTGCAGGATACTTATACTGATCACTATCCTCGGTTGTGAAGGATACTTATAGTTACGAATAGTCTAGTGGTTATACAATATGGGAAGCCCCCACCAATAGAACGTACTAACGGCCCAGTAGAGCCACCTGTCACAAACGAACTTACTAATTACGCATTTACTTTCTGTGAACTCGCTCAACTAGTTGTTGATCATCTGTTACATGCCTTGCAGGTCGTTAGGTATATGGAGCTTGCACATGGAGGAGCGGGTCGTTGTGGGCTTGGACCGTGATTATCTTATAAAACACTTATGACATTTCGTACTTAATCATGTTGGTTTTTGATTATACGCTTCCGCAAAACAGTGATAACTTACTTATGTTTTGGAAACACCTTTCATATGGATTTGGTTTGGTTTATATTGCAATTACTTTTAATTTATTCAATGTTCTATATGATTGGTGGCTTGATCCTGGTCAGTCACGCTCCCAAGCGGTGATAATCCGCAGGTGGATTTTGGGGGTGTGACACCATACAACACCACCATCACCCCGTCCATTTTAACCACCGCCTGCCACCACAGTCATCACGTCCACCACCTGTTCACCACTGCCTGCAACCCCCGTCAATCGCCACCTCATCGCCAACCACCAGACCACCATGGACACCACTGTTGACACACATCAGATTTGTCTGTTCATTCGGTTCGGTTACGCTACAGGTATGATTTCCTGCTGGATTACTTCGTCATTCAGTTTGTGTCGAGTCGAATCGAGTCTAGTTAGTTGTTGTTTTGAGTCCGCAGGGTTGTGTGTGAGTCGGTCCAGTTTAGGGCAGTGTCGGGTCTGAAAGTTTTAGTTTAATCGAGTCAGTATCACTCATGTGCTGGTCATTTATGTGTCAAGTCATTGTCTGCATGTCCTAATCTGATGTTTGAGCGGTCTG
The DNA here is from genome assembly GCF_002127325.2 of Helianthus annuus. Taxonomy (NCBI): domain Eukaryota; kingdom Viridiplantae; phylum Streptophyta; class Magnoliopsida; order Asterales; family Asteraceae; genus Helianthus; species Helianthus annuus. The sequence goes on from NC_035439.2 coordinate 16,618,307, forward strand.
GTTACTCAGTCAGGACCACAGTAGAGTCGAGTCAGTCGTGTCATAGTGTAGAGAGGGGTGCGGGCGGTTTGGTTTGGTTTGCTATGACTGATTGATTTCTTGCTTTGAGCGATGTGCGCGTGGGGTGTGATAGATACATATAGGTGGGGTGGTTTTGTCCGCGGATGTATTGGTCATGTTATTTGGACGCGGACGTTCGTTTTAGGATATGGTAACCTCCAAGTGTGGGGAGGCTTTTCGCGCCGTTTCATAAAAATTCCATTTTTCACCAAACTTTGCGCGCATTGCTTCTTTTGCTTCCGCACTCGGTGTGTGATGTTTTCTCGGCACTTAGGATTGCTCGAGGGCGAGCAAGGTGCCGGGAGGGGGTAAAAGTGTAAATTTTTGTAAAATGAGTCATAAGTGTCGTTTTTAGGGTTATGTGCGTCATTTTGCGTCGTTTTGTGTCGTTTAGGGGTCCGTTAGTGTGTTTCGAGTCATAGTTGCGTCATGTTAGTGTCGTGTCGTGCGCGTACTATTGCATCGCTCGATCTTAGGCCGCGTCGCCCGTACTCAATCTCCATTCGGGCGAGGTTGGCCTAGTTTCGGGTTGTTTTTGTGATATGCACTTATATCGAACAACGGCCGCGAATGAAATGCTATACGGCCGTCGTCCGAGTGTACATTATTATAATATTATTTTATTATATAAAAAAAATATAAAAAAAAAACAGAAAAATTCCAAAAAAATCAAAAAATTCAAAAATACCAAAAATAGCTTGTGATTACTAACGGTTCACCTGTTTTGCATGTTTATTTGATCTGTTGTGAACAGGATGTCAGGTGAAGGATCATCTTCAGGTGTCAAGCGCAAGAGGCGCACTACTCGTGCCCAGGCAGCTGCACAGGAGCAGCCGGATGCTCCGGTGCTTCGAGAGATTAGATACAGGGATGCTGGGACCCCACACGGGCAGAGTGAGAGGCTGGTTGAGAGCCCGTTGTTGCGTTTTACGGTGGGGTCATATGAGTTTATGAAATTCGAGGCAATTAAGAAGGTGAAGTTGTTAGAGAGTAAAAGGATTGACTGGGATTTGGTTAGGAAGTTGGGACAGGATGAGAGAGTTCAGTAGCTTCTAGGGGATAAGTTTAGGTGGGCGATGGATTGTGAGATGCCTCAGTATCTGGAGCTGACTATGGAGTTTCACTCCACATTCATTTATAGGCACCCAGGGGGGTTCGATCAGCCGGATGTGGTTTCGTTTGCGTTGGGTAAACAGGTTTACAATATGAGTCTGATGCAGTTTGCAGAGGCGACAGGGTTGTATTCGGCTGAGGAGGTTGGGTCAGATGAGTTTAGAGGTTTATTGAGGCAGGTTTTGAGAGACCCGGCAGAGGCGTGTGTCGTGAAGGAGGATTTGGCACGTTTCTGGCACACCATTGCTATTTCACCATATTCTAGCAATTTGGTGGCGTCAGACATTAGAGATCCGGTTTACAGGTTCGTGCACAAGATTTTATGTTCTACTCTGATAGGAAAGCACGAGGGAGACAAGGTAAACCAGCACAGTTTGTTTTGCTTGATGTGCATGGTTGAGAGGCGGCCGGCCAACCTAGCTAGTATTTTGGCATGGTCTTTAGCGAGGCCGAAGAAGGGGGGTGGTACGGCCAGATTGTATGGTGGGCCGTATATCACTATGTTGGCAGCCAATTTGGGTGTGTTTGCTGAGTTTCCGGCGGAGAGGATGACTGAGGGACCCGCTCCATCTCTCGTGGAGTTGAGGAGTTTACAGCTAGCTAGGATCGTCACGTTTATCGAGCCGCTAGCATGGACAGAGATTCTGCCAGCACCACCGTCTCCGGATCCGACTGTCGAGGAGGCAGCGACCACCACGATTCCGGAGCGGTACCAGGTGCCACTTCAGAGACATCAGCTCCCAGCACGGGAGTATCCTTTCAGGCAGCCGCGGCCAGTGCCGCTGACTTTGGAGGGTTTGTATGATAGAGTGGAGGAGGTTAGACAGGAGGTTGAGCAGGTTAGGCATGAGATGCAGCTGGGTTTTCAGGGTTTGTATGATTACTTCCATATACAGCTACCACCGGTATTGCAGCCACAGCAGGGGGGTCCCGCTGGTGGAGAGGAGGAGCCTGCTGGTGGAGAACAGGGTGGAGTAGGAGATGCATGAGGATGAGCAGCAGTGCTTACAGCAGTTATATCTTTTGTTTTATTTTTTTTATGTTGTTTTTGATCCTCGTTAGTCGGTTTGTATTGATATGATATATTTGGTTGGTCGGGTTTTTTTTGGGTTGGATGATACTTGTTGATGATACTTTGATGTATATATTATTTTGGTTTTGGTATGTTTGAGTGATAGGTTGTTTTGATGCCGCTTCCGTTCGCGTGTCCGAGTTAGTACAGTTTGCTGAGCGCGTTTTGGATTGGAGGGCATGTGTGGTATCGACTGGCATACTGACAGTCTCACATATGATTCAGCTAAGTCGTTCCACTTGTATACTTGTATATTTATTTATTTATTTTTGTTTTTAGGTTTTAGGAGTCAGGTTTACATCCTTGCATTAGGGACAATGCAACATTCAAGTGTGGGGATGAGAACTTTTAGTTAGTAAGTCTTGTGTGGAAAAAAAAAATAAATAAAAAATAATAAAAAAATAAAAAAAAAATCCAAAAAAATTAAAAAAATAGAAAATGTCTTTTGAAATAAGAAGTTTGCAACATAAAAACGGAAAATGATAGAAAAGTCGGGTTTTTGATCGGGTTCAAATAATAATAATATGAGATAAAAAAATCGTGCTTGTGTCTAGTTTGGGATGCGCGGGTAGGCTTGATTCGGTTTCGGGTTCCTTTGATATTAATTATACCTAATTGTCGGTCTACTAGTGGGTTCTCATCTAGGGAAAGTGGGGAAATTGAAACCGCCAATAATAGTATAAGGAATGCCGTTATAAGCTAAGATCGTTAGAGTTTTTGGTCATTATCTCGTTGAAAAAAAATAAATAAATAAATAAGCGAGCTAGAAACTAAATGAAAGTAGCCATTCTATGTAATCTGTGGTTGGGGATAGCGACTCTACAGCCGGAATACCGCTAGAATGTGTGAAATCGACCTTGCAAAATAAATAAAAAGTATCGAGGCCTATGTAATCTGTGGTTGGGGATAGCGACTCTACAGCCGGAATACCTCTAGGATTAGGGAAAGCAACGTCTACGCTCGTAAATGAAAAAAAAAATGAAAAATGAAAAAAAAAATGGAAGAATAGATTTGATTTTAAACTCTCTTGATCTTGGTATAAGGCGGTTAGGAAATAACCCAGTGGTGGTTCCTTTTGTCCTATAAGCTTGAGGGGGGAGTAGGTGGACTTGCAATTCGTAGCGTGAGACCCTAGGTGGATTGACCGAACTTGAACCTAAATTGCATGATAAGGGCTTGAAACCGGGTTGGGTTTAAGAGGATCATTATACTTGCAATCGCGGCTAACACGAGTATCGATTTAATAAAATAATCTTAGCTTTTGTCCCGATCGACTATCTTGACTATGATTCCGTTTGCATTATTCTTTTTCGAGGACGAAAAAAAGATAAGTGTGGGGATATTTGATGTATTGCAAAATACATCGGTATTCGCGTCGGTTTTAGTCGTTAGTTAGTTAGTTTTAGTGTCGGTTTAGTTTAGAATGTACATACTATTGATTTATTTGTGTTTCCAGGTCTTTACAGCCAAAAGGAGCGAAAACGAGCAGAAATCTGGAATGGCGGAAGGCTGGCACGGAAACCGAGGAAGTCGGGAGCTGAAACGAAGAAAATTTGCAGTTCTGGAGCTCCCAGGCGGGCCGCGTAGACTTAACAGTCAACTTCACGCGCCCCGCATTGACTTAAAGGAGAAATAGAGGAATAACATCCTCTCGCGCCCCGCGTGAACTTAGTCAGATATCTTAGGCGGGCCGCGAGAGATTTGTAAAGCGAATCAGGATTGTAAACCCTAGGCGACCCGCGTTAGCTCAAGCCATTTCTTCACGCGGGCCGCCTGAAGAGTCTGTGTCGGCAGAAGGTTGCGGATTGCATGGCAAGTTAGGGTTTTTGGTTATATAATAACATATACACGTGCACAGCGGGATGAATTACGAACTTGGGCATCTTTGGGCAAGAATTGGCTGCTGATTGAAGGCTGTGGACGTGCTTGAAGCATCTTGGAAGCTTGGAATCATTGGGATAGCGTTTTTGAGCATTCGGGAGTGAAGATTCGGGTTCTACATACCTTTTTCTTTCGTTCTTTGTTTGTTTAGACTTTGTTACCAATGAATTCAGTTGATACAATGCTTTTGACTTTGTTTTTGATGATGTTTTCCGGCTAAAACCATAAACTACCTAGGCGATGACTATGGCATGACAAAGTTTGGATTTTTATTTGATTATTGATGTGGTTGTGGACTTTTCTTGTATTGTAAACACTATGATAGTTTGTCTTGGTGCATATGTGTGCTTGTGATTATTTATTTATTGTTTATTTGTTCCATTCGATTCTTGCTGACGGTCTTTATCACGGAATAGAGTCGAATTAGGGTTCTTGACTTAGGTGAGTGTCTATATCACATAATAGGTCATTAATTCTTTAGGGTGAAAAGTGCACTAGTAACCTTAGGAACAATATTCGGTAATTAATTAAAATCAAGTGTGCTGCTAGACTCGTCGCGGAAAGGCTCGAGGATATTGATAGGTCTCGGAGTAGTTATAAGGAATTAACCACCCATTGTCTATTAAGCCAAGATTAGACCCATAGTTGCTTTAGACGTTCGCGCGGCAAAGTAGAGCGTCTTACATAAGCACTTTCAAGAAACTAGAGGACGGACAAGAAATCTAGAAAACCGGTGAGCGTAACATCCTAGGTAGTGCCACAAGAATCGCCTCGAGAGTGTTTGAGGGGCTTAGTGGTATCTTAATAGGTTTAGCATTAGAAGATCCCGGTTCCACACCACATCATTATCATATAGGAATCCATTCTGAGTTTAGCCTGCGTCTAGCCTAGGTAGTCTTCATTCTCACTGATCAGACCCTTCGTTTGAGTTCGTGTCTAGCTTTCTAGTATTATTTTATTATTTTATTTAGGATTTTTAGAACCCCCCCCCCCAAATTAATAAACAATTTAGTATGTCGTGTCAGTTTGAGTCTAGATAGAGTCGTAGCGTAGTCAGTAGAGTCTCGTGGGTTCGACACTCGGACTTACTTTAGCTTTACTACGTCGATCGGTTCACTTGCCGGTTGCGTGTTTTTAGGGTTTAGGTCGAGTCTTAGTTTTATAAATTTAAAGCTTAGAGAGTCTAGAAATAGGGTAATTTAGTTAGTTTTATTTTACCCATTTTCAGCACATCAAGCTCCGATGGCGCGAGCCGATACGGCGCCTTGGCCACAGGTTTTGCGCCCGGAATCAATTCCATTTTGAACTCTACCTCTCGTTCTGGTGGTATTCCCGGTAAATCTTCGGGGAACACATCCTCATAATCACGTACCACCGGCACATCCCCGATTTTTAGGGATTCATCCTTCGTCTCACTTGCGTACACCATATATGCATTGCATCCATGTTTCATAAGTCTGTGAGCTTACCACCGGGCTACCGCCTTTTTCACCGTATATCGTAACGTGCTTTCCGCTAGGAGACGTCAGTTTTATTTCCTTTCGGAAACATGCCACTTTTGCGTGGTATCGGGACAACCAGTCCATACCCACGATCACTGGAAATTCTCCCATCAACATCGGGATCAAGTCTATTGTGTATTCTTCGTCATCAATGCTCAATTTGCAATTTTCACATACATCACAAACGATAAAACTCTTGTTATTACCTATCTCTACTTCTAAGGGCATAGGTAATTTTGTTAGAATAAATGATGGATGTCGAATAAATCCATATAAAATAAAGGATTTATTCGCACCCATATCAAATAATACACGTGCAGGAATCGAGTTTACAGCAAATATACCTGAGACCACTTCGGGTTCAACTTTTGCTTCTGCGGCAGTCAAGTGGAAAGATCTTGCCTTTGCTTTTGGGGCTTCGCCTTTCGTGTCTTGCCCGTCTTTCTTTCCAATTAGCTCCAGGCATTCCGACTTCTTGTGACCCGGTCGATAGCAATTGTAGCAGACCGTCACTTTTTCCGGGCATGATGTAGCCATATGTCCCGTCTTTCGACATATGGGACAAGGTTTATCCTTGAAGCGACACTCGCCCTTATGACCTTTTCCACAAATCTTGCAACTAGGCGACCCGCCTTTTACATCAGATTTCTTCCCAGTTTCATTCGTTCGTGCCTTCTTGGTAGGGCTTGGATTAACAACATATGCCCTTCTTTCACCCGCTCCAATTGCTTTTTCAATTCAATTTCCCGTTCCCGAGCAACGTTTATGATCTCGGTAAGGGTCTCGTATTTTGAAGGAGTCATAAACTCCCTATACTCGGCGCTCAACATGTTATAGTAATAGTATATCTTCTGTTCTTCATTCGTCACCAATTCATCACAAAACTTCATCTTATCCATAAACGTTCCCGTAATCTTGTCTATGGACTCGGCCTTGTGCCTAAGTTGCATGAACTCTTCCTTGATTCTATTAATGACCGCTTTGGGACTATGATGTTTAAAAAACGGTGTCTTAAACTCCTCCCATGTCATGGCCTTAGCTGCTTCGCTTCCAATCTCTTTCTTTTTGTTATCCCACAAGTCTTTCGCTTGACCCCTTAACTGACCCGTACCATAGGCTACGTAGTCATCTTCATCACAATGGGTCCTCTCGAATACCCCTTCAATATCGCTTAGCCATCGCTGGTATACTATTGGGTCAACCTCCCCATTATATATTGGCGGTTTAGACGCCATGAATTCCTTGTATGAACAAGGCTTTCGTCCTCCGGACTTTTCCTTTGCTAGATTAGAGCTATATTCCAATTTCTTGATTCTCTCGTCTACTATCGATAGAACCGTGTTTTGAATTTTATCAATAAAACCCGACAAACTATTTTCGATCGCCTTTCCAACCTTTTCGGCAATCACTTCTCTCATTTGTTCGGTGACTCTTGGCACAGCATCATCATTACCTCCATCCGCCATCTCTAATACTGAAATGTTTACATTAACCGTTAAACATTTCATTTATAACATATGATTTACTTGTTTTGGTTTAATCAAGTTCATGACTTGCTTCAACTATTCTTGTTTAATGCACTTCTCATGTTTGAGTGAGTTTACACACTCTTTTCGTGTATATAAATTCATGTTTCATTCCTATATTCACTAAATCTACTTAAAACAATTAACTCTTACCGGATGTTTGATCAAGCTTGAACTGAACACATTTATTGATAACCTGGCGCTCTGATTACCAACTTGTAAGACCCTTCTTAAGAGGACTGAAGTTAATAATATATTAAATTGCATTTTATACAAAAATTTCAAGTGTACAAAAAGATTTCATGTTTTAAGACCAGACATGATCATAATATTCAAGTTATCAACCTACGGAATAAACTTTCAAGACATAACTTCAAGTGTTTACATAATACTAAGACAAAATGGATCAAGTGCGGAAGCTTCGTTTAGTGTGTTCGATTCTTGACAATTGTCACTTGATCGCCATCCGGAAAGTCCTCCTTGTCACCTAAGGTCAAAATCATTTCAAATATTAGTTTAAACATTTATATAAAGTGTAAAAACAAGTCCCGATCATTGAATCATGCGAAAATAAAATAAAATTGAATTTCTGCCCTGTCGCGTGGCGCGACGGGTCCTCGCGTGGCAAGACGGCTCTCGCGTGTCACGCCGCGTCCATGCGGTCCTGTCGCGTGGCGCGGGGGAAATGGTTTTCCAGCAGGTGCAGGTTTTTGACCTGCATCTGCTGCCAGCTCCAGAAATTTCATATTTTTAACTTCAATTGACCATAACTTTTGACTCGGGCATTCGTTTTGCGTCATTCTTTTTCCTACGCGGCCGTAATTTAATTACGGACGCGTTTACTAACACGATTCGCATAAAATATCATTTCATAAACAGTTGGCCTATAATTCATTTCCTTGCTTATTCGACCCACTTGTTTACAAGTTCCACAACTTATGTTTTAGTCATCAAATGATTAGGGTCTTTTACACATGTCTAGATTTTAACGACTGTGGCGTTTCGCATCCCTCTTGAGGGATTGCTTACGCAATAACCTTCATGCTTATTTTCAAGGTTTCTAACTTGCTTTTTAACACCATTTAACATGCTTAATTTTTTTTCCGAACTTGAATTCCCATATTTTGGGCTCAATTACACGACGAGTTTAGCGTGTCCGCTACACGGCTTACGCTTTGTTTATAACCATTCAACAAGTGATGGTCATTAACTTCAACGTTCACAACACAACTTGTTTTGACCTATTTGGATGCAGAATGAAGACCACCATTCAAGACATTCAAAAATCTAATTCTAATGCATGTTTTGACTCGTTTTAATCATCTAAAGCGCATCGTCACTTCCGTGACTTAACGGGTTTTCCTGTTTAGCTAATTACCAACACAACGGACTAAAATAAATAGATAACGCAACATAACGAAACCATAGGTTGCGTACCTTCAAAGTGCACCCTTCAGACGTGTATCACCTCCGGCTTGCCCGCTTGATGATCCGGATTCTTTACCTAAAGAGTTCCATTCACAACTATTTTAGAACCCTTTTACAATCATTTATCATAATTTATGATGACATCCGCATCTGCGTTTTTTTCCGATTATTAACATTTCAATCCTCACTTAGGTGTTTCAACAAACACCTAGCGGGTCAGATCTTTTACATAATCATTACTATGTTCTTGACATGTTATTTCCATCACTTTCACTTTAATTAGGCTAATTTTCACAATTTTTGACATCAGTAAAACTGAATTTAACACCTAAATTCAACTTCTCTCTAGGATAGTAATCACAATCCTAGTGTCTACCTAGTTTCAACAACTTTCATTAATCACCTACAATGGTGATTTCAATTACACAAGTATCATGCAAGGTTTTTAACAAGAATCCATCTAGGGTTTATCCCTAGACATCACACTACTTCTTATTTCAACTATACAACATATATTCAAGCTCAATTCTTGATTTTCACATTTAACCTAAAACTGAACTTGAATCAAAACACCAAAATTTTACATACCTTTTGATCCCTACAACAAGGTGATCACTAATTCGTGTTTGGAACTTGATTTAGAGTAGATTAGAGGCTTCAATTCTTGAATTTTGTGTGAAACTAGGGTTTGGGGAAAGCTCCTGGTCGCCCCCTTTCTTCTGATCGATCCAAGCACACACACCAGTGTGTGTTTGGTGTGTTTGTTTACTATTTTAACATTCAAGTTTCAGTTTTGACTAGTTTGGTCCCTCAGCTTTTATTTAACCTTATGTTTAAGTGTTTTAACCTTGTTATAAGTTACTTCAAGACTCTTAGCTAACTGGGTTATGGGTTCCTAGTTAGTTGATTCTTGTTTGATTAATACTTTATAACTAAATATAAAGTTTTATATTTTTGGGGTGTTACACATATGGAACACAGACAAATCCCACAAACATGTCAGCCCTCTAGAAAAACCAACCAAATCAACGCTCTCCATACCAAACTTCTTATTTCTCCAAAAGCCAGCGACGTCATCAACCTTCACCGGATCTTTTTTTGTTTCTTGAAAAGCCATAACATTTATACCGTGTTTCGATTTCAAATTACCCACCGTTGCTTCTCCAAACCCCCAAGACCACGAATGTTAAAAGATAAAAAAATTCATTTATCCACCCCATTATTACCTGAAGTGCCTAGAATTTTGTTGATCAGATCTGACCGGAGCCCGAAATCAACCCCCACCTGAGCACCCACCTCAACCATAGCTTCAATTTCTTCCTCAAAGACAGAACACTGATTCTGACTAACTTCATTAAAACCCTTAGCCTGAGTATCCGATGGTTGAGAATCATCCGCTAAGGTATCTGCCGAAGAAGCCCTAAGATTGAGATCCATTGGGTTTTCCAACTAAGAAGAATCAGGATCGCGATTAACCCCTAAAAACCTATCGGAGCCAGAGAAGGAGCCAGGAAGCGGATAACAAAAACTATCTTCCTCATTCTGTCTTGGTCTTTTAAGAGGTCGCTTCAGCCTAGGAGAATCCCCAAGGGGCTTGTGGGAATGATTTTGGGCCAGAACTTTGGGCTTCCTTGGACAATACTTTTTATCGTTATAATTACCCACCAAAAAATTATTAGAAAAATTCCCAAACAAATTGGCCCCACCTGTGTCGTTGTCTCCCATAGCAGGAAAAGTCCCAGGAACAGGAGCCGGCGCTGACCCTACCACAGCCTCCTCGAATCTTCCACACTTATTAAAATCATCCCCACCGTGCATGGGAGAACATCCTACATTACTACCTGGGTCAAAAGACTCCTCGTGCGCCGCCTGAGAGGCCCCATGCACCCTTTGGCCTTCTTGTTGAAAATTTGGAGCCAAAACTTCTTCATTCCGGTGATCGTCTGGCTTCTTCAATGTTTCCGACGGCTTGAACTCTGATACAAAGATCGAATTGTCGTCGTCCGACTGGACCGAATCCCCATCTTCATCCAAACAATCTGGTAACGAATCCCCCAGATCCTCTGAGACCCAAACCTTATATTTCTTATCTTGCCAATTTAAAGTAACTTCCTCTAAAATCCTTTTTCCTTCCCTAACTAGCACCCCAACACACACCATCGACATATCTCCGTCTTCTTCTAATATTTGTGGTGGTTTGGCCATGGCCCCATACCGCTTACAAATGTCAGTAATCACCTCGTCACAAAAAAGGTGAAGAGGGACACCCTGAATCCGGAGCTATGCCACCCTTTCGTATGCAATAGCTTGCCCAATCCAGACATCCGCATGAGAAAACCAAACCTTCCAGACCTCTCCGCGACTAAGAAAATCAGCAGCAGCTTCATTACAGGAAAAGACTAATAACAGATTAAAACCTCCCACATATTGCAGATCCACCTCCTTATTCCCGGCCGACACTAGTAACTGTTTGATCGAAACCAAAGTTTTAAAATATCGGGTTCTAGCTAGGACAGAACGATGTAAACGACTCCCAACGGCTGACACACTTGCATTCACCATTAATTCTTCAACCACAGGATTCGTAGGCTTCTCAGAGTTAAAAGCCATGCTATACGAGCACCCGGGTCTAGTGCAGTTGAACGAGTTCTTCAAAACGGATGGACCTTCTCTCCTATCTGCCACTGGACCAAATCCATTAGGGGGACCTCCATTCTCATCCGGGCCGTTCTCTTTGGCGAACCTAGCGAGATTGATCTTGAGGGTATTCTTCCCAAGTTTAATACCTTTCATCTTGTTTTCCATCTCTTTCCAGTTTATAACACCTCTAAAGCTGACAAAACCAAACTTGAGCCCATCCTTGTTCCTTTTCCTAGAAATATACGTTACAGACAGATCTCCGTAATCTTTTAGCAGCGTGGCCAGATCCCAAGGCCTACACCCTTCCGGAATATTCGCCACAAAAAACTTCATAACCTTTGCCGCCATCATAAAGAAGAAACTCGAGAGACACAAGAGGAGGAGCTAGGAAGCGAATGGATGAATCCAAAAGCCTAATAGAATGGAAGGTAAGTTCGAAATTCACAACCAAATGGACTCGAAAAAAACTCACATGCTAGTCTGCTTCCTTCTTCACCGTCGAGCAAACCTGGCGATCTGAAAAACAGTCCCTGGAAGGCGAATGGAATCGGCAACAACACCTGAATAGGGAGGAAGGTAGACTCAAAGCACACAGCCGAGAATACCTCGCTCGCTATACTGATATGTTTCTCATCGTCGAGCACTTCCGGCGACCGATGGTTAGAGTGGGAGAATGTAGGGATATTAAGCAGGATAGTAATAATAATATTCTATAATTTTGTTAAGCTTTGCAAAGTATATTGTTTGCTACATAACTTTCAATTAACATGCTTCACCGTCCATTGTTCGCTACTTTCACAATATTATTATATATATCAAATGATAAAGGGATATTGCATCAGTTAATTTAATGGGTTTTATGATTTAGCCACTAAAGTTTTACTTTTTCTTTGAAAATTTATTGGAACATCCATGGGTAGTATTTGGGTTTTATTGGTGAAGGAGGTCGGTTGCGCAAAAGGTGTCATCTGATGTGTGCACATCCATTCCAAGATGCTTCATATTTTTTATTTCTCTTACTTTCGTGTTATTTACAATTCAATAATTTTCATTATATGTATTGATAATTTAAGGTGTTAAGATACAAGTTATGCATTTATTTCTACTCTTTAATATTTTTTTATTAACTAAATATAATAAAATCATACCATTTAAAAAAATACCTGTTAAGATATAAAGAATTTTAGCTTTCACTTTTACTCAAATTAAAATAATATACCATTTTGTAACAGAACATTAATCAACATATTTAACTTATTTATCTCTATATTGACTACAAAAGGATATAGAATTTTTACTTATTCGTTTTTATTGTTTTTTATCGATTTAAAATATATGTGGATATTCTTTAGATATACTACAACTTTATTTTTGGTTTTCTTTTTTTTTTTTTTTTGCTACACCGACACCGTAACAAATCTAACCGATACTTACCGAATCGTCCCGCATAATAAACCCATCCCAACGTGCGGGAATCAGTATCTAGTTGAATCTCAAACAAAAACTATCACGTTTTTTTTTTTTTTGAAGAAGGAGGTATTATTATAAAAGAAACAAACAGAAACCTTAGCAAGGTGCTAAGGCCTTAGTACAGGTACAGCAACAAATTAAAATACAGTAGGATATTACAGAAATTTCATTTGAAACAAGTAAACTCTCCCCATACTTTCCAATCTAGATCCCTTCTTCCAGCCTTTGTTCTTACCTATAAAAACAAGGGTGTCTTAATATCACCAACTGCCCTTGAAACATTCGTTGTGCCGACAGTTCAAACATTCAAATGTTCATTTTATTTCTCGAACTGTGGGAAGATATGCTTTATCAGTTTATTGTGCTGCTGGTTTGATTAATGGACCGAGTGGATCACGTGAAGACTGACAAAATTTAAAAACTCAATTGGGTCGCCAATGTAGTGGACTGAGATAATCACATGGGCCGATAGACTAGACATTAAATGTTGTTACTTGAAATTGATTGAGCCACAAAATTCAACACATGGATTCTGACATGGGCCCGATGAGTATTAGGCTATATGGTATGGTGATGGTTCTTTCTTGAAAGATGATCCTTCACCTAGGTTATGATTCTCTCTTAGAGAATGGTCCATCCCACAAAAACAATGGAAATGGGAGGATGATCCTACCCCATCACTTTATTATTATTTTTAGATCTTCCAGTTTTTTTAACATTTAACAAATAAAATAGGAAAATACTTTCATTAATATTAAAAAAAACAATACATAAACTTCAAAAATAAACTTAAAAAATCCTAATAAATTAAAAAACAAACATAAACTTATAAAAATCAACCACTTTAATGCTTTTTCATGATGTCGTTTTGCAATTTTATGAAAGTCGAGCATTTCGGTTCGGGATAACTATCAACATCCATCGTTAATATTTCCCACTCCTTGAGCCGAACCTTATCATCGGACAATCGTATTTTTTCTCCCGCCACGCGTAACTTTTCTCCCGCCACGCGTGACTTTTCTTCGATCGCCCGCTCCTTCGCCCTCGCCTTTTGTGCCGTGACCTTGGTGTACGTTTTAAACTGGGACATAAACTCCTCCATCTTCGAATCGACCTTTTGCTTTTCTTTCTTTGACGCCGCCTCCTTCTTTGATTTGTCCCGGCTCGGGGACGTTCCGCTTCCTTTACGGCGTATTCTTCTTCATCACACTCGGCGTCATCGTTTAAGTTTATGTGACATCTCGCGTCCGATCCGCCGGCGCCATAACTACCGGATTCCGATGTCCTTTGCCGCTTTGCCATCTCCACCTCGTTTGGAACCGGCGTCCATTTTTGGGTCGTTCTTATAATTTCCCATGCCCGAACGTGTGCAAACGTGGTACCATGGTTCGACTTGTAAACATCCAACGCCTTTTTGAACACATCCTCGTCGCTCATCCAGCTACGACGCCCACTTGAATATATTTTATTATATTCTTCGAAAAACCTATTGACGAGCCCGCTCATTTTTCGCCACTTAGAAGACACCGAGTCGATATCTCGGTACAGCCCTTGGTCCATTAGCTCAAGAAACTTCGCAAAAACCGCCTTCCAAAACCCCTCACCCGTTTGATTGTTACCTATATTGGACAAAATTATATGTTACAAAAAAATGAAAACTAATACTACAAAATATAAACTTAAAAAAATAAAAAAGTTATTTTTACGTACCTTTAATCGGGTGTGTGGACTTGCCTATGTAAGCCTTCGCTAAGGCTTCGTCCTCGAGTTGCGTCCATAGTTTCGGCTTTGGTTTGGACGGTTGGCTTTGCTCACCCGCAACTTGCTTGCCTTTTCTTCGTTTGCCTTTTTGCGGTTGGGTCTCGGGAACAACTTCGACAACCTCCTCATCGGGTTCGGATCAAATGGGTTGCGTCGGGTTCTGTTCGGGTTGAACGGGTTGCACGGGTTGGATATTAAAAGCGTTCCGCATCAACAATTGTTGTATGGCTTGACTTTGTTGCGTGTGCATAAAAACGTTCAGTGAGTTTTGGAATGCGGCAAAAGCGTTTGAGGAAAATTTACCGAATTGGTTCGGTTCTATCATCGGATAGTATCCTGGAACCGAAAAAACATTCGGGATGTTTGGTGGGTTCGGGTTGTTGGGGTTTTTTGGGTTGCTGGGGACGTTCGGGTTGTTGAAAAGATCCATGGTAGAATAGTATTTTATAAAAAGGGAAGATGTTTATAAAAAATGAGAGAGAGAAGAGTTGTAATAGATGAAAAGTGAGAAAAATGGTGTTAAAAATGGGGAATATATATAATTTTGGTTTGGATTTTAATAAAAATGGGGGGAAGAGCCGTTTGTTTGTTTTTGAATTTGGAAATTTTTTTTTTTCAAACGGTCAACTAGCATTGGGGAGGGGGAATTTTTGTTAGCTTGTGCTCCGTCTCAAACGTCTTGTGAGCGATGCTGAGGACGAGGACGGACCAGGGGGGTGGGCGGCGTGGTGTTGACTTCGGTGACAATCCGGAACAGATAGAGACGACCCCCCATACCGTCTAGCCTCACTGTTCAATCTTAGCACATGGGCCACCGAATCTTTGTTTTGATTTAACTGTTCACGTGATGATCAAGCATTAAACAACTCTATCCAACAACTTTCACATGCACTAATTGAATTAATACCGACAACTTTGAAATAGGGGTGTTCATCGAATCGAATATCGAATTTTCGAGTTATTCGAATAATTTTTATTTTTCCTAGAATTCGAATTCGATTCGTATTCGATTAAAACCTACCCAATTCGATTCGAATTCGTATTCGAATAAAAAACCAAATTCGTATTCGATTAAAAATTCGAATTCGAATCGAATTCGAATAAATTCGATTTGATTCAGTTTCTTTTAGAACATGTAAATAACTATTAAAATGAAACATAAGTTTTAAAGCAGCCATAAAACATTCTGTAACACCTCGTAAAAATCACGTCAAATGATGTATTGACATGTGTAATAAACCCTAATAAAGTCAAACCTTGAAATTTAGGGACTACTTTTTTCGAAAAATCGAAAAACTTTATATATAAACAAACCGGAAGTATTAACAAAACTTAAATAAGTTTTTAAATAACCTTTTATGGTTTTATATTCACAAATAAGCCACTTGTTGATCAAATGTAGTCGTTTGCGTACTTAATTAAAAGTTTGCGCAATAAAGGGTTAAAAGCGTCAACATGTTAATTCTTACCTCTGAGTGACCTTTTAACAAACCGAGAGCTTCATCATATTTGATTATGCTCTCGGGAATGCCAATCGTTGGCAGTCCAAGGCTTTTGTGCCTTTAAGTGACGTTACGCGCAACTTTGTAAGTATGAGGGACTAAAAGTGTCAATATGTTTAATTATACCTCTGAATGACCTCTTAGCGATCCTGAAGCATCGTGATGGTTAATAATACTTTCAAGAATGCCCAATATGGATTAGATGAGGCTTCAATGCTATTTAATGATGAGATGCGCAAGTTTGCGCTATAGAGGGACCTAAAGCGTCAACTTTTGAATCTACGCCATTCGGGGACCATTTAAGCGAAGGAGAGCGTAGTAATTTTTAAGTATATGCTTATGAATGATTATTATGGGCCATGGAAGGCTTAGATATCATTAAACGGCATTTCGCGCTACTTTGCGCAATTAAGGGACTAATTACGTCAAACTGCAAAAGGAGGTCGAATCGTTTGATAACGGACCTTCCGGAATATGTCCATGAGTTAAACATACCCCATTTATTATTTATATAGCTTAGATATAGGCTTAGAGGTGTTTGGTGCAAAAATAAACTTTTATGTCATGCAGGGACTAAAAGTGTCAAAAAGTGCACAAGTTTGCACTTTTGCGCATGTCTCGCATTCTGAATATCCCCGGACACCCAAAAATTTATGTAAACACTAAAATAATTTATTATAGTGTTTAGAATGATAAAATTCCTTCCGTCGCATAGTTTGGACCGTTCCTTTCGTGTTTCGTCGTAATTCGTTAAACATCGCGACCGTACGACCAAACGAACTGACTTCCGGCATATTTTTGAGTATGTGTCATGTCCCCTATACTTGGGCACCATTGTAAAACCTTGAAATGAGGTTAACGGACCCTTAACATGCCAAAAAGGACATTATATACTCACAGGGGCCATTCCTGTAATTGCTGAAACTGTGTTTGCTGTCCTGGACTGTTAGGCGGGCCGCGTGAAGTTCCTGGTGTTCCATACGCGGGCCGCATGGCCTGCACAGCTACAGAAAACTGGTTTTAAGCTGCTGGTTTTGCTGAAAATGGATTCCATACTCTCATAACCAACTCTAGGGGCTGCCCATTGATTATAAAAGTGGTTTTACACTTGTCTTCATCTGATCATACCTCCCCGACACTTGTCGCGATCCTACGAGGTCCCGAAAAGTATATAAGGAGGTGGGTTTTCACTTTCACCTCACATCTTCATTCTTTTCTGCCTTGGTTCTCTGATTCAAGGAGGGTTCTAAGCTTGTAGGAACCTCCATTCAGTCCCTGGGACCATTCGTAAGTATTCTTTCGTGTTTAGTTAATTATTTAGCGGTTATAGCCGAAAGGTCAAGTGGTTCGATAAACGCTTTAACTTTTAAACGGCTAAGCCATGGTTCGCAACGAACATGGCTACGTGACCGTAATTAGGTAGGTAATTAACCCTTAAAAGGGCGCCTCCTAATTACCACGTTTACTTAGTTTAATTGTCGGGTCAAATGAAAGTCAAACGGGTTAGTTTTAAATAAAATGCATAACTATTAAATTAAAAGTCATAAAATAAGTTTTGCCACATTAATAACTTGGTAAATACTAGTTGAACATGCCTAAGCATGTTCAACCCGACAATTTTAAGTATAGACTCGGTTCGGAACCGAAAGTCGCAAAAGTTGACTTTTGCTTTGACTTTCAGTTCTGACCCGATTTAGCTTAGCTTAGATATGCCTTAGGATTCCATTAGGACCGTATTATAAGTTAGTATAACTCTCTAAAGTTATACAACTTGGTTCCATAGAAATCCTAGTTCATGCTTGTTTCCGTTAAAAGCCTAAATGTTGACCGTTATGCCCTTTTGACCTTAATACGACGTTTTTGAAAATGTGAAAGGATAGAAACCTTCACTACTGAATTATAAACTTGTCCCTAAAATTTGACATCAGTTTGAGGTCTAGATTAGAAGTTATGCTCAATAGCGTAATTAGAAAGCCTTTTATTAATTAAATGGCGTAATTAGCATATATCCTATCTAAACCCAATTTTTGATAACAAACTTTTTACCTACTGATATAAAATAATATTTTAGGATTTTTAAAGATTTTTATTTATTTTAGGCAGAGCATAACATAGGGTTATAGGCTTGATTCGGTAATTGCCGGTTTTGCCCTTTTGGGCTATAAAATGAGTTTTACAAATCCTTTTGACCCCAAACCTTTTTCTACTGATCTAAAATGATAAATAAAATATTTTGAGCCTTTTGAAATAATAAAAATATCAGCTCTTCTTAGAAAACCCAAAAATGGCTCCAAATCGCCTTTTTAAGCATTTTTAGCGCATAAGTATGTACTAGAACCTTTTTAAGCATAAAGGGTTGATACCTACTGATGTGTTCAGTAAGTTTTATACTTATAACAGTAGGCAAATATTTTAAACTCAGAATTCCAGAAGTGACCTTTTAGGCACATGTGAAATTACCAAAATGCCCCTACAGTGCATAGTAAGGTTAAAGGTAATAAAATTCACCTAGGTTTGATACCCTACTGTTATAACTTAGTAAATTAAGTATATTTACTGAATTAATCAGACCTGTACTTCAGGTTATGATTTAAACCCTTGTACACCCTTTAAAATGACCAAAATGCCCTCATAAGGCATAGTTTGGGTTTAAAACTATTTGGGGCATAACGGAAGGTATCCTGCTGATATCACAACATATTTAGGGCATGCTAACTTAGGAAACCTGTTCATGATTCATTGGTTACTCGTTAAGCACTTTTCGCGTTCGGATCGGCATATGTAACTAGTTTGCATATATTAGCCGAAACGGGTCAAACCATATCGTTTTTATCTCAAATTCCAGAATGTGTTTAAGTTACCCATATTAAACAAGCATGCAAGCTTGTCGGGTTAAAACCACATTCTAAATCGGTCTTCGCTCTGTCATGCGTTTGAACCGTATTCTTCTGATTAAAACTAACCGGTCTGAGCTTAGGCTTAATTAAAGACCCGTTAGAAATCTAATAGGTTATTCAAAACCTTCGTTCCAGATTTAGGAGCCCAGTAAAAGCTATCTGTACTTGCTTGGTGGTATACGGCTGGGATAAATTGTATAAATTTGCTCAGGTAAATACGTTTAACTTATTTTCCCTATACGGGCTTGGGGTACGGTATATAAAATACCGCTTGGTCGGGGAATTGACCTTAACCAGTTGATGGCTAAGTGTTGTCAAATTAACCTGTTTGAAAATGCTGTTTTGTTTGTTTAACGCCTTTGGGGGTTTAATGACCATGTCCCGGATATCCTTGGCATCATTCAAAGAATGGCCACGACCTTAGCACACGGGTGTAGGCGTACACCCGTAGTGCATTATAACCTGTATAATCGTCGGTACGGGAGGAGTCTCGCGGCGGAATTATATTAAGTGGCGTGTCTATTAAACTTTAACCCAGTACGACCCGGGCCACTGAACGCATAACAACATGTAATTCTTTTACAAGATTATAAGCAAATAATTATCCCAAGTTATAAAAAGTTTTGTGCCGCGGGCATTTAAATCAATTTTTAAAACATTTTCAAAATGAGTCAGTTAAATTGTATTTACCAGTGTAAACTGATGTATTTTCCAAAAAAAGGCTAAGTGCAGGTACTACGCGTAATAGGCTGGTCACTCCTTAGCATCAATAAAAGTCTAGCAAGCTTAGGATGCCTGAAGTCTGTTGAACAATGTTTTACTTTGTTTTGCGATCCGCCTGTGGATCTTTTACTTTCCGTTTGTAATACTTGGATATTACTTCATATCGGATTGTAATATATTTATCTTTTGTTTCCGCTGTGCATTTAAATTTGTGTTGTTTGACTATGATGATATCAACTACGTCACGGTACTCCCCACCGGGCCCACCGGTGACATGTGGAAAAAAGAGGGGTGTGACAGGTTGGTATCAGAGCCAACATTGAGTGAATTAAACACTAGCCCTTTTTGTGTTTAATCTCAGTTTCACAATTGCACATTTCTTAATTCTTGAGTCTAGACAAGAACATAGGACTAATTCAAATTCGTTTTGTTTTGTCCCTGATTTGTTCCTTTGATTATTTTTTCTGATTAGCCCCTGCATGGGCAAGTCATTTCAGTAGAAGTCCCGTTTAGGGCAACCAAATATATTGTTTGAATTTAAGGGAACGGTTAGACTTAAAATTACATTCCCATTATAAGATCTACCATTATAGTAAAATGGCAAAATCTAAAAAGGACAAGACCTAGCTCAGGTGTCGTTTTAAGACAGGGCCAAGATGGTAGTTCCTCACTTAGATTCAGATCCTTGTTAACATCTCAATTTAGGATTGCTCTGCGAATAATATTAAAAGAGAACCTTAGGGGTAAAACCTAGCCACGTGTCATTGTAGACATGGCCAAGATGGAAGAACCAGTCTAAAGGATTCCAAAATTTTGTTAACATCTGTAGGCATGTTAGCATAATTGGGTAAATTGTGATGCAATATAAATCACACATGCCATCTTTGAAAATTGGGATTTAGTTAAAATTCCCTGTAAGTAAAATAGCCATCCATTAAGGATGAAGTGCCTACGGGTAATAAATAACGTCCTCTGGGACTAAGAGACAGTAGAAGTCTGCAACTCACTGTCTGGAAAGGGTAATGAACTTGGATTCAAACCCTAGTACCTCGATTCTGTGAGAATCCCGGTTATAAATTAGACTTGTCTACGTGACTAGGCCTTTGGTGCCAATATTAAAACCGTAATGTAGGATTGTATAAAGGTCCTGAACATATAAATGATTAACAAATTAACCAGAAATGGTTATTTAAAACCATGGTTAATAAATCATAATACTGTAAAACTTTCTAAAATAAACCTTGTCCATTATTTCCTTATGAGGCAATTAAAGCTACATGGCAAGGTCAGATAAGGTAAACAATCGTCCGGTGAAAAACCATGGGTTATAAATTTTAGAAAATTCATAAGCCTATTCTAAGGATTCAAATCCTTGTAAATACCTGTAAACATGTTAACATTCCTGGCAGATGTGATTCAATCACATAATTCATCTTTATACTGGATTCCCCGAAATCCTTCTTATTTGGTGAATAAAGCATCCATTAAGGATGTAATGCTTACGGGCCATATTCATTGTCATATAAGACAAAAGACAGTGGTAGCATACGACTCCCTGTCAAGAAAAGGCAATGAACAACGTTCAAAGCCTAAATACCTGATTCTGCAAGCTCATGGTTTATAATTTAAAGTTGCCCTTGTGACTTGGCCTTTTTGTGCCATAGTTATATTTTAAAATAAATTTAGGATAATTATAATGGAAATCCTGAATAAAATAAATATCATTCCTTTTCTGCCAGTGAATATATTAAAATCTTAAAAGGTATAACCTAGCTTGAATGTCAATAAAGACCTAGCTATGATGGTAAAACCTGTATTAAAAAGATTCGATTCTTTGATAAACATATTAACACTCTTGACAACAGTGATGCGGTAAAATCACATTTGTCATCTTTATGTTGGGAATTTCCAAACCCCCCTTATTTAGCCCAAATGATTAGAATGAATCATGGTTAATAATCGTCGAACATGATGTATATGTCAAAACATCATTTTAAGATGTATGCCTACGGGCAAAGATGTATTCATGGTAGAGATAGTTATTCATAACTTCCTGTCGAAGGGTAATGGGTTATGAAATTTTCCGATCCAAAGGAATCTTTGATTATGTTTTAGATTGTCCATATGACAAGGCTTTGTGCCATCTAAAGAATCCTTTGAAACAAGCCTTTGTGCTGTATAAAGTGTCTGTACGACACTGACAGTTGTGACTTATATTCCCTGTCTAATAAGAAGGATTAGATTCTGTGTAAACGCCAAAGATGGTTTATTTTAAAACCTAGGCAAAACATAATCAAATAAATCTTATACTATCTAATGGCCTATAAGGTTTAATTTCACCATGGCTATTTAATCATAAAATTCGACGATCGGCCATATAATTAAGTAAATTATTATTACCTTGTTTTAGCCTTCAAAGCTTCATCATGGCAGATTTATATGAAGCCCACAGTCATTCAGTTGATCAGAGTAACACAGTAAGACTGATCTTAACGAGCACTGAGATACAAGCTATGTTGGATATAGCCGTAAATAAAGCAGTGGACCGAGTATTTAAGGATCATAAGAGACAGTGCAAGAATATCCCAATTAAGGTTACAAAAAGGGGTAAGACTGGTCCAAATTATAACTAGTCCAAGCCAATTGAGGCAAAACCCAAATGTAAAACCTGCGGGAAAACAACACTTCGGAAAATGTATCCAAAAGCAGATCACGAGATGTGGCATCTGTATGAAGACAGATCACAAGACTCATGAATGCAAGGACTTGAAGGACGCCACATGCTATGGTTGTGGCGAGAAGAGGCACAAAAAGACCCACTGCCCAAAGAAGGCGACTAAAGAGAAGGGCATTTAGAAGTCACAAGCTAAGCCTTATAAAATCTATGATAAGGAAAGGCACAAATCTTTGGAGTGCCAAGATAGAAAGGACGCAACCTGCTATGGTTGTAAGGAAATAGGGCACATCAAAAACTAATTTCCCAATTAAACCAACAAGCCTGGGGAGGCTAAGGAGACCAAAGCTGGAGACTCTCAAATGAATGTTTAAGAGGCCATTCAGGATGACAATGTCACGACAGGTACCTTCCTGATAAATGGCGTTCATGCTAGAGTATTACTTGATTCAGGTTCAGATAAGTCTTTCATAGACAATGGATTTGATAAATCATTAAATCTGCCTGCTTAAAACTCTAAGCGTTAAGAATAAAGTAGAATTGACCGACAGAACCTTAGAGACTGCTTCAGCAATATTAAATGGATGTTTTATATCCGCTAGGAATCATTCTTATCCGTTGTCCTTGTTTCCGTTAATATAAGAGGAACTGGATATAGTGGTAAGAATGAATTGATCGTCTTAAAGATCAAGCCCATATTGTGGGAGATAAGAAGCAAGAAGCTATCAAGACTCCTTATGATAAGCCTTTGACAATTCAAGGAAACATATGGTATGGATTGCCTATGTATCTGCTGAATTTGGTGTTTAATACCAAAGCTTCGAGTATGGAAACTCAGAGAAGACAAACAGCAGTCGCGATACTAGAAACGCGACAAATGTTAATGGTGCATCAAATATGAACCTCAATGTTGAGGGAGTTAATCGCCAAAACTGTGAGTAAAACAACTGTTAGAAAGGCTATAAGAAAATCCATGAGAAGGTTCAAGAAGCTGAATGTTGTTTGCTCTAAAACACATGTCGCTGCTCATGAGAAGAGCTATATTCCTACCCCCAAATGTAAAGAATAAACCCAACAAAAGCATATATGACAAGGAGCCCCATTCCTTTTAGGATATACCTGATAGTACTTCGGCTCTTGAAAGTCTAGAGACTTCAATAGTAAAAAGGGGCCATCAATTACAGAAAATTGTTGGAGGAAGTAGGAACCATTAGGCGTATCAGCGGTTATGCTGGAAAGTACACGGTAAGGTATCCACCACCGTCATTCGATGGTAATATCCTTAATTAGTAAGGACCTTATTAGGGTAACCTGTTATTCACATCACGAAATGGAAAAGATGGAATAAGAATTTTCTGACCCTCGCCATAAAAGTTTTAGACTATAAACAATATGTTTCAAATTCTGTATCTTTGACTAAGATAGTACCCCATTCCAATTACCCAGAATCAAGCTTAAATGGAAGCAATTGATGGTGGTTAGCAGATATAACACCTCGAAAAAATTCGTGTTCAACAAAATAAAGATACGTGTCATGTGGGACAAACGTGTCAGGGACCCGGATCAAATACGGACGTATGGTAGGATTTAAAAAGGGCGTCATGTTATTTAAATACCTCTGAATGACCCATGGGCGACATGTTATTAAAATACCTCTGAGCGACCCAATATATAAATCCCAAGACCATGAATCAATATGATAAATGTCCAATAAATTAGCCGGTTGTTCCTAAATAAATTAATTTCATAGGTCCCAAAGCTTGCTCATTATGAATCCATGATGGATCTACCTCGCTGCTCACGTTTTATAGATTAAGAAATAACCAGTCAAAGCTAAGACTGCCCTAAAATTTTTAAGGATTCTATAGCCAAGTTAAAAGGGATTAAGAATAGAGGCGTTTAACCCTCTTGATGTACAATTAGAGGCAGTTCACCTTAGCAAAGACATTAGATAAATCACTTATTATGATTCCATTTCTAAGAATTACGTTTGGTTTTAGGTACTGCTACGTCTCTTATAAGATCATAAGCTTAGTAAACTTTTAGAAATTTGCCCATAAGAACCACTATTTTTGGTTCCAGTCAGAAAACTTCTGATCATAGAATTTTAGAAGCATCCCTTCTCGAGAGGAGGTGCGTTAGCATATATAATTGATATCTCTTTAATCCCTATTGATTAAGAATACCAGATGGTATGACATAAAGCGCCATATGAGGGTTGGTGTATCCTAGCAAGTTCCATAGATTGCTTCCATGCCTGATCAACATGGATGTTTAATGCATGGGACCACAAAGATATCCCAATGGTCATATGATACTAAAGTCAACTAATGGTATTTAAAGAAGATATTCAGAATGGAATTGTCCAAATAAATGTTCCCGATTAAGAAATTCGTGGACTTGTAATCTAAATATGTCACTTATTGGCATAAGCAAGGATGGATAAACCGGAGTCTGAGATATGAAAAAAAAATCTCTATAACTTCCTTGTATCTTGATTATTTTTCTCCTATGATTACCCTATTCACCTCCTGAGAGGCAAGTAGAGTTAAGATTTACATCCCAATTAGGGCTGCATTATTGTGAAATCTCCATTTTGGCTAGTACCATCACTGGAAGAATAAAAACCCTAATTAAGATAAAGGTTCTTAAAGCCTAATTCGTGATTCTAAGAATTCTAGTTTTATATAGATTAAGAAAGACAGTTCATTTTGCTTATGCAATGATTACCGCAACCTTATATAGACGACGATTAAAGAATCGTCATCGACTACCCAGGATCGTCGACTTGTTCGACTAACTGTAGGGATTAACTATTCCTTAAGATTGGTTAAGCAATGGTTGGAATAACCATCTCACCTTAAGATAAGCTTTTTCTATAATAATCGTAATTTAAATATCAAGGCTGCTCCTTTGGAGACCTTGTATAGATGGAACGTTAAACATCTATTGTTAGAACAATAAATTGGTAAGTCCAATTATCAGGATCTGAAAGTTGCATCGGAAACAACAAATAAGATCATTCACTGTCAGTAATCGGCAGAAGAATTGAGGATTAATAAAAGTCGCAACCTTCTTAAGTCCTTAATAAGGAATAAGGTTCAATCGAAGGTATCACCTTAAGAAGGGTGTGCTAAATTTTAAGTTCTCAGGATAAGGTTAAGCCCTGGATATATATATATATATATATATATATATATATATATATATATATATATATATATATATATATATATATATATATAGGTACATTCGGAAAATCGAATGCGGCAAAGGTCAACAGCCTAAAAGCTAAAACCTATATAAGGAGCTTAGTGGAGCTCGCAATACGACCTACACTGATAAATTTAAGGATATGTTCGTCAATAAGATAAAATGTATTATCACATAATGATATGCAGATTTATGATATTATAAGAAACCTGTATAAACCGAGGATCGGTAGGTTAAGAAGCTCCAAAGGAATACATATACCTATTATAAAGGTCAACTGGGGTGCTTGGAAAAGCCCCAGGTATGCTATAGAAATTAAGTCCATTATGCGACAAAAAGTACTTCCATCATTTTAGAAAATCTCGAGGTCGAGATTTCTTTTAAGGGGGTGAGGATGTAACACCTCGTAAAAATCACGTCCAATGATGTATTGACACGTGTAATAAACCCTAATAAAGTCAAACCTTGAAATTTAGGGACTACTTTTTTCGAAAAATCGAAAAACTTTAATTATAAACAAACTGGAAGTATTAACAAAACTTAAATAAGTTTTTAAATAACCTTTTATGGTTTTATATTCACAAATAAGCCACTTGTTGATCAAGTGTAGTCGTTTGCATACTTAATTAAAAGTTTGCGCAATAAAGGGTTAAAAGCGTCAACATGTTAATTCTTACCTCTGTGTGACCTTTTAACAAACCAAGAGCTTCATGATATTTGATTATGCTCTCGGGAATGCCAATCGTTGGCAGTCCAAGGCTTTTGTGCCTTTAAGTGACGTTACGCGCAACTTTGTAAGTATGAGGGACTAAAAGTGTCAATATGTTTAATTATACCTCTTAATGACCTCTTAGCGATCCTGAAGCATCGTGATGGTTAATAATACTTTCAAGAATGCCCAATATGGATTAGATGAGGTTTCAATGCTATTTAATGATGAGATGCGCAAGTTTGCGCAATAGAGGGACCTAAAGCGTCAACTTTTGAATCTACGCTATTCGGGGACCATTTAAGCGAACGAGAGCGTAGTAATATTTAATTATATGCTTAGGAATGATTATTATGGGCCATGGAAGGCTTAGATATCATTAAACGGCATTTCACGCTACTTTGCACAATTAAGGGACTAATTACGTCAAACTGCAAAAGGAGGTCGAATCATTTGATAACGGACCTTCCGGAATATGTCCATGAGTTAAACATACCCCATTTATTATTTATATAGCTTAGATATAGGCTTAGAGGTGTTTGGTGCGCAGAAATAAACTTTTATGTCATGCAGGGACTAAAAGTGTCAAAAAGTGCACAAATTTGCACTTTTGCGCATATCTCGCATTCTGAATATCCCCGGACACCCAAAAATTTATGTAAACACTAAAATATTTTATTATAGTGTTTAGAATGATAAAATTCCATCCGTCGCATAGTTTGGACCGTTTTTCGCGTCCTTTCGTGTTTCGTCATAATTCGTTAAACACCGCGACCGTACAACCAAACGAACTGACTTCCGGCATATTTTTGAGTATGTGTCATGTCCCCTATACTTGGGCACCATTGTAAAACCTTGAGATGAGGTTAACGGACCCTTAACATGCCAAAAAGGACATTATATACTCACAGGGGCCATTCCTGTAATTGCTGAAACTGTGTTTGCTGTCCTGGACTGTTAGGCGGGCCGCGTGAAGTTTCTGGTGTTCCATACGCGGGCCGCATGGCCTGCACAGCAATAGAAAACTGGTTTTAAGCTGCTGGTTTTGCTGAAAATGGATTCCATACTCTCATAACCAACTCTAGGGGCTGCCCATTGATTATAAAAGTGGTTTTACACTTGTCTTCATCTGATCATACCTCCCCGACACTTTTCGCGATCCTACAAGGTCCCGAAAAGTATATAAGGAGGTGGGTTTTCACTTTCACCTCACATCTTCATTCTTTTCTGCCTTGGTTCTCTGATTCAATGAGGGTTCTAAGCTTGTAGGAACCTCCATTCAGTCCCTTGGACCATTCGTAAGTATTCTTTCGTGTTTAGTTAATTATTTAGCGGTTATAGCCGAAAGGTCAAGCGGTTCGATAAACGCTTTAACTTTTAAACGGCTAAGCCATGGTTCGCAACGAACATGGCTACGTGACCGTAATTAGGTAGGTAATTAACCCTTAAAAGGGCGCCTCCTAATTACCATGTTTACTTATTTTAATTGTCGGGTCAAATGAAAGTCAAACGGGTTAGTTTTAAATAAAATGCATAACTATTAAATTAAAAGTCATAAAATCAGTTTTGCCACATTAATAACTTGGTAAATACTAGTTGAACATGCCTAAGCATGTTCAACCCGACAATTTTAAGTATAGACTCGGTTCGGAACCGAAAGTCGCAAAAGTTGACTTTTGCTTTGACTTTCAGTTCTGACCCGATTTAGCTTAGTTTAGATATGCCTTAGGATTCCATTAGGACCGTATTATAAGTTAGTATAACTCTCTAAAGTTATACAACTTGGTTCCATAGAAATCCTAGTTCATGCTTGTTTCCGTTAAAAGCCTAAATGTTGACCGTTATGCCCTTTTGACCTTAAAACGACTTTTTTGAAAATGTGACATCAGTTTGAGGTCTAGATTAGAAGTTATGCTCAATAGCGTAATTAGAAAGCCTTTTATTAATTAAATGGCGTAATTAGCATATATCCTATCTAAACCAAATTTTTGATACCAAACTTTTTACCTACTGATATAAAATAATATTTTAGGATTTTTTAAAGATTTTTATTTATTTTTAGGCTGACCATAACATAGGGTTATCGGCTTGATTCGGTAATTGCCGGTTTTGCCCTTTTGGGCTATAAAATGAGTTTTACAAATCCTTTTGACCCCAAACCTTTTTCTACTGATCTAAAATGATAAATAAAATATTTTGAGCCTTCTGGAATAATAAAAATATCAGCTCTTCTTAGAAAACCCGAAAATGGCTCCAAATCGCCTTTTTAAGCATTTTTAGCGCATAAGTATGTACTAGAACCTTTTTAAGCATAAAGGGTTGATACCTACTGATGTGTTCAGTAAGTTTTATACTTTTAACAGTAGGCAAATATTTTAAACTCAGAATTCCAGAAGTGACCTTTTAGGCACATGTGAAATTACCAAAATGCCCCTACAGTGCATAGTAAGGTTAAAGGTAATAAAATTCACCTAGGTTTGATACCCTACTGTTATAACTTAGTAAATTAAGTATATTTACTGAATTAATCAGACCTGTACTTTAGGTTATGATTTAAACCCTTGTACACCCTTTAAAATGACTAAAATGCCCTCATAAGGCATAGTTTGGGTTTAAAACTATTTGGGGCATAACGGAAGGTATCCTACTGATATCACAACATATTTAGGGCATGCTAACTTAGGAAACCTGTTCATGATTCATTGGTTACTCGTTACGCACTTTTCGCGTTCGGATCGGCATATGTAACTAGTTTGCATATATTAGCCGAAACGGGTCAAACCATATCGTTTTTATCTCAAATTCTAGAATGTGTTTAAGTTACCCATATTAAACAAGCATGCAAGCTTGTCGGGCCAAAACCACATTCTAAATCGGTCTTCGCTCTGTCATGCGTTTGAACCGTATTCTTCTGATTAAAACTAACCGGTCTGAGCTTAGGCTTAATTAAAGACCCGTTAGAAATCTAATAGGTTATTCAAAACCTTCGTTCCAGATTTAGGAGCCCAGTAAAAGCTATCTGTACTTGCTTGGTGGTATACGGCTGGGATAAATTGTATAAATTTGCTCAGGTAAATACGTTTAACTTATTTTCCCTATACGGGCTTGGGGTACGGTATATAAAATACCGCTTGGTCGGGGAATTGACCTTAACCAGTTGATGGCTAAGTGTTGTCAAATTAACCCGTTTGAAAATGCTGTTTTGTTTGTTTAACGCCTTTGGGGGTTTAGTGACCATGTCCCGGATATCCTTCGCATCATTCAAAGAATGGCCACGACCTTAGCACACGGGTGTAGGCGTACACCCGTAGTGCATTATAACCTGTATAATCGTCGGTACGGGAAGAGTCTCGCGGCGGAATTATATTAAGTGGCGTGTCTATTAAACTTTAACACGGCACGACCCGGGCCACTGAACGCATAACAACATGTAATTCTTTTACAAGATTATAAGCAAATAATTATCCCAAGTTATAAAAAGTTTTGTGCCGCGGGCATTTAAATCAATTTTTAAAACATTTTCAAAATGAGTCAGTTAAATTGTATTTACCAGTGTAAACTGACGTATTTTCCAAAAAAAAAGGCTAAGTGCAGGTACTACGCCTAATAGGCTGGTCACTCCTTAGCATCAATAAAAGTCTCGCAAGCTTAGGATGCCTGAAGTCTGTTGAACAATGTTTTACTTTGTTTTGCGATCCGCCTGTGGATCTTTTACTTTCCGTTTGTAATACTTGGATATTACTTCATATCGGATTGTAATATATTTATCTTTTGCTTCCGCTGTGCATTTAAATTTGTGTTGTTTGACTATGATGATATCAACTACGTCACGGTACTCCCCACCGGGCCCACCTGTGACACGTGGAAAAAAGAGGGGTGTGACACATTCCAAATAAAGTACCATAAGTCTAACATTCAAAACGAGAATTCGGGAATAACCACTACAAGTTAATATTTTTAGGGTTAGAAATCCACTGATAGATTTGCTACTTAGGTTTTAGTTATGGGTCATGTAGTGGGTTTGGTAATGGATAATTTTATTACTTGGAATAAATTTTGAAAATAATTTATAGTATAGCCAAATAAAAGTTATATATGTATTGTATATAAAAATAATTAATAAAATGTATAATTTTTATTCGAATTTCGAATCGAATCGAATTTGAAATTATAAATTCGTATTCAATTCGTATTCGATTTACTTGACTCGAATTGAATCGAATTCAAATTCTTATAATCGAAACGAATTCCTGATAATCAAATTGAATTTAATCGAATTTCAAATTTTTCGAATTCGAAACGAATTCTAAACACTCCTAGTTTGAAATGATATCAACTCAACTTGATTTTGATTGGACCGCTTCAACTGTGATGCATTAATGGGCTGTTGGTTCAACACAAATCTGATTGGGCCGCTATTATAGAGAACATTTATGTTTATCTTGGGCCGACAACCTTGATTAAGTATTAACAAAATTCAAAACACTACTGGGCCTAGATATAAATGGCCGACAACTATATTGAATATAATTCTCTAATTGGACCGGATCTTTTACTTTTATCGGGTCTAGGGTTGTAAACGAACCGAACTGTTCATGAATCGTTTGGCGGGAAGTTTGTTTATGTTCGTTTGTTTAGTAAATGAACGAACACGAACAAGAAATTCTGTTCATTAAGTTAAACGAACGAACATGAACAGAGGTTGCCTTCGTTCGTTTATATTCGTGAACGTTTGGTAATATGTTCGTTTATGTTCGTGAGCGTTCGGTAATGAGTTCATTTATGTTTGCTTGTTAATATTTATTTGTGTTAGTTCGTTAAAGGTTTTTATATGTTGTATTTTGTTTTATTATTTCTAATTTATAAAATTTTGAAACCCTATTTATCTTATATGCCTCTCACAACATCCCTCATTTCACTATTTCAATTATAGTTTGCGTTAAGGCTTAACAAACTCTTAATTTTGTGTTTATCATGTTTTTGATAATCACGCCAACTCTGTTCGGATAATTATGTTAAGTGTTTATTTATTTATTTTTTGTGGATTCTTCGTAATGTTTGTGATGAAAATGCAGATTTTATTCTAAATGAATATTGTGTTTATAAACGTCGTTTGTGTTCATCTATGTTCATGAACATTTGTTAGAGTTCATTAACATATGGTAAGTGTTCGTGAACAGTTCACGAACATGTTCGTTTCCTTAATGAACGAACGCGAACAAGAAATCTCATTCGGTAAGCGTTCGTGAACAGTTCATGAACAAGCTTGTTCCTTAACGAACGAACACGAACATGGCCTTGTTCGTGTTCGTTCGGTTCGTTTACAGCCCTAATCGGGCCCAACAAACATTAATTGGACAGAGAAGTTGAACTACTTTAATGAGCCGCTACTTTTCTGTCGTTCGGATGACATAAGTTGATCGAATGGGACATATGTGCTTCGAATGGTCAGTCGATCGAAGGAGTTTTCATGCCATTCGATCGGATGGCTCTCAATATGGTATAAGTCATTCAATCGGATGACAATGCAAATGGTCTGATGAATGTTTAAAGGGTTCGGATGGTCATCCGAACGGATGGCCATCCGAATTAACAACATCAACAGCGAAAAACATAATTTTCGGACCAAAAAAACACTGATATCTCACAAAGTACTTGGAATTTTGATCTGAAATTTTGTAGAGTTGTAAAACAATGGTTTTCGAACAATATATCAAAAAATCAGCAATTTTTAACGGTGAAATCCTTGTTAATTTTGCGTTTTTGTGTCAAAAAGTGAAGAAAATGAGTAGAAGAAGAAATTTGACAAATCTGATGTGAATTCGACTCTGAAGCTGATGAAATTTGATGAAATCTTGTATCACTGATCCGTGCAATCGATCTCCCACTCTGATACCACTTGTAGTATCGGTTTTGACTCCCGAACGATTGCGAAGAACACGTACGACGTGCGGAATCCGTGCACGTGTGTGGACCAACACAAGAACGCAATTAATAGTGATTCTATTCAATGATTTGACAAGGATTACACCACGAATCACCTTGAACACTAGTTTCTCTCTCTAGAATCTCTAGTCTTCAAATGTTGCAAAAGTACTTAAAATGAACCATAAGGCTCCTATTTATAGGCAATGGCATAAGGAAGATTTCCTTATTTACAAGTTTGCCATTCCTTATTTAAACTAGACTTATCCCTAGATTTAACATATCAAAACCTTGTCTTTAATAGTTAGGAGCGGTAATATTTGCGTTGAAGATCTGGCGTCATTACTTGTATGGTACTCGTTGCACGATCTTTACAGACCATAAGAGTTTGCAGCACATTTTTTATCAGAAAGACTTGAACATGAGACAACGAAGATGGGTCGAGTGGTTGAATTATTATGATTGTGAGATTAAGTATCACCCGGGCAAGGCGAACGTTGTAGCAGACGCCTTGAGACGCAAAGAGCGTGCAAAGCCTTTAAGGGTGCGAGCCTTAGAGATGACTACACAAACTGACCTCACTACTCGGATTCGTGAAGCTCAACAAGAAGCACTTAAGCCAGATAACCTACGAGCTAAAGCATTACGTGGAATGGAAGCGCAATTGTTACCAAGGGAAGATGGAACATTGTACTTCATGGAATGAATTTGGGTACCATTCTTCGATGATCTACAAGCACTCATTTTGGATGAAGCTCATAAGTCAAGGTACCCTATCCATCCTGGATCCGACAAGATGTACCAAGACTTGAAAGATTTTTATTGGTGGCCCAAGATGAAAGCCGACATTGCTACAATGTGGGTAACTGTCTTGCTTGTGCTAAGGTTAAGGTAAAGTACTAGAAACCATCAGGGTTGCTGCAACAACCTAAGATTCCCATTTGGAAGTGGGAACAAATATCAATAGATTTCATTACCAAGCTACCGAGAACCCAAAGAGGTCATGATATGATTTGGGTGATTATTGATCGACTCACTAAGTCCGCGCATTTCTTACCGATCAGTGAGAATGATAGCACGAAGAAGTTAGCTGAAATATATCTCAAGGAGATTGTGGCACGTCATGGAGTGCCTGTTTCTATCATATCCGGCCGAGATGGTCGTTTTGTGACAAGGATTTGGCAGACGTTTCAGAAGGCTTTCGGATCACAGTTGAACCTTAGTACTGCCTTTTACCCTCAGACGGACGACCAAAGTGAGCGGACGATTCAGACGACGGAAGACATGCTACGTGCTTGTGTGATGGACTTTGGTGGAAGTTGGGATACTCACTTGCCTTTAGTGGAGTTTTCCTACAATAATAGTTATCACACTAGCAACCAGGCCGCCTAGTTTGAAGCTTTATATGGACATAAGTGTCGGTCCCCGTTGTGTTGGGCGGAGACTGGAGATAAACAACTTATTGGTCCAGAATTGGTCCAGGAAACTACAGACAAGATTGCTCATATACGTGATCGTATCAAATCAGCCCGTGATAGACCGAAGAGCTACGCCGACAAGCAGCGGAAACCGTTCGAATTTGAGGTTGGAGATATGGTTTTATTGAAAGTCTCGCTTTGGAAAGGCGTGGTTCGGTTTGGAAAGCGTGGGAAGTTGAACCCACGGTACATTGGACCATTCGAGATTCTGGAGAGAATCAGAACCGTTGCATATAAGCTAAAGCTTCCACAAGAACTTAGCAGTGTACACGACACGTTTCACGTGTCAAATCTCAA
Source organism: Helianthus annuus (assembly GCF_002127325.2). Classification (NCBI taxonomy): domain Eukaryota; kingdom Viridiplantae; phylum Streptophyta; class Magnoliopsida; order Asterales; family Asteraceae; genus Helianthus; species Helianthus annuus. The sequence goes on from NC_035439.2 coordinate 16,652,178, forward strand.
GAAGAGTCCTACTCAAGAAACAATCATCATTCCCACAGACAAGATTCACGTCAACGAAAAACTCCAATTCACTGAAGAACCTGTTGAGGTTACAGACTGGAAGGTCCACAAAACACGTAGAAGTCCTATTAAACTTGTCAAAGTTCGTTAGAATTCACGTCATGGCCCAGAGTTTACTTGGTAACGTGAAGACCAAATCAAATTAAAGTATCCACACTTGTTTCACAACTCCCCTACAACCAATAACACAGCTTGAATTTCAAGAACGAATTCTTTTAACGGGGGGAGAATATGACAACCGGTACTTTTCCATGTATTTCGTACAATCTAAACGTTAATTTGTATTTTATGACTGTGCATGATTGAACTATGATATGAATGATTCCTGCTTACTTCCAAAGCCATACAAATACATTGCATGTTGCATGTTACTTATGATTGTTGAATGCAACTTGAAACAGTTAAATTAGTGCACATAACGAAACGAGCACACTAATCAGATAAACTAGAAGTACTGACAGGGATTCAGTACTCAGACAGACATGTTGTTAGGACACAGATTGAATCCTGGAACCAAAGTTTACACTAGAATACTATGTAGGAAAGTAGGGATTACAAGACTGCCTTTCGAGTGGCGATTTAAGTGCCAGAAAGTGACCGAAACACACTTAAACTGTAGAATTCTACAGAAAACAGCAAAATTCAGCTTCTTAACCTCAAAATATAATGCAGAAATGTGGTTTAATGGCTCAGAATAACTTAATAAGTGCCGGGAATCAAAACTGTCATAAAAGACATCACATAGCACACTAAACTGCGCAATTTAGCACCCTAGCGAACCGGTAACCAAAAGAACAACCGGACACTACCCGAAACACCAAAATTTAACTAAAGCATCGTCTTAATGTTATAAAGCTAGTTATGATCACCAAACACCATATTACAACATACAACACTTAAACACACTTAACGCCTAAATTACCACTTAAAATGTAACTAAATTAAGTAACTAGTGTTTGAAACCTAACTAGACCCCCCCCCATCTAATGGCCGATTACATTAGGGCCCCACACATTTGATTATCTTGAGTATTAAATTAGATCATGTCTCATTGATTTTAAACATATGAACCCTTGTGTAAAAGTGTTGTTGGAAGACATTTTATAAAACCACAAGATTTTAACACTTAACCATTAACACCATTCAAACAACACCATCACTTCTCCTCTCCCTCTACAACTCTCGGCCAACACCCTCTTCTCTACTCTATCATTTTTCAAACCATTTCCAAGCATTCTAAGGGTTAACTAAGGTGTAACAAGAATAGTTAAGAAGGTTGGAAGCAAAGGAATTGGAAGGACCATCTTGGAGAGCTTTTATCCACTTCATTTCTCATCATCTTCCATCTTGATTCTTCCCTAGCCTTATAGCTAGTAGTAAGCCTCTTTCATCTTGTTTTTACTCATAATTTTAGTGGTTAAAGTAAGATGTAACTTTGTAATCTAAAGAATCCCAACAAAACATAAACATGAACATGAACATAAGGCTTAAAAACGTGAAGATCAAAGTTGTTTAAGTGTATGTAGTAAACTTGTTTGTTGATTACTGGTATGTACGGTGTAGATCATCATAAGAAGCTTGCTAGATGATTATTAAACACATGATCTAGCAAGTATGAGGATGGATCTTGAGAAATTTATGATGATCATCCTTTATGTGAACTATGAACTTGAAGATGAACTTGATTATGTGTAGGATGATTATTCCTACAAGATGTAAGTCTTAAAAATGTAAGATTTCAAAAATAAGATTTTCAAGAAACTAAAGTTTACTTCAATAATTAACATGGTTTGATTTTTGAAAGAAAGAAAACATGTTTTAAGTGTTAGATGGAACACTTGATATGTGTAAGTCATGAAAAACTCAAGAAAATTAGTTTTTGAAAAATCATCTTACAAGTTGTAAAGGATGAAACTTCATAAGGATGAGTTTTATAAGTTAAGAACCATGGATTTAGTGTTCTTACAACATATTAAACAATATGTTAAATTACTACAAGATTTTACTAACTTCAAGTTAATGTCATATTGTAAAAATGCATATTTGTGGCTTATGGTAAGTTATATGAAGATTGTTGTTAATTGATGATGAATTTTTAAAAGAAAATGATATGCTATTAAGCATGGAAACCTCCATTTTTAAGGGGAAACTATGGCAAAATTTTTGTATAAAGTAAACATTTAGAAAAATATTAAAAAAAAACAAGTGTTTACAAGTAATTTTTGGTCATGGTTTCATTATAAAAAATTTTCCATAAATTTTGTTATAAAAATTTCAAGTATTGGAGGTTGATTTTTGATAATAAAAGTAACTAGGTATATATTTAGGAAAATATATATTTAGAAGACACAAAATTATGTGCTACTTGTATATTTCTTGTATTAGTTATATTAAAATTAGGAACCTTGAAAATAATATAACACACCAAAATACCAAAAATTGTGATAAGAAATATTACCAAAATCACAAGAAAATAAATATATATCTTATACCCAAATATCGGACAAATCGGACAAAGGACATTTAGACAATATATATATATATATATATATATTCCGGAAATAAATTCGTAACTCGACAAATATGACAAACGGTATTTTGAAACCGAAGAAACGGCAAAATATGAATTTTTACAACTATTACAAAATATATCATATTTTGTTAAAATAGAAAATATATTATTTTTGAAGTATATATGTTCAAAAACAATTTAAAAATATATTGTTTTGGTAAAAAAACTAAAAATATATATTTTTCTAAGTTTAATCTTAAAAATATATTATTTTTAAGATATATATGAAAGTATACTTATTTTTGGCAAGTAAAATTTATAGATATTTTTCTATAAAAATGCTCTTAAAATATATACATTCTAAGAGTACAAAGTTGGTGATTTTAAATTATACAGAAATAATATTCCGGGAACTTATACATGAATTAAGTATGAAATACTTAATTAATACAAGAAGATACGTATTCCTATATGTATAAATATATACCGGAATACACTACCAATACTTGGTAAAATACACAAATACAAGCACACCTGTACTTGGAAAATATATATGTGAGGAATACATGACAAAACAAGTTAAAAATATATTATTTTTAACAATATTCCGAATAATTGGATAAAAATAGTTTAAGTTAAAATATCTTTATTTTAACTAATAATTATATAATTTGGAAGTACCACAGCATGAGTAAACACGGTCTAGCAGGCTTGCTAACATCTTGTTTCCATCCTCTTATTATGTATACCAAACGCATAACTCAATGTATACCAATTTCCCAAAATAAGTCTTAATAAATAAAACTAAGAGTCGTTACACGACCTAATCGTCTAATAAACCATAGCACGTGTATAGGTAGTTGTACGACCCGAGGAAAGGATCTTTGGGTTTACAGGACACCGAACGCAAACTCGTGAGTTCATGTCCCCTTTTTCTTTTAACTGTTTTCGGTTGTATAACTTATGGGGGTGAAATACATGTTTCAAATGGTATGGTTAGCTAAGAAATGAACTGTTAGATCATGTGAATGGGTAGGCATAACACTTAAGACCATTAATCTTTGTATAAAGACCGAGGGGCATGAGTGATAGATCTATCTGGGTGTTACGAGCCCCACCCATGGGTCCGGGAGTGGCTCATGTGGTGACTATGTCGTTCCAGCCGAGTGGCCCGGTACGAAATCTGCAAAGGTTTGAGCCTTCCTACACCATTGCACACATATTAATGTCCTTGTAAAACATTAATTGATCTGTTCATAGACGCTTTCATACCGGTTATCAAAGGAATACTTACAAATGTTTACAAGATTATTCGAGTTCACATACAAAACACATGAACTCGCTCAACTTTTGTTGATGTTTTCAAATTACATGTATTTCAGGAAACTAAGTGGATCTGGCGGCGTTAATAAATGTTTCAAGAAGAAATTTCAAATTTGATGTCATCCTACTTTTGAAGGGTTTGGTTTGGATATCTTATCTTAGATAGGATATACAAATCAAAGCCTTGGTTTCAAAGTCTTTTGTTTAAAAGTCCTTTATGGATCATATTACTTTTGGATGGTTTGTAAGCTGAACATGAAGTTTGTTGGTTGAATTGAACAACTTGTGTTTGTATTAATTTCAAAACTTATGAATGGATGAACATCATGTTTTAATCATATAGTTGTTTTTTATAATTGAATGCAATGGTATTGATCAAGTCACACAATACACGCTTTCGCAAAAGTCAGGGTGTGACAGGTTGGTATCAGAGCTTTGATTGTAATGAACTAGGATTCCTTCTCGAGTCTAGACTACAATCACTAGGATTCTCTCATGAAAACATTTTTACAAAATATTTTTCATTGCATTTACGAAAAACGCCGAGATCCATGGAACAAACATTTTTCAAAGGAAAGATAAAGCAAGGACATTTGTAGGGAGGGAGAATACCCCGACTAATGTGCCAATTGAGGTGTAGTCAGTCCATGTGGGAGAGACTTGCCGAAGACGAAATGACCCCCGAAAGAACAAACGAGAGTTATATGTGACATGTTGCATTTATTTGCCTGTATATACTAAGTAATATTATTATTCGCTAATATCTATGCATATATGTGTACGGAATAATTATTGACGGGAACGAGATACCTTCGACTTCGAATCCTATTATTATTGTTGACTCACACAATGAGACTATCAACCTCGGTTTTATTGCGGAACTTATGGCTGACGTAGTTACCAAACGAGACCCCTAGCTTGTTTCCGTAGAAGATGGTTGTTCTTCCCTCTCGAATGCAAAGGTGTCTGACTACGGTAGTGTCGGCGAGGCGGAGGAGGTAACCTTGGACATCAACCCTATCAGTGGGACGAGGTCCCTGAGGCATTTACGAAACATGATTGACGACACTCTTGTCCAGACAAGGAAGATGAGGTACTCATCTTGATGATGCCCCTCCAACTACTATTACTAGGAACTCTCCTTATTCCTATTCTGTCTAAGCATTGTGCCAATTCGCGCGTAGTGATAACGGATGATAACGTGTGGACCACCATAATGGTCCTTTCCATGTTGAAGGTATGAGGACAGTAGTGTCCCCTCTATGGCTAATCGTCTGCTTTGAACGAGGGAAAATTAGGGTGACCGTTCAAGATAATTTATTATTACGGGGGCACACGTAATAACAACTTGTAGTGCATGGAAATCCTGGGGGACTCTGCGGGTCAAGCAAATGATCATTATCTATTTGAATCTCTTAAGTCGTTCCAAATCTCCATCTAATAGAACACTAACCGAGATAGTTACTATAACGCGCTACAAAGTACGAAGTCTGTCTTTGCCTACTTCGCACCTAACACTTCTACCTGTTATATGAGTCGCTTGGGACCGGTATCTAAGCCAGTGCAGATGGCTAACCCTCAGGAAAAGGTCTTCTTCAACACTTTGGGATTCTTATGTTTAAGTTTGTACAGAGCATACAACACCCCAAACTTATTCATTGTAGTTGCTACGATAGGCCTCAAACAATTGACATCTGTTTTTACCTTAAGAAGGTAGCATGGCGCGAGCAGTAGAGTAGCCTATTTACCGCACTCTATTCGACATTCATGAAGACCATACCCATCATATTGAGACTCATGGAGCCTAAGCAATATCAATGTATGCATCGCACAGTCCAGTGTGGCAAAGGGGTCCTCCTTACAACGGACAATCGAGGCCCACGAAGTATAGAAATCATGTTATAAGGACGAAAACGATCACTCGATTCTCCCCTTCTTAACAGATTCCCATTCCATTTAGGCACATGGATGACACATGCAAGAAGATTCTTCTCGTCCTTCACCCCATATGCACCCTATCACCCACTAACCATATCAAAACACCATATTACAACATAAATCACTTAAACACACTTAACACCAAAATTACCACTTGAAATGTTACTAAATTAAGTAACTAGTGTTTGAAACCTAACTAGAACCCCCCCCCATTCTAATGGCTGATTACATTGGGGCCCCACACATTTGATTATCTTGAGTATTAAATTAGATCATGTCTCATTGATTTTAAACATATGAACCCTTGTGTAAAAGTGTTGTTGGAAGACATTTTATAAAACCACAAGATTTTAACACTTAACCATTAACACCATTCAAACAACACCATCACTTCTCCTCTCCCTCTACAACTCTCGGCCAACACCCTCTTCTCTACTCCATCATTTTTCAAACCATTTCCAAGCATTCTAAGGGTTAACTAAGGTGTAACAAGCATAGTTAAGAAGGTTGGAAGCAAAGGAATTGGAAGGACCATCTTGGAGAGCTTTTATCCACTTCATTTCTCATCATCTTCCATCTTGATTCTTCCCTAGCCTTAGAGCTAGTAGTAAGCCTCTTTGATGTTGTTTTTTACTTATAATTTTAGTGGTTAAAGTAAGATGTAACTTCGTAATCTAAAGAATCTCAACAAAACATAAACATGAACATGAACATAAGGCTTAAAAATATGAAGATCAAAGTTGTTTAAGTGTATGTAGTAAACTTGTTTGTCGATTACTGGTATGTATGGTGTAGATCATCATAAGAAGCTTGCTAGATGATAATTAAACACATGATCTAGTAAGTATGAGGATGGATCTTGAGAAATTTACGATGATCATCCTTTATGTGAACTATGAACTTGAAGATGGACTTGATTATGTGTAGGATGATTATTCCTACAAGATGTAAGTCTTAAAAATGTAAGATTTCAAAAATAAGATTTTCAAGAAACTAAAGTTTACTTCAATAATTAACATGGTTTGATTTTTGAAAGAAAGAAAACTTGTTTTAAGTGTTAGATGGAACACTTGATGTGTGTAAGTCATGAAAAACTCAAGAAAATTAGCTTTTGAAAAATCATCTTACAAGTTGTAAAGGATGAAATTTCATAAGGAGTTTTATAAGTTAAGAACCATGGATTTAGTGTTCTTACAACATATTAAACAACATGTTAAATTACTACAAGATTTTACTAACTTCAAGTTAATGTCATATTGTAAAAATGCATATTTGTGGCTTATGGTAAGTTATATGAAGATTGTTGTTAATTGATGATAAATTTTTAAAAGAAAATGATATGCTATTAAGCATGGAAACCTCCATTTTTAAGGAGAAACTATGGCAAAAATTTTGTAAAAATTAAACACTTAGAAAAATTTTTAAAAAAAAACAATTGTTTACAAGTAATTTTTGGTCATGGTTTCATTATAAAAATTTGCCATAAATTTTGTTATAAAAATTACAAGTATTGGAGGTTGATTTTTGATAATAAAAGTGACTAGGTATATATTTAGGAAAATATATATTTAGAAGACACAAAATTATGTGCTATTTGTATATTGCTTGTATTAGTTATATTAAAATTAGGAACCTTGAAAATAATATAACACACCAAAATACCAAAAATTGTGATAAGAAATATTACAAAAATCACAAGAAAATAAATATATATCTTATACACAAATATCGGACAAAGAACATTTGGACAATATATATATATATATATATATATATATATATATATATATATATATATATATATATATATATATATATATTCCGGAAATAAATTCGTAACTCGACAAATGTGACAAACGGTATTTTGAAACCGAAGAAACGGCAAAATATGAATTTTTTCAACTATTACAAAATATATCATATTTTGTCAAAATAGAAAATATATTATTTTTGAAGTATATATTTTCAAAAACAATTTAAAAATATATTATTTAGGTAAAAAAAACTAAATATATATATTTTTCTAAGTTTAATCTTAAAAATATATGATTTTTAAGATATATATGAAAGTATACTTATTTTTACCAAGTAAAATTTATAGATATTTTTCTATAAAAATAAAATGTATACATTCTAAGAGTACAAAGTTGGTGATTTTAAATTATACAGAAATAATATTCCGAAAAATTATACATGAATTAAGTATAAAATACTTAATTAAAAGAAGATACATATTCCTATACGTATAAATGCAGACCGGAATACACTACCAATACTTGGCAAAATACACAAATACAAGTATACCTATACTTGGAAAATATATATGTGAGGAATACATCACAAAACAAGTTAAAAATATATTATTTTTAACAATATTCTGAATAATTGGATAAAAATAGTTTAAGTTAAAATATCCTTATTTTAACTAATAATTATATAATTTGGAATTATATAATGTACACCAAACGCATAACTCAAAGTATACCAATTTCCCAAAATAAGTCTTAATAAATAAGGCTAAGAGTCGTTACACGACCTAATCATCTAATAAACGATCGCACATGTGTAGGTAGTTGTACGACCCGAGGAAAGGATCTTTGAGTTTACAGGACACCGGACGCAAACTCGTGAGTTCATGTCCCCCTTTTCTTTTAACTGTTTTCGGTTTTATAACTTACGGGGGTGAAATACATGTTTCAAATGTTTCAAATGGTATGATTAGCTAAGGAATGAACTGTTAGATCATGTGAATAGGTAGGCATAACACTTAAGACCATAAATCTTTATATAAAGATCGAGGGGCATGAGTGATAGATCTATTTGGGTGTTGCAAGCCCCCACCCATGGGTCCGGGAGTGGCCCATGTGGTTACTGTGTCGTTCCAGCCGGGTGCCCCGGTATGAAATCCGCAAAGGTTTGAGCCTTCCTACACCATTGCACACATATTAATGTCCTTGCAAAACATTAATTGATCTGTTCATAGACGCTTTCATACCGGTTATCAAAGGAATACTTACAAATTTTTACAAGATTATTCGAGCTCACATATAAAACACATGAACTCGCTCAACTTTTGTTGATGTTTCCAAATTGCATGTATTTCAGGAAACTCAGTGGATCTGGCGGCGTTAATAAAGGTTTCAAGAAGAAATTGCAAGTTTGATGTCATCCTACTTTTAAAGGGTTTGGTTTGGATATCTTATCTTAGATAGGATATACAAATCAAAACCTTGGTTTCAAAGTCTTTTGTTTAAAAGTCCCTTTTATGGAACATATTACTTTTGGATGGTTTGTAAGCTGAACATGAAGTTTGTTGGTTGAATTGAACAACTTGTGTTTGTATTAATTTCAAAACTTATGAATGGATGAACATCATGTTTTAATCATATAGTTGTTTGTTATAATTGAATGCAATGGTATTGATCAAGTCACACAATACACGCTTCCGCAAAAGTCAGGGTGTGACAGGTTGGTATCAGAGCTTCAATTGTAGTGAACTAGGATTCCTTCTCGAGTCTAGACTACAATCACTAGGATTCTCTCACGAAAAGATTTTTACAAAATATTTTTCCTTGCATTTACGAAAAATACCGAGATCCATGGAACAAACATTTTTCAAAGGAAAGATAAAGCAAGGACATCTGTAGGGAGGGAGAATACCCCGACTAATGTGCCAATTGAGGTGTAGTCAGTCCATGTGGGAGAGACTTGCAGAAGACGAAATGACCCACGAAAGAACAAACGAGAGTTATATGTGACATGTTGCATTTATTTGCCTGTATATACTAAGTAATATTATTATTCACTAATATATATGCATATATGTGTACGGAATAATTATTGACGGGAATGATTTACCTTTGACTTCGAATCCTACTGTTATTGTTGACTCGCACAATGAGACTAGTGACCTCGCTTTTATTGCGGAACTTATGGCTGACGTAGTTACCAAACGAGACCCTGAGCTTGTTTTCGTAGAAGATGGTTGTTCTTCCCTCTCGAATGCAAAGGTGTCTGACTACGGTAGTGTTGGCGAGGCGGAGGAGGTAACCTTGGACATCAACCCTATCAGTGGGACGAGGTCCCTGAGGCATTTACGAAACATGATTGATGACACTCTTGTCCAGACAAGGAAGATGAGGTACTCATCTTGAAGGTGCCCCTCCAACTATTATTACTAGGAACTCTCCTTATTCCTATTCTGTCTAAGCATTGTGCTAATTCGCGCGCAGCGATAACGGATGATAACGTGTGGACCACCATAATGGTCCTTTCCAGGTTGAAGGTATGAGGACAGTAGTGTCCCCTCTCTATCTAATCGTCTGCTTTGAATGAGGGAAAATTAAGGTGATCGTGCAAGACAATTTATTATTACGGGGGCCCACGTAATAACAACTTGTAGTGCATGGAAATCCTTGTGGACTCTGCGGGTCAAGCAAATGATCATTATCTATTTGAATCTCTTAAGTCGTTCCAAATCTCCATCTAATAGAACACTAACCGAGATAGTTACTATATCGCGCTACAAAGTAGGAAGTCTGTCTTTGCCTACTTCGCACCTAACACTTCTACCTGTTATACGAGTCGCTTTGGACCCGGTATCTAAGCCAGTGCAGATGGCTAACCCTCAGGAAAAGCTCTTCTTCAACACTTTGGGATTCTTATCTTTAAGTTTGTACAAAGCATACAACACCCCAAACTTATTCATTGTAGTTGCTACGATAGGCCTCAAACAATTGACATCTGTTTTTACCTTAAGAAGGTAGCATGGCGCGAGCAGTAGTGTAGCCTATTTACCGCACTCTATTCGACATTCATGAAGACCATACCCACCATATTGAGACTCGTGGAGCCTAATCAAAATCAATGTATGCATCGCACAGTCCAGTGTGGCAATGGGGTCCTCCTTACAACGGACAATCGAGGCCCACGAAGTATAGAAAACATGTTATAAGGACGAAAACGATCACTCGATTCTCCCCTTCTTAACAGATTCCCATTCCATTTAGGCACATGGATGACACATGCAAGAAGATTCTTCTCGTCCTTCACCCCATATGCACCCTATCACCCACTAACCATATCACCATCACCAACACCCCTATCAGTACCTCCACACTCTAACGCACAAGGGTTGCTTCGATCGAACGCCTTCGTTCCCTGCGACTATTTCTTGAATGAGCTGAAGAGGTTCCGCTATTCTGGCTTGACATTCTAAGAAAACAAGTCAAAAAGTTCAATTTAATGAGACAGTACTCCAACCACTGCCCCGTGCTCGCTGAGCACGGCCCCGTGGCCACCACTCTGCAGATTTTTGAAACAAGGAATCTTAGAGCTTTAAATTATTTTTCTAACTTTTGAAGCATTTGTAAGCAGAAATAACTTAAAACAGTGTTGTAAAACTTATTTGTGATAAGATTCCTTGAATAAAAACCTAACAAATATCACAATAAAGCTTTAAAACATGGAGATTTCAAGCTTTAATGGAGGTTTTGCGGAGTAAATGAAGAAGAAGGCAATAGACAAAAGTAGTAAAGACAAGATGGTTGTTGAGAACCTTCTTTAGAATATACCTTATAGGGTATATGTGAAGATCCCACCAGATCTTTGTCTTTGGAATGTGTCCAAGAGTGCAGGAATCTTGCTGCATTTATAGAAAACGAAAGCACGCTGACCACGACCCCGTGTCGGCTGGACACGGCCCCGTGGTTAGAAAAGAATCTGACACTTTTTGTCCGTATTCTGACATAAAATCAGACACAAATCTTCAGGTGGGCACGGGGGCATGTTGACCTGGACACGACCCCGTGGCTAGAGGTTTTTATGAAGTTTTGTCTTATTTTAAGGAATTTATCCGGATCGGGTGGTTCCTTACTGGAGGGAACAACACCGTAGTGCCTGAGGTACCTAAGTTGCCCTAGTTTAAAACAAGAACGCAAGAGGTTATCGGAAAGGGTGAATCCTAAGCTAAATACCGGTGGGCGGGACCAACCTTTATTTTCCTTATCCGGGCTCTCGTTAAAGCAGGTATATGTCGAATCGCTCAGGTCTATGTATGCATCGGCGGAGACCGATGGGGAGTCCTTCACGGCACAATCGACATAGGGACGATTATCGCTCATGTCCTCACAAGAGTTGGAGGTGCTTTCGGGAGCAACGATGTTGTTATAATCCGAATGCGATATCAATTATTCTCCTTGATCGTCGTCTTGAGATGAATTAGTTATTTCCATCTCAAGTTCTCTTATCAAATGGAGAATTACTTCTTCCATTTGAAATAATTCTTCGAGAATCATATCATCTAGAAGAGATGATTAAGAGCATTCGAGGGAGAGATAGGGATTGTTTTTACTTTCGCCCATCTTAAGGTTACAGGAAACGATGGGCCTATACAGTGGGGAATGTAATTTAAAAAATAGAGTTAATTACAGTTTTAGTCACTGTGGTTTGTCAAAAATCACTATTTCAGTCCATTAGTTTAAAAATTGCGATTTCAGTCCCCGTGGTTCACTTTCGTAACCATTTCAGTCCACCTTGTAACCATTTCAGTCTCTGTACTTAACAGAATAATGGATTGAAATGGTTACGAAAGTGAAACCACAGGGACTGAAATGGTTACGAAAGAGAAACCACAGGGATTGAAATCGCAATTTTTAAACTAATGGACTGAAATAGTGATTTTTGACAAACCACAGGGACTAAAACTGTAATTAACTCTTAAAAAATAACATTTTAAATCTTCATGAGATCCGCCACATATTTGACACCACGCACCATAAGAGGAGCGAAAGTAAAAATGATCAGTATCACTCATGTTTGTGTCAGAAATTACCAACCGTCGGGATCTTACGGTTCTGTTTTCAGTATCTGAAGCTTGGGCACGGGGGCGTGTTCAGTGGGCACGGCCCAGTGGTCAGCTACTGTCTGACTTAAAACAGGATTGCCAGTACCAAAGATTAGGCACGGGTGCATGTACAGCGGGCATGACCCTGTGCTGAGCTCTGCAGAAGCTGAAAAATTTAGAAAAATCCTAAAAAAAATAGAAAAAACAAGGAAAAATGATTAGGCCGTTGATTCCTAACTTTCTTAAAATCCATGTATCCCCGGCAACAGCGGCAAAAACTTGATGCGTGTTGAGTGTGATATGTTCTTATTAATAATTTTAGCCCATTTTACACATTAGTCAAGTTTTAAATTTATAAAACATGATATTCTACTAACACTAAACACACATATGGGCAAGTGCACCCATCGTGAGCGTAGTATAGCGTTAGCATGATACCGAGGTCGTCCAAGGACACAAGAGCTTTTAGTACCGGTTTATCCTCAACGTCTAATCAAATCAAAATTTTTAGAAAAGGTTTTAAACATGAAAAATAAAAACTAAAATGCTGAAAATAAAAATAAAAATAAAACAGATAGACAAGATGAATCACTTGGATCCGACTCGCCTTTAATGTAACCTTTGATGATTTCCGCACTTTTGCACTTTTTAAGAGATTATCTTAGTTATAGTAGTAGGCCCCTCTTTTGAAGGTGACGTTACCCTCAACCTAGTGGTTTGAGTCAGCAAGGATACAATCCCAAAGGGTCGGAATATTGAAAGATAATTAATTAAGTTATTAATGCGTAGAGTGGTAGGCCCCTCTTTTGAAGGCGACGTTACCCTCGGCAAAGTGGTTTGAGTCAGCAGGGATACAATCCGAAGTAGCCGGGTTAATGTATTAATAGTAGTATACATATGAGGGGATCAAGCCATTCGGACCCCCGCCATCCAATACCAGTGGGTATTGAAGGTGGTCCTAGTAAGCTTGACCCAGGTCCTTACTAAACCATTCCCTTAACCCCCGACCAGGTAGCCAACATATCTCTATATAGACCGTAGAGATATGAATAGTGAAAATCTTTTACTTTATATAGACAGTAAAGTAATGCCAAGACAACAGGACAAATGATAAAGAAGTTTCACCTTCAAGATAAGAAACTAGTTATTAAAGTCATTAATACAAAACCAAATAAAAAGTGTGAAACAATTAAAAATCAAAAGTATTACATTAAATGCTTGTTTTCACCAAGTGATGTAAGAGACTTAGCCAAACATGGCATTTGATTGACAAGAACTCTTACTATCAATCTTGGATCCCGAGACTACTACACACACTCTAAGGTGGATGATGGATTATGGTGGTGGATGTGGGTGTTGTAGTGGTGGTGAAGTCGGAGAGAGGAGGTTTGCCAAGGGATGCCTTTGAAGTGAGCCAAGCAACCCTATTTATAGTCTGAACAGAAGCCCGGACAAGGCCCTGTGGCCATCATCTTTCTCTTTCTTCATTAATTGCAACTGTCTGCATTAGTTAGGCTCCACACGCCCCCGTGTTCGCTGGGCACGACCCCGTGTGCAAAAGCGTATCTATACTATCAAGATTTGCAAGATTCTGCGAATCTTAGCGTTGACCACGCCCCGTGCTGAGCTGGGCACGCCCCCGTGCTGGGAATAGAAGCTTCTACAACTTTGTCATTTTCTGCAGATACCTGGCCACGCCCCAGTGTCCGCTGGGCACGGAGCCGTGGCCAGCCTTCTGTTTCTTGTTTTTGCTTGGGAAGATGCTGTCGAGGGGTCGGGTATGCCACGTTTATTCCTTTTCTTTGTATTTATGTTAGTTTTTGCTACATATATTTTCCTTTTGTTCATTTAAGCTCATTTGGTCCTGAAAATACAAAAGGAAGATAAAAGCACACTTTTTCCCACATTAGTACTAAAAAAAGGTTAGTTTTATGCCTCATTTGATGTAATTTATATGTTGCATTTTACACACATCAGTGCCTTTTCGTGAAACCCTTTCTGAACATTTCTACCGTCGTGTCTTCCCACTCATAACTGCCCTCAATCATCACACCTATAACTGCAACCCAAGTCCCTTCTCACAATAATCTATTGATGTTGATTTACAACCATAATTGTTTTGTGTACAAGCATTTTCATGCCTCCTAACACTTGCCTTCTTCCCTCGATTTCACGTCTGCACATCACCAAATTCATATATGTCGTTGCTTATTCGTTTTTTCCCATAATGATGGTGGTACAGGTAAACAACGCATGTGGTACCACCACCGCAACCACAAAACCTAAGCCAGTTTTACTGCCGCTACCAAAGCCATGGCAGCGGCTGTTCTTAACTCAAATCTCTTAAGAAAGAGGAAGGAAGAGGAGGCCATCATCTACGATTTAAGCAATGGATCTGAACGGGTGGGGCTCCTCAGATTCGTTTGTTGGAGAGAAGGGAGACGAGGGGATGTGATGGTTGGAGTGAACAAAGGCCGTCGGAGTCATCATCGTCGAGTGCCAGCGGTTATGGTTCGTTGAAGAAGATAAAAGGGGCGCAGGAGTGGTGGTACTCATGGTGATGTGAAGGCGAAACGGTGGCAGAGTGTTTGAAACCAGAATGTTGCACGGGGAATGTTGAAGGTGAAAATGTTTTTAACTCTACTTTTTGTTGAATGGTCGTTCCCCCAAAAAAAGTTAACCCTACTTAATTTGGAATGGTTTGCCAAAGTTCGATGTTAGGCTCTTAGCATGATTATATGGAATGGAATCATGTTAATGCCAAATTTCGATGCTAGGTTGTTATATGGAATGGAGGCATGTTAAATTGAAATTAACAATAGAAAGCTACGTAATCCAATTTGGTCAATGTAAATTAATTGATAAGTGTTACATGTTATTAATATTATAGGCTAATGCGTGTTACTATCACATATAATAAGATTAGCAACTCGATGTGTCAAGCTGTTGTCAATGATGAAGATACGTACTTATTATAAATTTGTCAATTAAAGGAAAATTTATAAATTTTTATTCATCTAAGTTTATAGATCTGTATATAAACATTGGAACTTAATCTAGTTAATTAACAAAATGGTTTGTAATTATTTGTAATCTATTAATTTTTTTAAGTGGTTAGTATTTGGTAGGTTTGAATGACAATATTCTAATTTTTATATGTTAAAGTTAGTGGTTATTTTTAATAACATTATAATTCACAAGTATGTATAGTGAAACTAAACACATTCATAATAAATACCCCGCCTCAACGCGCGGATTGACCTTAACTCATTGTATACATTTATTGAAGCAACAATGAGAACAGAGAAATCCACACATTATAAACTAAACATAACAATTAGAACATACAAATAAGACTAAGTAAAATTACTCTTCATATTTAGGTTCTTATATTATCACTTTAATTTATTAAGAGAAGAAGTGTTATAGACTTTTTTAGTAGGCAAACACTCCAAGAAATTAGAGGAAGAACAACTGATTTGGGGAAATTTTCTGATATATTTTCCAAACAAAAATGCAGAATTTAAACATGCTGGAGACCAAGGCTCATCACCCATGTCCCTTATTTCATGGAGATCATGCACTACATGACATGCACCCCTAACCTACTTGCAACAATTAAACATGTGACTTAAAAGAAACGTAGATCCTAAATGCAAACAAAATGCAGAATTAAATAACTTGAGCTTCAATCCATAAATCTGCTGGGCTTCTAGACATTTGGCTTGGGCCTGTTGACTGCGGATGGACGTGGTGCGGCTGGATCTGCTATTGGGCCGGCCCGAGTTGTATCATCACCCTCCCCTGGAGAACTGGCATTGTCCTCAATGACTGGAAAAAACAGAAATTGATCTTTAATGAGCGAAGTGTCTTCCCAAGTGGCGTCTTCGAGTGGTCGTTTTTCCCATTTGATCAGCAGTTGTGGTTGATTGGTGTTGCCCAAGCGGTGATCGAGAATGGCTTCTTGTAACATTTCGACAGGATCTTCCAGCTGACCCGAATCAATAGGAATTTGAGACGGTTTAGCAGTGCCATGGCTAGCTTTTAAGAGTGACACATGAAAATTTGGGTGAATTCTTGACGTGGCTGGTAGGTCTAATTTGTAAGCAACCTTGCCAATACGGTCAAGAATCTTGTATGGTCCAAAGAAACGACGAGATAACTTATGGTTTTTTCGTTCTTGCACTGGCTTCTGACGATAATTTTGAAGTTTCAAATAAACCCAATCGCTGATGTTAAATTCTTTGTCTAACCGTTTCTTATTTGCTTGAGTTACCATACGAGCTCGAGCGTTTTCCAGCGAAACTTTCAAAGTTGCTAAAATTTGTTGATGGCTGGTCAGAGATGTATCAATAGAAGCTGTTTTATTAGAACCCGAAACGTAATCGTGAATAGAGTTGGCATCTCGTCCATACAAAGCCTAGAAAGGAGTCATGTTGATCGATGAGTGAAAGCTTGTATTATACGAGAATTCAGCCAAATATAAAAAAACGTTCCTAAGTGGCTGGTTCATCAAAGACGAATGCACGAAGATATGATTCCAAACAATGATTAACCATTTCCGTCTAGCCATCCGTTTGAGGATGGTAAGCGCTCGAATGCAGTAATTTGGTTCCAATTTGCTTGAATAATTATTTCCAAAACCGACTCAGAAATGTTGGATCACGATCAGAAACTATTGACTTGGGAAGGCCGTGGAGACGATATATTTCACGCAAGAAAATGGAAGCCAATGATATTGCCGTATAATGGCCCGGTAATGAAATAAAATGAGCAAATTTAGAAAGACGATCGACAATTACCCAAATCGTTGTTTTCCCTTTCGATGGCGGTAATCCCGTGAAGAAGTCCATAGAAATTTCATTCCATGATGCTTCCGGAATGGGCAGTGGTTGTAGTAAGCCATACGGCCTATGGTTGGGCGTTTTCACAGCTTGGCATATAGTGCAATCCTTCACAAACTTTGAAACATATATTTTCATACCCAGCCAAATAAATGAGGTTGCTAACCTTTTCATCGTTGCGTTAACGCCCGCATGACTACCCAAAAATGATGAATGAAATTCTTGCAATAGGTGTGTCGTAAATTTGGAATAGGTGGTACCAATATTTTACCATGTAGGTAGACGAGGCCGTCCCGATAAGGATGATAAGGAAATCCCGTACGGTTATTTTCAATTTTAGCGACTAACTGTTGACCCAGGTTGTTTGTTGTGAAGTAATTTTTGATTTCCTCCAGCCAAGGAGCCGTTAGGTGCGATAACGCCAGCATGGTCGGAATGTCAATTTGGCTTAAAGAATCGGCAACCGTATTCTCCTTTCCGGGCTCATAATGTATCTCGAAATCATAACCGATTAGTTTAATGACCCATTTTTGTTGTTCGGGAGTTTGGATGGTTTGGGTTAGCAAATGTTTAAGACTATGGTGGTCGGTGTAAATGCGAAAACGTCGGCCGAGAAGGTATTGACGGCACTTCTGAACGGATTCGGTCACAACATATAATTCCTTAGTGTAAGTCTATTGGCCTTACATGGTAGGATAAAGCTTTTTGGAGAAAAAGGCAATAGGTCTATTGTTTTGGGAGAGGACAACACCAATGGCGTGACCGGAAGCGTCTGTAGTGAGGTTAAATGGCTTTGTGAAATCGGGTAACGCTAAAGTCACCAAGTTTTGCATGTGCTTTTTAAGGGTGGCGAAGGCTTCAGTAGCGACTGTTGGCCATGCAAACTCTTTGAGTTTGAGCAAATCGGTTAAGGGTGAAGCAATGTGTGCATAAGTAGGAACGAACTTTCGGTAATAACCCGTAAGGCCTAAAAAGGCTCGTAAAGTGGTGAAGGAAATAGGTGTAGGCCATTGTTGAATGCAATGAATTTTGTCGGGTTCAGGGGCTACTCCCAATTGCGAGATTCGATGACCCAAAAAGGATAATTCGGCGACTGCAAAAACACATTTGGATGCCTTTGCATGAAAGTGATTTTGTAACAAGGTCTCAAAGACATACCATAGATGAGTGTAATGATCCTCCTTTTTGGCATTGTATATTAAGATATCATCAAAAAAATGAGGACAAATCATCGTAACACCGAACGAAAAAGATCATTCATAGCCGATTGAAACGTGGACGGCGCATTAGAAAGTCCAAACGGCATTACAAGAAATTCATAATGACCGTCGGTAGTCCGAAAAGCTATTTTGTGAATATCCTGTGGTGCGACTCGGATTTGGTGATATCCCGACCGGAGATCGATCTTAGAAAAAATAGTTGCACCATGCAACTCATCCAATAATTCGTCAATGGTTGGAATAGGAAAACGATCTCGAATAGTCACGACGTTAAGTGCCCGGTAATCTACACAGAAGCGCCAGGTGCCGTCTTTTTTTTAAATAAAAGCACGGGTGATGAAAAAGGACTTTAACTCGGACGATTAATACCATCCTTAAGCATTTCGGTGATTAATTGGGTCATGATTTGTTTTTGGAAATGTGGGTATCTGTATGGTTTAACATTGACAGGTCCGGTTTCGTTGTGAAGTGGAATATGGTGATCATGTGGCCGTGATGGAGGTAACGAGTGTGGTTCTGTGAATAAGGTTTGGAAGGTGTGTAACAAGGTGTGAAGTTTCGGGTCTGTGTGAGATGGTACGGTTGGTTCAGAGACAATACTCGAGCTAGTATCCATTAAAAGTGCATGAAAAGAAGCAACATAATCATGACAAATTAATGACGAAAGGGAACTCGGGGATACCTGTTGGGAAAATGGTTCACCGCGAAGAGTTGTGAGAACACCCGAATTCCGAAACGACAATTCTGGAATCGAGAAGTTAGCTGTGATGGATCCCAATGTACTTAACCAAGAAATTCCCAAGACGACGTCGGCACCCTGTACCGGAAAAACGAAAAACGAAATATGGAAATTTGTTTTTTGGAGTTGAAGTGGAACATCCGGACAATAGCCTTCACAATGTATAAACTGGTCGATCCCCACCATGACCGCAAACGGTTGAAGAGATTTGGTAGGTAGGTGGAGTGACGCAGCAATCCGAGGTGGATGAGATTATGCGTGCTTCCACAATCAATCAATACAGTGACGGGTTTGCCATTGATATACCCCGTCGCGTAACGTTTGAATGGAACAAAGACCGAAAAATGCCGCATCGGACAGAGACATGAATTGTGGAGGTTGCTGATCGTCAGAGGTGGTTTGGTCAGGGAATTCAGGTAAGGGGACTGATCGTCGTTATCCACTATCAACAAAAACTGAGGTGGAGAACACTTGTGGCCAGGGAAGTATTTTTACGGGCACCAGAAACAAAGGCCCTCTTTGCGACGTTGTTGGATCGCTTCGGGGGAAAGCTTGGTAAATGGTAAGGGTTTCGGAGGAGATGGTAACAATGGAGGTGCAAGGTTGGTCTGATTTTTAGGAGATGTAGTTGAAGTTGTTGGCTGGGGTGATAAAGGGGTAAACTGGGTAGTCATGGGTGTCGAGGCTGTATAAGATGTAGAAGGCCAAGACTTTTGGGCTTCGCAGAGTGGGCCAATTTATCCTCCACACGACGGGCTAGGCCAGAGGCTTCATAAAGAGAAATGGGCCGGATAATTGCAAGCTTCGATTGAATTTCTGGTTTAAGACCAGATAGAAAACAATTAAGTAGGGTTTGAGGAGATAACCCTGTGATTCTGTTACTGAGACGTTCGAACTCATTCTGATATTCTGTCACTGACGAGGATTGTCGGAGTTTGAACAACGTAGCCTCGTGATTTTTGAAGGTCGATGGTCCGTAACGCAACTCAACGGATCGTTTCAAATCGGTCCACGAGCCGAGTAATCGGTTATTCGACTGGTGTTGGTACCATGAGAGCGCATCACCGATAAAATGGAAGGCGGTGATTGTCACATGTTTAGCCGGAGGTATTTAGTAGTATGTATAATATTTTTCCGCTTGGAATATCCAAGCAAGTGGGGTATTAGGAGGGTATTGTTGCGCGGGTTTGGGGCCGAGGTTGGTAGAGTCTAGGTTTGAAGGTCCGGAGGCAATTTGGTCAGTCAATTGTGTGATGTGATTGACCAGACAGGCTGTGTTGTCGGTTTGGCCATCAAGTTCGGTATTAAGGTTTGAAGTGGCTTCAACATGGGCAGCTAGGGTGTTTTTAATGTCGGTTTGGGGGTTGGCAGCGGTGGTGGAAATTTGGATCAGCTGGTTCAACTGGTCGGTGATGGTAGGGGGAAAATCATCGGAACCCAATTGATCTTTGTGAGATGGCATAGCGGAAGGTGAAACGAGAATAAAAGCACCAAGATGTTATAGCCTTTTTTAGTAGGCAAACTCCAAGAAATTAGAGGAAGAACAAGTGATTTGGGGCAATTTTCTGATATATTTTCCAAACAAAAATGCAGAATTTAAACATGCTGGAGACCAAGGCTCATCACCCATGTCCCTTATTTCATGGAGATCATGCATAACTACCTACATGACAAGCACCACTAACCTACTTGCAACAATTAAACATGTGACTTAAAAGAAACGTGGATCCTAAATGCAAACAAAATACATAATTAAATAACTTGAGCTTCAATCCATAAATCAGTTGGGCTTCAGGACATTTCGCTTGGGCCTGTTGACTGCGGATGGACCTGGTGCTGCTGGAATCGCTGTTGGGCCGGCCCGAGTTGTATCAAGAAGCAAACGACTTCTTAAGTTTGTGATCCTCGGTTGGTAATTTGACATTTGTGGCTAACCCGATTGCTTCAAGAAGCCTTATCACATACCAACAAAAGTCAATTTGCCACCATTCTAACCCATGTCGAGCTGAAAACTCAAATGCATGGTGATTATTATGCCACCCTTCACCAAAAGTAACCAATGCTACCCACCTATATACATACGTAATTAGTATTTAGTGTGTAATTACCATTACCAAATACTAATGTAACACATACCTAATATATAAATGAATGTTATTTTTTATTTTTTTTTAACCTTACCAATTATTCTTGGAGAGATCTCCAGTGTTCCATGTCTGGTTTCCCCATATATGGCAGGCCGAGTTCACGAGAAAAGTCATGTGATATCCCCATATGGCTCCAACTCCCTACGTATCATATATCATATCTTGAGCATGTCAATCACACTCTATTTACCACACAAAGATGGAAAATAATCAAACAAATTTTTATGTACCACGACCCAAACGAGGTAGGTAAATCCACCAAAAAGATAAATGAGGGCAGCAAACGCAAATGGGTGGAGTATATATGTTCTCTTGATGAATCTATAAAATGCTTGATTCTTTAAATCCTCTACATTTTTACGCTCTTGATACTACAAAATCATATATAATCAGCTTAAACAAGATATTTGGCAGAAAGAAACATTT